>NC_139221.1:220420508-220973008 GCF_055691185.1 Crinia signifera
ATGGAATACCCCACCACGCACAATAAGACTCTCCACTAGCCTCCAAACTTTCAAGTGTTCCCTGAAAACTCACCTCTTCAGGCAAGCCTATCATATTTAAGTTCTACACGCATAACCCTCTGAGGCACTTACGTATTATATAGCTTCCCTTCTGGACTTGTAACTTGGTGGGACTGCTGTGCAATTACTGATGCCTGTCCTTGTGTTTTCCTCCTATATCCCTATAGATTCTATGCTTGCAGCAGGGCCCTTCTACCTCCAAGTCTGTCTGTTGTTACCCAGTTTGTTTTATCACTGTCTACTATTGTAAAGCGCAACGGAATCTGCTGTGCTATATAAGAAACTGTAAATAAATATTGAAATCTCTAGGATAATATAACTAGCTAGAGGAGGATGTAACGCAGATTCAGTATGCATGACCGGTAGATGGGATTCTACTGAATCCGACAGGGGCTGGGTAAGTATACTTACCCTCTCCCACTACCTATCTACCTACCTGCAGCCCGACCCTAAATCTCCCCACTAGTGCCTAAACTACCCCCTCCTGGCCTAAAACGAAAGGCCACCATCTACTACTTTGAGGTATACAGGAATGTGCCTCGGATCAGAGTCAGAGGGAAAATTCATCCGATACAGAGGTAGCCCCTGTCATCTTTGGCCGGGGGTCACCAGGGCCTCACCTATAGCGAGCGCCGGCGGACAGGGGCTACACTGAACTAGGACGCACGTCCCAATCCCCCATCGGCGGGGCAGCGGCATCCTGCCCGTCTCCGCTTCAGGGAGACGGGCAGGGTTGGGGGGGGGGGGTCGGGGCGGCGAGGGGGACCAGCAGAGGCGGTGGGGACCTGAGGCAAGCTCTGTTGCCATGGGGCGTGCGCGCGCCCCCTGGCGGGAGCTGGCACCTGCGACAGTATCGCCAGCCCCTGCAAAGATGAAGCTAGCTTCATCTGTACCTCATTCCAGGAGCCAAATCGCACTAGTAGATGGGGGACCTTAAGACACTCTGCCATACTTATTATCTGAATGCTGCCCCCCTTCACCCGCAGCCTAACCCTAACCCCTCATCCTAGCTTAATGCGAAGACACTCCGCCATACTTATGATCAGAATTCGGACGCTGAGATTTTAAAAGCCTACATCCCAATTGTTGGCATGGTAACAGCATACTGTAAGGTTACAGACTTAGAGAAAATAGGTTTTTGGGGAACAGATGAGACCAGAGACAGGAGATGGAGAATAAGTTAATGGGTGGAGAACTTAAAGGGCCTGATTCTGGTTGACTCGGTAAGCTGTAACGGAGTGCCCGCCCTCCAGAAAAAAAACGCCTCGCCACTGTATCCCCTTATGTGACGTCAGCCTCCAGCCCCCGGGACACTGCGTCCCGCCCGCATTTGCAAGGGAACTGCCTACATTTTCATGGAGACGCCCATGAAATGCCATGCCCCATCGCTATCCCCGCCCCCCCCCCCCCCCCCATGTGCAAGTCGGTGAAGGCACCCACACAGAAGACCTGCACATGCATAGTGGCTTATCATCATTCCCCTGTGCAAAAACGCAGTGGACCGATGTAAGGACAATGAGGACCAAAGTGTATATAAGTTACCAAACTATCCATTCATTCCTATGGGATCAGAGGATAGTCGGTTCCTCATAAAACTCCAATGGTTCATTTTAAAACACTTGATAGTTATTAAAATGACAAAATTGTGTCTACCATGTGTGTCTGTCACTCCTCCTCTTTTTTAGATTGTAAGCGCTATCCCGCAGGGCCCTCTTTTCTCATGGGCTGATCCTTCCCTGATTTATACCATCATCTTTGGGATTCCGACGGTCAGTAAAACGACATCGTAATTCCCACTGTTAAAACATGGGGGTCCACGACTTACATAGAGGGAGAATAGAATCTGTGGCTAGTGCACCAATCCTCCAGCATGGAGATAGGGCTTCAACATGCTTGCCCCTGGCAAATACTGTATAATGACTGTTGGAATCCTGACTGTCGGGGCGCTATACAACACCCACAGATCTTTTGTGGTGCCATATTAAAATAGGATGATGATGGTAAAAAGAAAGTGTGTCTAAAGGTGCCCATACACGTTACAATTATTGTATACAATATTGTATACAATATCACATCTCATTGATTCTCGGTTTTGCGATGAGATGAGATCTAGTACAAAAAGTATGTGCAGCACATACTTTTTGTACTAGATCTCATCTCATCGCAAAACTGAGAAGCGATGAGATTCAATATTGTATACAATATTGTATACAATAATTGTAACGTGTATGGGCACCTTAAGAGTTTCTGCACCTAAGACTGGAATTTTTCCTATTGTGAGTGTCATTAGAATCTTGTTTGTCATGTGATGAGGAGAGTGGTGTGTGTTGGAACTATTATAGCCATCAAGGACGCAATCAGATCTGGCAAGCATCACATCTATTGGAGCAACAGATCTGTCTGGAGACTGTGGGGGATATTTACTAAGATGTGTATTCTAATTCACATGTGATGTTGCTATGAGCAACCAATCAGATCCTGTCTACTATCTTCTAGAGCAGGGGTCTTCAACCCATGGCCCGCGGGCCACGAGTGGCCCGCCGAGTAGTTTTAGGTGGCCTGCCAGTGAATTGCTTTTTTTATTAAATGCTGTGCTGATTTAAAAAAAAAAAATCCTTCCGCGCGCTGTCCTCTTAAAATCCTTCCGCGCGCTGTCCTCTTAAAATCCTTCCGCACGCTGTCGCATTAGCAGTGGGACGTGGCGGAGGTGGATGTGCTGGCTGGGGCGGGCGGGACCGTGCGCGAACATATGCCTTGTGTACTTCCTGACGCCGCACACCCGTCCTGCCCATGTCCTTTTAGACAGCCGGGAGATTGGAGTGGGTGTGACAACTGCCGGCAGCCGCGCACCTGTCCCTGCCTGCTCCATGGCTGTTAAGACAGCCGACGCCGCCAGCAGCAGCCCTCTGAAGGAGACCTCTGTAAGGGACACTAAGGCAAGTGTCTCAGGAGAGGGTGATGCTGGCTAGCTACCGCGGTGCTGACTAGGGGGGAGGGGGGGCTGGCAGTGCAATGTGGCCCTGTGTATGGGGAGGGTGCTGACTATGGGGGAGGGGGGGCTGGCAGTACAATGTGGCCCTGTGTATGGGGAGGGTGCTGACTATGGGTGAGGGGGGCTGGCAGTGCAATGTGGCCCTGTATATAGGGAGGGTGCTGACTATGGGGAGGGGGGGCTGGCAGTGCAATGTGGTGCTGACGAAGGGAGGGCTGGCATGCTGCGCAATGCAGTGCTGACTATGGAGGGAAATACTAGGGCATTTTGTGAGGGACACTACTGGTGGCATTTTATGAGGGACACTACTGGTGGCATTTTGTGAGAGGCACTGCTGGGGGCATCATATGCATAAGCAGGAGTATTGGGGGCCTTATAGTGCAAGGTGCAATGGGCATCATAGTGTGAGGCATAATGTGCAATGGGCATCATGGTGTGAGACATAATGTGCAATGGGCATCACGGTGTGTGGCAAAATGTGCAATGGGCATCCCGGTGTGTGGCATAATGTGCAATGGGCATCCCGGTGTGTGGCATAATGTGCAATGGGCATCCCGATGTGTGGCATAATGTGCAATGGGCATCCCGATGTGTGGCATAATGTGCAATGGGCATCCCGGTGTGTGGCATGATGTGCAATGGGCATCACGGTGTGTGGCATGATGTGCAATGGGCATCCAGGTGTGTGGCATGATGTGCAATGGGCATCACGGTGTGTGGCATATTGTGCAATGGGCATCACGGTGTGTGGCATAATGTATAATGGGCATCATGGTGTAATGGGCCTTCATGTTTATATGTCACTGTGCGGCCTTTAGACAGCCAACTTAAGCGTGGAAGGACAACAACCATTCCTGCGGTAACCAATGTCTGGTCATGCAGGTTGCAAAATTGAGATGTCAGGTAATTTTTTTCCTGCTAGTTCACACTCTTATCATTAGACCATGCCCCTTATAATTAAACCACACCCCTTTTTGGGAGCGCGCCTGCGGCGCTCGCAATTTCTTAAATATCAAATGATGTATGGGGGGGGGGGGGGGGGGGGCTGCATTTTTATTCTGTTGGCACTGGGGCCCTAATTGTCTAGAAATAGCCCTGGTGCAGACTATATATTGGGGGCAGGGTTTATGTGTATGGGCAGCTGTGCCAACTATCTATGTGGGGGGTGTGCTGTCTATCTATTAAGAGCTGTGCTAAATACCACAGTAGAGCTTAGTGGCCCTCGGGCTTCGTTGAATTTTTTAATGTGGCCCACACTGTCTTAAAGGTTGAAGACCCCTGTTCTAGAGGTTGCTAAATAAATAAGTAGATTCTGATTGGTTGCCCATAGCAACATAACTTGTGAAGTAGGATACACCTATTAGTAACTTTCCCCCTGTATTTTGTGGATTTTCTTTCTAGTCCTTTATTTTTAATCTCTATATTCAATAATTTACCCTCATTTATACAATCCAATGTTGTTTTTGTATTTGGTGATCCAACATAGTAACTTTGATAGGAATGATAGGTAAATCAATGGCCAAACTCTGATTTGTAACACTTTTACAGGAGAAGCCTCAATAGTGTAAATGTATACTTAGTTTACATTATTTATATTTGAGAAATACAAATTAAGATTCTAAAACTGAAAAAAAAAAAAAATAGAGCAAATTGAATTCAATTCTGTAGAGGGGTCAATAGGAAATGTTCTAGTTCTTAATATCTTAGATGTTAAAGCTTTTAGAAGGATAAATACCAACCAATCAGCTACTAACTGTCATTGTACAATTAAAACCTGTAAAATAAATTCGGAACTGATTGGCTAGTATCTTTCTTCACTTAATCACTCTCTCTTTCCTCCATAGTAACTATGCTTTCCTCTTCTATCACAGAATCAATCAACATATCCTTACAGCCCCCCAACAACATAACTGTTCGTATAAAACGTAGTAATAATACACAGCCGGCACAATGTTATATCTGCAAATCAAACAATAACTGCAAGGATTCTAATCTAGAAATACTCCCTGGTATGAAAGTGGATTACACCTTCAGCTGCAACACTCCTGAAAAGTATTTTATTATGGAAATCAACAGGACAATTGGTAAGTGTTCAATATTTATCTGTCAGCAAGCGAGCGACTGACAGAGCGAGCGAGCGACAATAGATACATCCAAACATGTTATTTTAAACTTAAGTCCTTTTATTTTGACTGTTTTTTATATTTACCCATTTGCTTAGTTTGAACCTTTTCTGTCAGTATGTTAATTCATTCATGGTAAGTCCCAATAATTTGTGCAGTACATCTGGCCACAAGTTTACACAAGCAGACACTAGAGGGTGCCCGACAGAGCTATTCAGATGTAGCTGCATAGTCTATGTGCGTGTCTAGCTGCTAGTGCCTGCATTTCAGCCCCCAGGGTGGCGAGGTGATGTCTGCAAAAGTCACTCGTTTGAGCATATAAACAGGAATTTCTGGTGGCATGCCAATAAGTTTGGTCTGTTTTAGCTGCTTAATTAGCATGATCAGTGCAAAAACCTCAATTGCATATTGCCCCGCGATCTCCCGTTGCTTTAGACCGGAGAATGGAAGCCACATAGCAATTGAATATGGTCCAATGAGTTTTAAATAGTTAAAACTCATTGATAAAAATGTCCTTTTGCAACCTTCTTGGTGACCCGCCATATTACTGATGTTTGTGTTTCCTTTTATGTCTAGACTGCCATTCTAACTTGTGCCCTTTGAATATAACCCTACAACCTTCAAGCTTGCCTGGTTTAAATCGGACGTTCTATTGGCACATTTCAGCCTCCCGGAACAGCGGTCTTATGCTTAGCTTTTCCACTCCATGGCTGAGACAGGTACATCCTTCAAGCACTTGTCCAGACTTGGTCAACTTCAAGATCAGCACTTTTGTGCTGGACACGCCCATCGACATAGGGACTTTCTGCAGGAATGGAACAGTTACTCGTATTAAAGTCCAAGAAAAAGGAGTTGTTGCACTGAGTCTGCCCTGGTATGAAAAGCTCACAAACCCTGGATTCAGCATAACAAACAGAACTTCCATCCAAAGTGTGTGATAAGTATATTCTTAATTACCTGTTTTAATATTGTACTAATTTAGCACCTAGATATAGATATTAGATAATGTAATATTAAATAAGGGTCTGGTTTATTAAGCAAATATGATCTGAACATCAACATGGCCACATTGTCCATAGCATATCAAAATTACAATTTCCTTGTAACTTTTCATTTAACCCTAATCTAGCTCTAACTGTATTTTAATAAGCTAACCCTAAAATGGGGGCAGACAATGTTGATATTGTGAACAAGAGAGGGGTTGAAGATCCGCACAGACTAACAATCTGTGTAATATTCAGTAGACCAACTTGAAGAACTACACGTCTTGATAAATTCTGGTAGTTTAAGGGGTTGGTGGTGCGCCCAGCGTTTAAATATCAATGGTTAGACACTGGGTTTTAGTTTGTCAGGAAGAGAGAACCGACAAAAAAAGAAAGAAAAACGCTTTTTGGGCGCACTCTTTTGTATATGATTAAATTAAATAATTAATACATAACTTTTATTTTAGACTTAATTTAAAATAGGGTGGCACAAAGGGTTACTTTAAATTCTAGATATTAAAATGTAGTGTGATCCTCGTACTAGTTTAGTTCAAGGAAAATTAGCAGATTGGTCACACCTTTAATATATCATTCAAGCACTGGTTTTTATCAGAGGTACAGTTACCAATGATAGTAGGCAGTGAAATGATTGGGTTATCCTCGAATGTATAACAAATAAATGCTTAATAGCGTCAGGTAATATACCTAAATTGGTAATATGAGGAGAAAAGAAAGTTACACAGCCTCAGTATGAAATTCTAATTTTTAATAAAACACTCACTCCAGCAGTCATTGTTACAGGTATTTTATTTGAAACGGCGGCTCCTACCCCCAATTATGATGTTGCCACACCTGGGCTTCCCTGGGGGTCTCCCACCTAGGTACTGACCTGGCCCTCCACTGCTTGGCTTCCAAGTTCGGAGAGGGTTTGGGCAGACCAGTGGGGTATGGTGGCAATATCTTAGGGTTCAATGTCCCATCAAATAGACCTGTTGGGCTGCAAGAGGGGATCACCTCACCAGGCGCAACAGGTGAATTTTAAGCAAACGAATTGTATATATGTGGACAAATATCAATTAAGGGATTACAATGTCCCTGACTAATTGGGCACTGGAACACTAAAAGTGATCCTAAATCGATAAATCGGTTATTGCTGTGGGTGTATTAATTAGATGGGGAAAGATGATCAGAAAAGGGGTAGCAGTTGGCTGCTTGCTGATGGCAGGATTTTAGGAATTGATATTTTTTTTTTGAAAGAATTATTTGAGTATATGGTCAAATGCGATAATTGCACCAATTAGGGTAATGCTACACACCAAGCGATGTTTAGAGGTGAAAATTCCACTGTTCCTGGTAATGTCAATACATATATGCGGAGATCGCTCTGTGTAGAGAAACACAACTATCCTGCTGCTGAGCGCAGTGATTGGGGAATTAATTAAAGTATGTAGTCAAATGCGATAATTATACCAATTAAGATAATGCCACACACCATACGATTGAGGATGTTTGGAGGTGATAATTACACTGTTATGCACTGTATAGTAGCAGATTCAGTTGCCAATGATGATCGAACACTCAGTAGCTGTACTTGAGAACGTGCATGGATAGATTGTTGCATACAAAGGAAACAATACGTAAGTGCAGAAATCACTCTGTATAGCGAACAAAAAGTGGACTTTCCAAACTTTTAAGGCGCAATCAGTCCAGATATTATCCGACCGTCAGAAGGCTCATTCAGTCTCTCTTGTCTGATTGATCCAGTGTTTCTCGGGGGAAATCAGAAACAATAACAACCATCAGTTAGATATAAATCAATAAGGGACGGTTTCAACTGCTGGTGAGGAAACGAAGAAATGTAAGTGGGCGTACCCTACTCACAGTGTGACAGGTGGTGTAAATACACGTAGCGGGTACTTGTCCTGCCGATAAGTCTTCTATGATCTCTTTCAGTAGGGATGGCAATGCATGTATATGTGGCGGGTATTGGTCCTGCTGATGGATTTTCTAGGATTTCCACTCAACCTCTCAGTGACGTATATGCCGTGTAGAATGAAAATAAACAACAATGTGTGACTCTATTTTTGGTGCACAAATTATTTAAAGTGTGTTTAGCACTAGAGTGTCTCCATAGGCGCACCTCACTCACTTAGAATCAGGGTGAGGTACACGTATAAAGGTTTCTTTTGTACTCAAAAAATATTTAGTGCAATTAAGGTGATAGGCGCACCTCACTCACTTGAAATCACCTATCACCTTAATTGCACTAAATATTTTTTGAGTACAAAAGAAACCTTTATACGTGTACCTCACCCTGATTCTAAGTGAGTGAGGTGCGCCTATGGAGACACTCTAGTGCTAAACACACTTTAAATAATTTGTGCACCAAAAATAGAGTCACACATTGTTGTTTATTTTCATTCTACACGGCATATACGTCACTGAGAGGTTGAGTGGAAATCCTAGAAAATCCATCAGCAGGACCAATACCCGCCACATATACATGCATTGCCATCCCTACTGAAAGAGATCATAGAAGACTTATCGGCAGGACAAGTACCCGCTACGTGTATTTACACCACCTGTCACACTGTGAGTAGGGTACGCCCACTTACATTTCTTCGTTTCCTCACCAGCAGTTGAAACCGTCCCTTATTGATTTATATCTAACTGATGGTTGTTATTGTTTCTGATTTCCCCCGAGAAACACTGGATCAATCAGACAAGAGAGACTGAATGAGCCTTCTGACGGTCGGATAATATCTGGACTGATTGCGCCTTAAAAGTTTGGAAAGTCCACTTTTTGTTTACTATTGTGTTTGGTTATTGGGTGATAACCGAGGATAAGTACGGACTAGAGGCCGCATTGCGCCATAGAAAGGTCATATCCTATATTTGTTTTTTTTATACTCTGTATAGCGAGACAGCTACACCGCTGCTAACTGCAGGGAGGGAGCGTCTCTCTAACCTGTTGCCGCGGCTGGCGTGGATCGAGTGGAAGTCCCGTGCTGAGGTTTCACATACGGAGCGGTGACCCGCTGACCGCTAGATGACGGCGCCGGGATGTTTGGATGTTTGGAGGTGATAATTACACTGTTATGCACTGTATAGTAGCAGAGTTAGTTGCCAATGATGATCGGACACTAAGTAGCTGTACTTGAGAACGTGCATGGATAGATTGTTGCATAAAAAGGAAACAATACGTAAGTGCAGAAATCACTCTGTATAACGAGACAGCTACCCCGCTGCTGACTGCAGGGAGGGAGCGTCTCTCTAACCTGTTGCCGCTGCCTGAGTTAGCGGCTGGCGTGGATCGAGTGGAAGTCCCGTGCTGAGGTTTCACATACGAAGCGGTGACCCGCTGACCGCTGGATGACGGTGCCGGGGTGAGGACCTGTTGCCGTCAGATCTGCTGCTTGGTTGCGCTGGTGCTCGCTGGTGAGCGTGTAGATAGGGGCATATAGGAGCCAAGGGCTGCCGCTGATGTCCTTACTTGATGGTCGGAGGAGTGGGAGGCTGGAACTTGCAGTTTGGACACGTGTTTCGCCTAACGGGCTTCTTCCTGCAGTGCCAAACTGCAAGTTCCAGCCTCCCACTCCTCCGACCATCAAGTAAGGACATCAGCGGCAGCCCTTGGCTCCTATATGCCCCTATCTACACGCTCACCAGCGAGCACCAGCGCAACCAAGCAGCAGATCTGACGGCAACAGGTCCTCACCCCGGCACCGTCATCCAGCGGTCAGCGGGTCACCGCTTCGTATGTGAAACCTCAGCACGGGACTTCCACTCGATCCACGCCAGCCGCTAACTCAGGCAGCGGCAACAGGTTAGAGAGACGCTCCCTCCCTGCAGTCAGCAGCGGGGTAGCTGTCTCGTTATACAGAGTGATTTCTGCACTTACGTATTGTTTCCTTTTTATGCAACAATCTATCCATGCACGTTCTCAAGTACAGCTACTTAGTGTCCGATCATCATTGGCAACTAACTCTGCTACTATACAGTGCATAACAGTGTAATTATCACCTCCAAACATCCAAACATCCCGGCGCCGTCATCTAGCGGTCAGCGGGTCACCGCTCCGTATGTGAAACCTCAGCACGGGACTTCCACTCGATCCACGCCAGCCGCGGCAACAGGTTAGAGAGACGCTCCCTCCCTGCAGTTAGCAGCGGTGTAGCTGTCTCGCTATACAGAGTGATTTCTGCACTTACGTATTGTTACCTTTGTATGCAACAATCTATCCATGCACGTTCTCAAGTACAGCTACTGAGTGTTCGATCATCATTGGCAACTGAATCTGCTACTATACAGTGCATAACAGTGTAATTATCACCTCCAAACATCCTCAATCGTATGGTGTGTGGCATTATCTTAATTGGTATAATTATCGCATTTGACTACATACTTTAATTAATTCCTCAATCACTGCGCTCAGCAGCAGGATAGTTGTGTTTCTCTACACAGAGCGATCTCCGCATATATGTATTGACATTACCAGGAACAGTGGAATTTTCACCTCTAAACATCGCCTGGTGTGTAGCATTACCCTAATTGGTGCAATTATCGCATTTGACCATATACTCAAATAATTCTTTCAAAAAAAATATCAATTCCTAAAATCCTGCCATCAGCAAGCAGCCAACTGCTACCCCTTTTCTGATCATCTTTCCCCATCTAATTAATACACCCACAGCAATAACCGATTTATCGATTTAGGATCACTTTTAGTGTTCCAGTGCCCAATTAGTCAGGGACATTGTAATCCCTTAATTGATATTTGTCCACATATATACAATTCGTTTGCTTAAAATTCACCTGTTGCGCCTGGTGAGGTGATCCCCTCTTGCAGCCCAACAGGTCTATTTGATGGGACATTGAACCCTAAGATATTGCCACCATACCCCACTGGTCTGCCCAAACCCTCTCCGAACTTGGAAGCCAAGCAGTGGAGGGCCAGGTCAGTACCTAGGTGGGAGACCCCCAGGGAAGCCCAGGTGTGGCAACATCATAATTGGGGGTAGGAGCCGCCGTTTCAAATAAAATACCTGTAACAATGACTGCTGGAGTGAGTGTTTTATTAAAAATTAGAATTTCATACTGAGGCTGTGTAACTTTCTTTTCTCCTCATATTACCAATTTAGGTATATTACCTGACGCTATTAAGCATTTATTTGTTATACATTCGAGGAGAACCCAATCATTTCACTGCCTACTATCATTGGTAACTGTACCTCTGATAAAAACCAGTGCTTGAATGATATATTAAAGGTGTGACCAATCTGCTAATTTTCCTTGAACTAAACTAGTACGAGGATCACACTACATTTTAATATCTAGAATTTAAAGTAACCCTTTGTGCCACCCTATTTTAAATTAAGTCTAAAATAAAAGTTATGTATTAATTATTTAATTTAATCATATACAAAAGAGTGCGCCCAAAAAGCGTTTTTCTTTCTTTTTTTGTCGGTTCTCTCTTCCTGACAAACTAAAACCCAGTGTCTAATGTTGATATTGTGACAATGGGAATGCCAACATGTTAGTCTGGCTGTGTGTATATTTGCATAGATGTATTTTTTATGTATAATACACAAAAAAAATATAATAATTTATATACAATTTAAGAGGTTTTTAGGTACTTATATGTTAGTTGGGTGCCCGTTACGTAGTTTGTGTAGTGGTGTATTGAGAAAACCAATACACCACTATGCTGGCTACATAAACTACGTAACTTACGCAAATGACGTAAGTTACGCAAATTACGTAACTGGAGCCCTGCTAACATATAAAGGGTCATATGGCCACTATCCACGTCCTAACCCCACTATGCACGCAGGCGTGGAGTTAATTTTATAAAGTGTAGCGAGCCACCGAGCCCGAAGCGCGGCGAGCGTAGCGAGCCCCGCCAGGGGACGCATATCTGCATCCCCTGGCGGGGCTTGCTGCGCTCGCCACACTTCGGGCTCGGTGGGTCGCTGCACTCGCCACACTTTATAAAGTTAACTCCACGCCGATGTGGATAGTGGCCATATGATTGTGTGTTTGTGTGTGTATCATACTTACCATCCACATCCACGATGTCCCTTGTGTGGCTCCGGCACTCGGCTCCCCGCAGTCCCGGGCACCATTCCACTCCTGGATGGACGCTATTAGCGTAGTGCCGCTGGGGGAGCTGGGAAACCATGTGATGCTCCCTCAGCGGTGACTACGCTAATTCGCCGCCATTCCCCAATGGATGGCCGAGATTAGCCAGCCGCCCGGCAATGGCTACGCTGATAACGTAGCCAAAGCTACGTTGTTAGCGTAGCGTAGCTGGGCGCCCGGCTAACATATAAGTACCGTTTTTTATTATATAAATGGGTACTTATGTAATATCTGGGCTCCCGTTTTTCTTATGAGACCGCGTCCCCTCGCGGGGCTCGCTGTGCTCGCCACGCTTCGGGCACAGTGGCTCGCTGCGCTCGCCACACTATATAAAATCAACTCCATGCGTAGTTGGATAGTAGGGGTATGAAAAAATGGGGTTTATTTAACATGGGAGCAAAGATTAACTGGTAGACTTTATTGGTATACCCATTGCAACTTTGTTTAATCTTTATTGCGATAAAATAGAAAATTTAGCAGCTTGTGACAAATGTACAACAACAATGTATATATAACAGCTGGTCTGTGAATGTCACTGTATTTTCCACAACTGCTTAATAAAATTGTTTATTAAAAAAAAAAAACATGGGAGCCCAGATAATACATAAGTACCTATAAATGTATTCAACAGTTATGATATAGGTATTGTTGAAAGGTTCACATTGAACAATATCGGCTTCAGCAGGAATTGGGGGGTTATGGTTAGGCTACTGGAGGAAAGTTTAGGATTAGGTGCTCAGTAGAGGGTTAGGGATATATACCCCACCGGAATCGCTGCTGGAAGTTATCAGGACATTAGGTGGAGTGGTCTGCACTTTGTGTTTCGGGTACAGTATGATTTGCCGGCAGCCGGTATCCCGGAGGTCACAATGCCAAGAGCAGTATCCCTGCCACCGGAATGCCGGAAGAGGAGGGGCGCACAAAGCGCCCTTTGCGTGCTCACTGCGCTCAACACACTGTGGGCATGGTGGCTCGCTTTGCTCTGTGCAAGGTTATATTCCCCCTCTATGGGGTTTGTGGATCCCCACAAGGGAGAATAGAGCTTGTTCACCAGGATGCCTTATGGTGGTAATATCAGCAGTTGAGATTTTGGTACCAGAATTGTGACCGCCAACAACCCAAATGTCGGCATATATACTAAACCTGTGTTTCATCTCATTCATCTGTATGTCTGTATTGTGGTGCCCATCCTCCTTTCCATTTGTATGTCCTGCATTGTGCTTTCCGTGTAATGTCCCATATTGTACTGTATTATCAGCCTTACATTCTACCCCCTCAAATTTGTATGTCATGTATTCTGCTCATTCCCTCCCTGCATCTGTATGTCCTCTAAGTTGAACCACTCTTTCCTGTGTTTTTATATTCACCCGTTAGTGAATGTTTTAGATTGCCTTTTGTCCTTTTCCCCATGTTTTGTATTATCCCCCTATATCCTCTTCCCCTCTCTTTGTCTAGTTTTATCTTACCAGCACCCCCACTCCTTTCCATTAAATTGACCACTACCTTCTCCTGCCCTATGTTCTGCCACTCCTATAAGTTCTGACTGGTACAAGCAACATTGGAGACAGCTGTGGCACTGTGGGAGGAGGATCTGGCCCATTGAAATACACTCCTGGGTGGGCAGTAAGTACCAGTGCACAAAATAATAGAAATGCCTAGATAAATGGAAAGTCCTCACCCATAATAGTCGTAGAAAGAGATGGCTTAGATAATTCTAGGGTGGGAAGAGTCTTTAACATAAGAAAACATGGAGAACAGTCAGGTCACATTAGTGTCTTGGCCGGAAAGGAGAGGTATCGGGCTTCTTCTTGGATCCTCACACATCTTGCCATGAGGCCCCATGGGTGGCCGAAGCAGGGAGCTGTAGGTCAGGAATATTGGAGTCCCAGTCAGGGGGCACAAGGCTAGACAGACCAAGGTTGGAGCAAAACATGGGCAGATCTGAGGGACTTGTCCAGGACATGCAGTTTCCTGGCAGACGAAACCTGTAGGGTAAACGGGAAGCCCCAGCGTTACTTAATCTGACGTTTGTGGAGCTCCTCAGTAAGTGGCATGAGATCTTTCCACTGCTGGAGGGTGTACCAGGATAAATCTTGGTATACTTGTATCAATGACCCTTTGAAGTCAATGCCGTCCAGTTGATGAACTTTTCACATTATATTGTCCTTTTGGGCAAAGTAGTGCAAGCGACATATAACACCACGCGGGCGATCAGAAGCCAAGCCTCTAGGTTTAAGGGGACGGTGAGCGCGATCGAATGTGATACGATTGCTGGGGTCATTGCCAAGAATCTCAATGAAAATCTTTGTGAGGGTGTCTTCTAGACCTCCATAGAGGATCTCTTTAGGTAGACCTCTATCCCAAATATTTTTTTTCCTCACTCGGTTGTTCAGGTCTACCATCCATGTTTGCAGCACCTTGATCTCTGCTGACTGAGCCTTTATAACGTCATTCAGGGAGCGTAGAAAAATGACAGCGGAGTCATGGTGTTCTTCTAAGGTGGAGACACGGTCAGATAGTTGTGCTACATCGTGCCTTATAGTAGCCATTTCCCTCCTAATTGTATCTTGCAGGTCTTGTTTTGTGGGGAGGTTTTTCATAAAAACAAGGTTATCCTGGAGATCTTTGTTCCCCGTGGGATGTTCGGGGGTCAGGTTCACCTTATGTGAAGACGAGAAGAAATCCAGGGTAGAGGAGGAGGAGCTGAGCACACAATCTTCAGTCTGCTTGAAGGGGGTGGGTTGTAGGAAAGGCCTCATATCTGTTTGGGACATGGTTTCTTTTAAAGGAGTACCGGTATCTTTTGGAGGAGACTTCTTGTTCCTGACCATACTGAATTCGGAAAGATCAATAGCGGGGAAATACAAGTGGCAGAGGAGCTTTTAATCAACACATGCTTGAGAGGCTGGTGCTGGTCCTTAGTACGGTGACCCCAGGTGGATAGGCATTAACAGGCCATTAAATGGCTATCCGTGGCATTTACAATGTGCAGAAGCAAACCGTGTTAGGGTACACGAGAGGACGTGGGGCAGGGAGAATCACATCACAATAGCTGCATGGCAGTGCCATGTGTCCAAATAGGATGTAAGCCACTGACGTGTCATAATGAAAGCTTGTAATGCTAGTATATCAAAATAGCAGCAGAGGGAGATAAGATGAAGTGTGTTTTTTTGTTTTAATAATTTTTTATATATATATATATTTTAAATATTATTTTATTTATTTTTTCCTCAAGGGAGAGATGGGAGTGTCAATGACACCCTAATCAGGCTGTCTGTCTGTTCTCTGGCTGCACACACTATCACAGTAAGGGCTGGTTCCCTATCAGAGGTATAGGCACTGCAACCAAGATGGCTACCGTAAGCTGAAAGGAGGAGGACATTACTGTCACACATCAGCCGCTGCTTCCACTCAGCTGGAAGGGGTACTTGTGTAGCTTCACGGCACCACCTCTATGCTACGCTATGTTTGAATTCTATCAGCTGTACGCCCAATGGCTGCCTTACTTCTCTAAGCTATGTTATCAGCGTAGCACCGACAGCAGCGCTGCGCTGTTTGTTTGAAGCTACGTTATCAGCATAGTCCTTACTGCTGTAGCTAATTTGAAGCTACGTTATCAGCGTAGCTCATAGGCTGCCTTACTTGTGTAGTTTCACGGCGGCAGCTTGAACTACGTTGTCAGCGTAGTGACTCCGCGGCAGCCCAGCGCTGCCAGGTCATTGTGTTCCACAGAGAAATAGACAGCCCGGCACACCGCTAACAAAGGGGGCATCTGAAGGGTGCGTCTAGTACTTAGACGCTATAGCGTCTAAGTACAGCACCGACAAACCGCTAACAAAAGGGCGCGTCTAAAATTTAGATGCTCTGCAAACTGCTAACAAGGGTGCATCTAAATTTAGACGCTAGAGCAGGCATGTCCAACCTGCGGCCCTCCAGATGTGCTAAAACTACACATCCCAGCATGCATTGCCATCATTCTAGCATTCCCTAATAGCCAAATTGTGGCAAGGCATGCTGGGATGTGTAGTTTTAGCACATCTGGAGGGCCGCAGGTTGGACATGCCTGCGCTAGAGCGTCTAAATTTTAGTCGGGTATAGGGGTGCAGCATTATTCCAAAAAAATGTGAAAAACACTGGTAAACCTAACAGCTGTCGACCTTGTTTATTCCACTATCCTTGCCAGCTTGAAGCGTGGCGAGCGGATGCAGTATGCGGCCTACCGACCTTTTCATACCCCCACTATCCACGTTGGCATGGAGTTGATTTTATAAAGTGTGGCGAGCGGACGTGGGTAACTTCACATGTATTCTGCATCCCCTTGCGGTGCTCGCTGCACTCGCCACGCTTCGGGCTCGGAGGCTCGCTGCACTCACCACACTTTATAAGTCCAACTCCACGCCAACGTGGAGTGTGGGGGTATGAAAAGGTCGGTAGGGTGCGTACTGCGTCTCCTCGCGGGGCTCGCTGCGCTCGCCACGCTTCGAGATGGTGGGGGTGTTTCAGGGTGCCCATTGGGGCTGGTCTGTGTGTCAGCCAGGAATGTGTGGCTCTGCAGAAATGCCACCGACTCCTCCTCCATCTGTGGCAGGTTGAACAGTGTCAGCTTTTCAGCAGCCATGACTGAAATATGTCTGACTCTCAGGGAATCTAACAGCTGACTGACTACGCTAACTGCGTACCGCTCAATCTACCAGCTGACTGACTATGATACACTGTCCGCGGGAACACTATGCTGTATCTGACAGGCTGAACACGCTACATAACTGCTGCGCTAACGACTGGCTACGCTGACTAAACTGGTCGACAGCACACTATTTATGACTGACTACGCTAGTCGAGGGAACACTATGCCGTTTTTTACAGGGACGCTACGTTATAGTTGCAGGAACACTGCGTTGGTATTGACAGGGACGCTTACACGACTACAGGGACGCTACGTTATCAGCGTAGTGCCGGCAGCAGCTCTACACTAACCCGATTCTGAAAGGGACACTATGCTAACATAACTGGTGCCGTGAAACTACACAAGTACCCTGGAGGGAGATCCAAGTTTAGTGGTCCCTGGCTGGGGTCCCCTTACCTCACAGGGACCAGGCCAGCCTTGGTACTGCTCCGGGGTGCTGCCAATGACCAGGATCTGGCTCGCGAAGCTCAAGAGGCGGGTGTGGGGTGAAATATAGGGCCCAGCTGCACTTGTGGGGAAGGCCGCAACCTGCAGGGAAGGATTTCTCTGTCCCCCGGCTCCATAGCGCATTCCACTTCGTGCAGCAAGGTGCACACTAGGCTGTAGTGTGGAATGTAGCTTGGAGGGGTCCAGAATTTGGGCGAAAACCCTAGGTTATAGGGGCTGGCACAGGGGCACTCCTCTACTTTTTGGCACGGCCAGCCCCCCTCATGCCTAGATAAAATAGGGATATTCAGCATACTGAAAGCAAAGAATTAAACACAGGTGTGTCTTGGGCATTTTCAAAGCAAGTAACCTCTTCAGAGCAATAGAAATGCTAGACCACTGCCTTGGTTGCCCAAAATTACTGAGTAGGCTGGCTCAAAGAAAAATCACTGCAAAGGGATCCAGTGGTTCTGTGGTGCTCCTGGTATAGTCTGGGTGAAGTGGTTATCTTAGAAGAAAAGGTCCATGCACTCCACTACTTAATGCAACTTAATGTTACAAAGGAATCATGTTCACCCTATGTTACAGCATTTATTTCCAGATTGTTAGAGTGTATCCCAGGATTATTATGGCCACATATCCATGCAGCAGTAATTTTATAAGCATGATTGTGATGATATCAATGTGTCATATCCTTCTCTCAGATCTGAACCCATTAGAGCAGGGAATTTCTGGAATAAAGCCCTGCTTTATTTTTATACAGCAATTTAGATTTCAGTTTGATCACACCCCACCCAAATCAAACTCTCTGCATGTTACATCTGCCCCACCTGCAGTGCAGCATGGTGTTGCCCATTTTAAGATCAATTTTGTCCTGTGACCAGGTCTGAATTAGGCCCATTGTCTTGAAAAAGTTAGACAGGATTGGTATTTACAGAATAATGCATATGTGCAGAGCACCTCCCAGGCCCAGTGCTGATGCCTGTATCTTTTCACAGGACTGGGCATTGTTGAATCCACCTTCCAGCAGGAGACCCTTGTAAATCTACTATCTGCAAATTATCCAGCTGCATTTCCCGGTAATGAAAAAGTGACTTGGAAGTTCAATTTACCTACTGCCCATGCAGCCAGTGTTGAGTTTGTGAATTATACCACGCCCAAGTGTGTGAAAAATGAGGTGAATGTAGAGTATTACCTTCCGAAGACATCACTGCTAAAACTCAGTGACAAGCAGCATGCAAACATCCAGAATAACTTCAACTTCTCCTTGCAAAACTGTGACGTAGACAAAGGCTACCCTGGTCTCACCTTGAACTTTACTGTCACCATTCAGAAAAGCCAAGGAGGTAAGTTTCTTAATGGTATTTATTGAAAATAAATAAATAAATATATCATCTATCTATCTGTCGCTATACTAGTGTGTGTAATAGGGCTTACTAGTGTGTGTGTGTGTATGTATGTATGTATATATATGAGAAAGTACAGCACTCCAATTGTAAAACAGTGCTTAGGCGGGTGCCCACTCGCAGGGCTTGCATACAGATGAAAAGAAGAGCAGCACTCCGTCCAAATAGCTTCAAAAAGTTTTAATCCTCCAATATATTATATATATATAATATATACCTCGGTTGGCAATTACAGGTCAAATGTTTCCTGTAGTTCTTAACCAGGTTTGCACACACTGTAGTCGGTATTTTGGCCCACTCTTCCATGCAGAGCTGCTCTAGATAGTATAATTTGGCCCCAGTAGCGCACGCAGGGGGGGTTTCTGAGTACCCAGAAACCCCCCAGGAATCTAAGGGCCCTAGTCTGAAAGCTGAGGGTCCCCTCTTTCCATAGGTATAAGAATTTTAAAAATCAGCCCTGGGGAACTGGAGATATCTGACTTCAAAGGAATGGTCCCCATCCAAGCCTGTCAATTGCTTTTCCCAGTCAGATATTTCAGGTTTTGTCTGACTTAGAGTTTTTCTGAGGATATATTCCATCCATCTCCCACCATCTGTGCAGTAAAGGGGTAATTAGTGGAAATTACTGATCCAGGCCCTACATGCTGAGCGGTTGATCTAATACCCCCTACCACCCGCGGGACATCAAAGCTTCCCCCGCCCCTACCACTGGAGGATTGGTAGGGGCCCCAATACATTGCTATGCCCAGGGGTCTACACTGCTGTTAAATAAATATATATATATATAAAAAAAAGAAAAATACCCAGCGCAAATCAGTCCCAAAGTGTCCAAAATATCAGGCTAAGTCCATAATCTTCCCATATGTGCGCAGCTTCAAAATAGGGATCCAACCACGGCTCCCACGGAGTATGCTTGTAAAGGAAAAAGAAATTGAAGCGCACCAGTCAGCAACAGGTAGGTACAATTTTTACTGATATACAGCTGACAAACATAGGTAAAAACATATAGGAATAAAAACTTCCCAAATGGAAAAGGCGGTACAGCAATACCAGGTGTCGATGGAAACCGGACAGCAGTGATCAGTTGCGGACGGACCTGGTATTGCTGTACCGCCTTTTCCCTTTGGGAAGTTTTTATTCCTATATGTTTTTACCTATGTTTGTCAGCTGTATATCAGTATAAATTGTACCTACCTGTTGCTGACTGGTGCGCTACAATTTCTTTTTATTAGCGCACCCTGAAAACCCCCCATTTTCTCCATATATATATATATATATATATATATATACAGGTAATCCTGGCACTCAATCCAAACAGTCAAAGACTTGGTTGTCCCTCTGTCCTTGCACGGCGGCAGGAAATGTAGGTAATATGCAATAGAGGTCTTGTCTTGATAAAGGGCGACCAGCCCGAAACGTTGACTCACTACTACTTGTGTCAGTTGTGATCATTATTGCCAGTCTGCCGCCGTGCAGCGAGAAAATCTTGTGAGTGACCTCTATTGCATATTACATATATATATATATATATATATATATATATATATTATTATTATTATTATTATTTATATACATTTGGTCTATCTATAATACTTTAACTGACTCGGCATATACTGGGTCACCTAAGTGTCCATCTCCGTGCTTTGCTCTGCCCCTCTCTGGAAACCCCCTTCTGAAAATCCTGCGTTTGCCCCTGGGGCCCCCCTCCACCACTCCAACACAGCAGTAGGTGACGGGGAGGCCGAATATGACAGGGGAAGCAGTGGGCCCCTTAATCCACAGGGGTCCCGGTGCACTGCACCAATGATAGTTCAGCCTCTGTGTGTCTCGAATGCAGTGGCTATTCCAGGAGGAATACATTCATGTCTGTGAAACTGGAGGACAAAAAGAAGCTGTTTACAAGTGTGCACCTTGAAGCAGAGAGGGGGACAGCAAGGACTGGGGGATGGGGAATTTACCCAAATTTGGCTTTTGACTTGGAGGTGGTATCACCAATAGAGATAATGACAATATAAATAGTTGATTTATGTATAATAGTTATTAAGAAGTGAGGTTTGAATATTGCATGTTTTTTTTTTCCTTTAAATAAATGCTTCTTTCGTTTTCATTATTTCATGAAGTTAAATATGTTCATACAGATAGTGGTAGATGCTCAAATTAGTTCAGTAAAACTTTTCAGGTGCATGCAAGGGAGGGGTTAATACTTAGTAAGTAACAAGACATTGGTTCCCCCGGCACACTGAATAGTTTTAGCAACCAATCTAGAACACTACATGATAATAGAATTCAGAGATATTGGTTACATATACCTGCGCAGGTGTATGATATGCCCCCAAGCCGCGTCAAGGCTTCTCTGTATATTGGGGGTCCCTAGCGCAGGTATATGTAACCAATATCTCTGAATTCTATTATCATGTAGTGTTCTAGATTGGTTGCTAAAACTATTCAGTGTGCCGGGGGAACCAATGTCTTGTTACTTACTAAGTTAAATATGTTCTCTACTGTATGTGGGTCTGCATATGTAATAGACATATGGTCCTTGTACCAAGTCAGGGTATTGTAACTGTCTAATCTTTTAATACTTATACTTTTTTAATGATGAACTTTTTCCTTTTTTGCTCTTTATCTGAAATTGTAGGAACTTGATCACTTCGAATGTAGCCATTTGCATGCTGTAGTCTTCTGTACTTGCTAGATTAACACCTTTTGAAATACTTTTTTAATGCAATAACAGTATTAATTAAAGTCACTTCAGAAGTAAAATGGATATGCTGAGCTATATAAGAAACTGTTAATAAATAAATAAAGTGGTTTGACATTTTAATATTAGTATCTTTTCACAGGACTGGGCATTGTTGAATCCACCTTGTGCAGCACAGCACGCTGCACCCTATGACCCCCCCCCCCCCTCTCAGTGGCCCTGTATATGGCCCTTATTCTGGTTGGTGCGGCCAGAGCCGCACACGGGGCTCCGGCCGCACAAACCAATCCCCGCCCACCCTACGGATCGCCACGGCCGTCCGTACACGGACGGCTGGCGATCCGCATAAAAATGGTGGAGGCGTACGCCTCCACCATGGTGGGAGCTGCCCCCTGCATTCGATGGTCGTCGACCATCGAAGGCAGGTCCGCACGCCGCGGCAGCTCCCGCAAGCTGAGACCACACGGACAATCGTCCGTGTGGTAGCTTGTATGGGGGCTGAAAGCTGACATCCGGCGACGTCAGCTTTCCGCCCCCATGAGTTGCGTCATGGCCTCATTACCATGCATACGCCCCGCGTTTGCATGGGAACGCCCATGAAACGCGGGGCGTACACATAGGGAAATGAGGGCATGATGCCTCTCACGCCCCTATACGCCCCCTTTGCGGCGGACGAAATACGTCTGCGGCGAAGGGGGCTGCACATGCGCAGATTCACCTCTGCGCATGTGCAGAGTAAAAACATCGGCGGTACGGCCGCACGCGGGCCGTACCGTCCGAATTAGAATAAGGGCCTATATGAGGTGAAAGTCTATGGGAAGCCGTGATGGTGGCACAGGAGGTTGCCGGGGTCTGTGTGCACCGCTGATCTGCCGGCTTCTGTGCCACGGGGCATCACATAGTCAGACGCAACATCCGAGTTAGTGGTATAGAGCGATCCAGCCTTATGGGGTTGTGCTGTCTGCGGGGTACTGTGCGTTTGACTCTGTAGTCAGAGAAGATTTAATGGAGGTGAGCATTAAGCGATGAATGCGTCCTTTTTTCTCCAACTCGTTTTGGCCCCAGAGACCTTCTTCTAGGGAGTTTTTGCAGTGTGATTTGGCTTTGGGTCTGTTTAGGTGTTTGGGTGGCTTTTCACCTGATTTTTCCCAGGTTGTGACAGGTTAATTTGGAGGTGTCTGAATCATACATGATATTGTCAATCATGGTTACTCCACCCCCTACTTGTTATACTAATGATCCCTGCTGGATCTGACTATTACATCAAAGAGTCACATATAATTTCAATTAATACTTTTGACATAAGCCACTGAATACTGGAATAAACTCTGGATCATGAGTTTGAGGTAGCAGAATATCAACAAATGAATTTGACGTAATTGTGATGAAGGGTTATGGATCATTGGATAGACCGCAACTAGGTCGACATGACTAAAGATCAACATGGGTTAGGTCAACAGGGTCATTTGGTCAACACAAGCATTATGTCGACATGGGGAATGTCCAACGCTGACACAGCTGACATGGACACTGAAACGTAGCACCGCATCCCCTCGCATGTGTCGCTATGCTCACCATGCTTTGGGCACACCATTTTATTCTCCCACCACGCCTTAGTGGATGTTAGGGCATGAAATACCGCCTGTTGGCACATGTCGGTTCTAAAAAAGTGAAAACCCCATGTCGAACTTCCTGCATGTTGCCCTTCAGTCATGTCGACCTAGTGCTTGTAGACCTAGTGACCATATGCCGTGACGAAGGGAGGTTGTGATGATCCAGCGAACATTAATGATGTTACATTTAGTTTGTACTTGGTGCTAGTATGCTAGTGTCAATCAATGGTAGCATAGTGATGACATGGGAATGTTCCCCTGGTTGTTCTGGGGTCATAAGGATGTGGTACAGATGAGTAGTATCTGATTTACTGTGCCTGCTGATTCTGTCAGGTATGTTTTTATATTGTCCATTCTGTAAACCCATGGCCTCCAGGATTGTAACTTATTTGGATCTGAGCGCTGGTGGCATGCTGGTATCAGTCTTAAGCCGCCTATATACACTGTGATGCTGCCCGTTCTTTTTGTACTTTACTGCATCTAGTACAAAAAGCATTCAATGTGTTAAAGCAGCATGCTTTTTGTACTGATTGTGCTGTGATGTGATGTGTTTGGGAGTGCGCAACGCATCACAACGTACATCGGAGCATGTATAGGCACCTTAAGAAAATGGTTATCTTGTATTTGATGTAATTGTCTGTCTACATTTGGACCGCTTGGTGAGAGTGTCTTGAGCGCGTACATCTACCTAAGTTCTGTGGTGTTAATCTGCAGTATGTAGTCACTGCTTCTCCAATTGCAGTAAACTTTCTGGATGCCTATGCAGCTAAGACCTATGGGGGTTACTGTCATGATGGTCCTTGAAATGTTTAGATAAATTATGTTCCTCAAACCCCTTCCTGATGTTGTGTAAGTGCTCGCCGGTACGTTTCTTAGTGGTCTGACGGTGCAACGGGCACTCTAGTAAATAAATCAGTTCTTTGCTATTACAGGTTAACCTGTTCTTGATTTTATAGGTGCCATTTGTGTTTGTTGATACAAAGCTGGTGGTTGGTTTGGTGCTGTGCTTCCCTGAATTATTAGCCTACACAGGTGTCACAGTAGTAATAACCACCTGTGGTGGTGGTGGTGGTGGTGTCAATTGAGGTTTGCATCATTTTTGGGAGGAATATGATGGTGAACTAGTTTGCTCCATAAGTCTGGTGCTTTCCTATTCCTAGATTACCCTAGGTTGGGTGGGAAGATGTTATGATTAGAAGTTCATCTTTGATGAGTGGCAAAGTGTTTTCGCAGGATGCATTACAATGCATTAGCATGTTGGGAATAGTTTGTAAAGAACAATATTCTATTATAATTATAAACTTATTTTTAAGCTGATTCTACCTGATCAGGTGCATATTGTTTCTCTATGAACTGGATGGCTAGCTGATGGTCTTGGATTCTAATTTGTCTCAGTCTATGAACTGGATGGCTAGCTAATGGTCTTGGATTCTAATTTGTCTCAGTCTATGAACTGGATGGCTAGCTAATGGTCTTGGATTCTAATTTGTCTCAGTCATATGAATTATTATTTAGGTATCGCCTTCAACCAGTTCGGGTGGTGGCATCAACTGCCTTTCTGTATGTCTTGGTATGTAAATGAGCATTTTCTATAAAGATTTCTAAATCTACCTGGCTTTTGCTGTATTGGAATTCTACCTGGCTTTTGCTGTATTGTCCTGTGAACTTGAGATTGTTGGTGGTGTTGTTCATGTGTATAAGGAATTCCTGTACTGATTGTTGTGTACCTTGCCAGATGAAGAATGTCATCTATATAGCGAGTCCAGAGCACGAGATTAACCCCGAGGTGACCGCCACACCATATGTGGCTGTCTTCCCACCAGCTTATGAATAAAATTTAGTGTAACTCAGGGCATATCTCGTGCCCATCTCTGTCCATGTGGTTAAAAGATAGACCTGATCTTCAAACCGTGCATAGTTGAGTTGTAGAATGAAGGTAATGCTGTCTAGAATAAAAGTGCGCTGTTTTCATGGATGGTTAATGTTGTCTGTACATTGTTGGTGTACAGTGATATAATATCTGCTGTGATGAGCCATAGCTCCTCCTCCAATGTGATGTCTCGTAAACGGCTGAGAATTTGTGTACTGTCCTTGAGGTAAGATGGTTGTGTTTGTACATAAGGTGTCTAGATATTGTATTGTATCTAGATATTCTGGTAAGTTGAAGGTCAGTGATCTGATCCTTGATATGATCGGTCTACTGGGTGGATGTATTGGGTCCTTATGAATTTTGGGTAAATAGTAGAATATCCGAGATCACTGGATATTTGGTCTGTATAAATTTGTGTTCTTGTGGGTTTAAAATGCCATATGTTAATCCTGGCTGCAGATGTTTCTTTAATTATTTCTGAAATGAGTCTGTTGGGTCTTGATATAGTTTTTTTGTAGGTTTGTTCATCGTCAATTAGTCTGTGCTTCTATTAAATAGTAGTTGTTTTGTTAACGCAAATGTACCAAATGTATCTGCCATGTTAATGATTATAGAATGAAGATCTTGTAGTTGTTTCAAGGTGGTGGATTCCTTATGAGTTAGGTTGTTCATGTTATTGGTAAGGTGTAATTGTTCTAAGTCTTACTTGACCATTTTGGTGAAGGCATTTATCTGGGGGGCATTCATGTGGCTTAGACAAAACTCAGATGGAGGGTTTAAATTGGTGTGTTTATAAGGGTCTGCATTTTGTTTGAGTGGTGCTGGTGTTCTGGATGATGAGTATTTTTTTGAGGGCTAGTTTTCATGTGAAATTGTGAAGGTTCAAGTAAGTGTGAAATGTATCTAATTTGTTTGTGGGTGCAAACTTAAGCCCTTAGTCTAGCAGTTGTAAGTGACAAGTGGTGAGTGTGTGATTACTTTTCCTTTTTCCTATTTCTGTTACCTGTTCTGGGCTTCATCCTCTTCTAGTCTTTTTAGTTTTCTTTTGTCTGATTTTTGTGCTGTGTTTTCAGTTGGTGTCATTTTGGGTTCCCTACAAAAATGGTACAGAATTTGATCCTGTTTTGTTGTTTGTGGTTCCTGTCTCTATTTCCTGTTTAGTGAAATCAAATCCATAGTAGGTAAGAGAGAACCATTTTATTGGACTGATACCAGCATGCCACCAGCTCTCAGATCAAACAAGTTACAATCTTGAAGGCCATGGGTTTACAGAACTGACTATATAAACACAAGCCTGACCAAATGAGTGGACGTAGTCAATCAGACACTACTCATCAGCACAACCTCCTTATGACACTAGAAGAACAAGGGGAACATTCCCATGTCATCACTATTCTACCATTGATTGACAATAGCATACTAGCACCGAGTACAAACTAAATCTAACATCATTAATGTCTGCTGGATCATCACAACCTCCCTTCATAGCAGTGACCTCAAATTCATCACTAGTCTATATTCTGCTACCTCAAGCTCATGATCAAGAGTTTATTCCAGTATTCGGATGCTAATGTCAACAGCATTAATTAAATGTATATGCGACTCTTTGATGTAAAAGTCATATCCAGCAAGGATCTTATAACCTAGTACCATACTTAGTCTAACAAGTAGGGCGGTGGGGTAATCATGATTGACAACTTCATTTTCGAATCAGCCACCTCCAAATGAACCTATCATAAATGAAAAATCAGGTAAAAGACCGCCCCAAACGCCTAAAGATACCCAAAGCCAAATCACACTGCAAAAATTCTCTAGAACAGGCATTCCCAACCACGGTCCTCAAGGCACACCAACAGTGCAGGTTTTAGTGATATCCAGGCTTCAGCACTGATGGTTTAATCAGAATCCATGAGATACTAATTGTCACCTGTGCTCAAGCCTGGATATCTAGAAAACCTGCACTGATGGTGTGCCTTGAGGACCTTGGTTGGGAATGCCTGCCCTAGAAGAAGGCCTCCGGGGCCGAAATGTATTGGTGAAACAAAGACCCATCCATCACTTTTTGCTCACCCTCACTAAGTCTCCTCTGACTACAGAATCAAGCCCACGGCACCTCCCAGACAGTGCAACTCTGGGAGGCGGTATCTCTTGATACCGCTAACCTGGATGTTGTGTCTGCCTGTGTGAGGCACTGTGGGACACAATCCGGTAGATCTGCGGTGAACACAGGCCCTGGCAGAAGAAGAGAAGCCGCCAAGGGATGGTCGAAGAGGAAGAAGACATAGGACACCAGGTACTTGTGGGTGCACCACTCAAGGTCAGGATGCCAGCCTCCTGTGTCACCATCCTGCACTGAACTCTGCTTCCCAGTGACTTTCACCTTGCATATATCCCCCGCCCAGCTCTCTTCTTGCTCCCCAACCTATATTGACTGTGTACACTCTCCGCCTTGGGTGTCTTCACACTAACTATAATCTGCATTAGCAGCACATTTCCGAATAGGATATTTTTTTTTTCTCAGATCATTTACTTTTCTGTTGCCCATCTATTTTGTATGTATAATGACCTAGTTCAGTGCCAGTTGACACTGAAACTAGCATCACCGTTGTGTTTGTTTGTTATTGAGATAGGTACTGTGACCAATAAATATCTGATAACAATTATCTATTACGGTACTTGTATATTTTGGCGGAGCCCATCGCATCGCATATCATATCATAAGGCATGCGATGGTATGCGATGCGACGCGATATCGCGCGATATTGTACAATGTCATACAATTTTAAAATTGTATGACATTGTATATGGCATACAATGCCATACAATGCGATGCGATTAAACATTGTATAAGCACCCTAATGGGTGCTTACAATGTTAAATGGACCCCCACGCCACCCCCCCACTATAAACGTGAACCCGAAGCGCGGCGAGCGCAGCGAGCCCGCGAGGAGCGGCGGTACGTGTCCTCCGACCTTTTCATACCCCCACTATCCACGTCGGCGTGGAGTTGAGAATAGAAAGTGTGGCGAGCGCAGCGAGCCACCGAGCCCGAAGCGTGGCGAGCGGACGCGGATACCTGTGAAGCCCGCGAGGGGACTCCGATACCTGTGAAGGTATCCGCGTCCCCTCGCGAGGCTTGCCACGCTTCGGGCTCCGTGGCTCGCTGCGCTCGCCACACTTTCTATTCTCAACTCCACGCTGACGTGAATAGTGGGGGTATGAAAAGGTCGGAGGTAGAGTACCGCCGCCAGTCGCGGGCTCGCTGCGCTCGCCACGCTTCGGGTTCACGTTTATAGTGGGGGGGGGGGGTGGCGTGGGGGTGCATTTAACATTGTAAGCACCCTTTAGGGTGCTTATACAATCTTTCATCGCATAGGGGGCAAAAATCGCGTCGCATCGCATGCCATCGGGTGCATGGCATGCGATGCGATTCAAACATTGCGCGAAGGAGATCGGGGGCGCCGCCAAAATACACAAGCACCTCTATTACTCCTACGTTGTCCTCTTTATAGAACAGCAGATATATTTTAAAACACCCACTATAGTGAAGCACTATTAATTGCACATAATAGCACACCTACTAGGAGTGGAGCGAAACACAACCATCTATTATCTGCTTAATGTTGTCAGGCCGGTCACCTGTCCGTACAGCAGCTATCTCCGACCAATCCAGACTCCGTGCGCAGTTCACAAACCCTCTCAGCAATATGGATTATAGCATATGCTTTTGCTAATTTACAAAATAAGCCAGTGGTTCCCAAACTGTGTGCCATGGCTCACAGGGGTGCCGTGGAACACTTGCAGGGGTGCCCTGGGTTGGTGGTCGAGCACATATTCAAATGATATATGAACAATGTAATATTGAAAATCAGTGCTTGTGACTTCCAATTATAAAATATGTGGATAAACAGAAGTGAATCATGTTCCTCAACACATAACTGGACCTAAGGATGACATATAAGCGCAAATTTTCCATTTTTTTCTGAAGTTTGGGAACCACTGCAATAAGCAATAACAACTTTCCCTATACTGTGTAATCAATCATTGTATGTGACAATTTATGTTTCCATCCTCAGACACACCGTATGAATTGGATCTGACCAAGCATAAAGGTCTGGTTGTACGCATTGGAAAAAAGAAAATTGCACGTCGCTTTACCCCTCTTTGTTTGATCTGCAAAGGCCTCGCTGACTGTAATTCTGAGCTAGTGCTTGAAGGAGGCAGATACTATAGAATTTCTTTTCTCTGTAATAATATAAGCAGTCTGACTGTGACAGCAGACATGGAAATAGGTAGGAATACGCAGTGATTTTTTTTTTCCCTCCGATCGAGGTTAATGTGCTTTCTGTTGTTGTGTTTTTTGTTTCCCAGCATGCACCAGTATCTGACGCCTTTCCGGTTCCTACACATTGGTGCTTACCGTGTGTCTCAATATACCACATATACAGTGAATATAGCATAATTGACATTGCAGATGACCATTTGAAACATAATATTATAATTTATTATTATTATTATTTTATATATATATATATATATATATATATATATATATATATATATATATATCATTTTTTTTTTTTTTCAGTACAACAATGTTGGACTGGGGCATGAATGGGCCACAGGGGGAATGCCATGGTATTGGCCATGCCTAACCCTTTGAGCGCCCAGATCTCTGTGAGAGATGAGCAAAATATCTGCTAAAAATAATAGCATTGCTCACATTTGTTATATAAATTCAAGTAAAAAAATATATTTCCTATATAGGGTAAACATTACAGGTCATTATGCTGAATAAAATTGTTTGCTTGGCAATTTTCACACCTTTTTAAAAAAATTCAATTGCCACTCAAAGGGTTAAGGGTGCGACCAGGTTCCAGTGGGGGTGTTGCCGTCAGCCACAGAACTATTTAGCTATTAGAGCAGTGGTTCTCAACCACGGCCCTCAGGACCCCCTTAACAGTTCACGTTTTCCAGGTCACCCTGCAGGTGCACACTTGCACTCATTATTCACTGACACATTTTAAAAGATCAACATGTGGGCTAATTACTTCACTTTGTGGAGACCTGGAAAACGTGAACTGTTTGGGGGTCCTGAGGACCAAGGTTGAGAACCACTGTATTAGAGACTGCATGGTCTGGGTCCATTAATAAAAATCCATGTGTTAAACACTTTTAGTGCATGAATCTAGATGTGTGACATTAATAACAGCCATACACAGTACAAAATGCACCATAGTCCTGTGCAGAATAATGTAACATATGCATTATTCCTTCACCAAGGGGTGTATTCAATGCCTATGGCGAGCAGTGCTGATAGCTCGCCGTCACAGCTCGCGGGTCAGAATTCAACCGATCCCCCTGCACTCGCCGTTTCCACCTCGCTAGGTTTTTCCGGCAAAGTGGAAACGGCAAGTGCGTCCATCAAAATGGTGAGGGTCCCCGCTATATGCAGCGGGCTTGCTGCATTAGCGGTAAACCTCCCCATTCAGGGGAATCCTCGCTGTTCTCTGACAGCAAGGATTCCCCTGGAACATAGAATAGGGCGAGCAGCCGGAGAGAGGATTAACGGCGAGGATGGCTTGTTTTCCACAATCCTTGCCGAAAACCCCCTCACCGGCCGAATTGAATACCGCCCTAAAACTTGATCCCTAGAGGAGGAGGGTGCAGAGGAAATGTTGGCCGATCAGCCTCAGCAGAGCATACACTGTGGGTCTGAATTGGGACCAATGATCAGATCAGTCAGACAAGTTGGAAGTTTTTTGTCATGCCCGAGTGTACGATCACTGATTTGTTAGCCTATTACACTATGGGCCTGATTCTAGTTCACTTGCAAAACAATTTTTTTCTCTAATGGACAAAATAGTTATTTTGTTTCTGTGCAGGGAAAATACTGACTGCTTTATTTTTACACTGCAATATAGATATGTTTGAAGTAAAAACCCCACCCAAATGTAAAAGAGTGTTTGCTTTTGTAAGTGAACCAGAATCAGGCCCTATGTCACACGTTTTCAAACTCTGTCCTCAGGACCCCACACAGTGCATGTTTTGCAGGTCTCCTCACAGAATCACAAGTGAAATAAATAACTCCTCCTGTGGATCTTGTAAATTTCTCAATAATTAATTTATGCAACTGTGCACCTGCTGGGTGACCTGGAAAATGTGAACGGTGTGGGGTCCTGAGGACCGAGTTTGAGAACCCCTGCACTATGTCAATATTGGCCAGATCAGCTGATAAAATTGTGGATCTCGCCCAGAATTACATAATGTATGTCTGGCTTAAATCTCAAGATGGTATAATGGACTTCATAACTGTGATTTACTTAATATTTAATGTTGTTTTTTTTGCGTTGTGTTTCAGCATGTTGGGATATCAAAGCCTGTAATATAAACAACATGTCCCTTAGCATACCTAAGTCTTTGGTTGCGTTCCCTGTGCGCCTGGAGAAGTACACCTGGAAACTGATAGCTCCAGAACACATAAGTACTGAAATAGTATCCAAGTCCATTTACCTACAACAACATGTACAGGACAAACCATGCAACGCAACAACCTCGGGATTCACATATGACATCATCAGCTCCACTAACAGAGATCAGTTTCAAATTGGGACCTTTTGCCTCAATGGGACCATTGAAAAGGTTCAAATGAGAGACAACGTTACCATCGTTTTGAACACCGCATGGGATGGAGATCCTAACAAACTACTTGCACATAATCTGCATGTGTCTTTTGTATCATTCATTAAAGGTATGAAGCAACTACGTATTGTAAGGTTAAGGATTGGGTACTTGTTTCCTAGCACGGCCACAATCGCGGGTAATTTTTAGTGACCTGCGATGCGACCGACGCGATGCCCGCGATTTCCCATTGAAATCCATTGTAAAAAGTCAAAATCGCGTTGGTCGCATCGCATGCGGCTAAAAAAGCTGCGCTCGCCACACTATTCTATTCTCAACTCCACGCCGACGTGGATAGTAGGGGTATGAAAAGGTCGGAGGGCGCGTACTGCCGCCCCTCGCGGGCTCGCTGCGCTCGCCACGCTTCGGGTTCACGTTGATCGTGGGGTGGCGTCAACTAATTTTGGGGGGCCATTTCACTGTTCACGGGTGTTTTTGGGGGTTTCTGGACCATTTACCATTGTTCCCTATGTTGATTTTGAAAATTGAGGCATTTAACATTGTTCCCTATGGGAAATCGCGGGCATCGCGATTTTTTTGGCCCGCATGCGATGCGACATACGCGATTTTTTTACCTGCGATGCCCCAGATCATGATCGGTGTGGCCGTGCTAGGAAACAAGGATTGCAAAAGTTTCTTTGAGCATTAAGAATGTAAACTTGCTGTGTACACGGTTATGTTTTTTATTATTATAGTTCTATAGGATTTCACTTAACCTCATAAGCTTAACAGTCAATGCAGCAGGGATGTCATCAGAAATTGTGGGGTGCAGTACAATTGTAACAAATGGGGACCCCCAGTTATCCTCCTCATCCCCCTGTACTAACAACCTATTGGAGGCAGCCCTGGAGCCCAGCGCAAGCACATACTAAGATGCCCCTTCCCACATGAACTGGTACAAAAGCATAAGGGAATGTCATGGGGTTCAAATTCATATCTTACATGGGACTGCTTGTGATTTAAATCAGGCGGATATTGGACCTTATTCAGTAGTTTTTATTGAAGTTTTAGTGAAATTATACAAAAAAAACAACAGCACTAATATAGACTTCGCAACTATATGCAATGTGCAGCAATATAACTTTGCATATTGACATGTACAGGTATAATACACAGAGTGGAAACAGGATATACAGTAACCCCTACATAGCAAGTAAGTAGCAAAACAATCGAAGCCTGAAGGCGCCATTCAGGCTTGGCAGGATAAATAATTACAGAAGGGGATATTTAGAGGACCGTTTCATCATAGAGCATACAAAGTTAGCCTGTATTAAGTCTAATTAAAATAACATCACAAAACAAACTAAACAATACTAAACCCAAAAACAAACCTGCCCCTTAAACATCCCAAATCAAACCTCCATATAACCCACACCCTGGATAACCTAACCCCAACCTAGGAAATACTTGGATCCCGGAACTATCCCTTCTCCCACTAAACTACACTATCTATCTATAACCATCTCCCCACCCATTCTAGAAGGATAGAGACATATGGGCTAATGGGGGCAATGACCTATTATTAGCTGCCAATTAGATACCAATAGAATAAGGCAGTAGCAATGAAGTATAGTCCACCCAATAGTGTACAAATATTAGACCAGTGGACAGAATGGAACAGTGACCCGATGGCCATTTAATATGCAATCGTGGACAGCAGAATAAAAAACGTGTGAAATATAGCCTATTTAAAACAGGATATATAAATGCGCTGTAATGTGATAACGAACACAAGGGTAGAAACAAATATAAAGGGCTTTTTAAATTGTAATAACACGAAGAACACTACTCTGGCCAGCTGTCGAACCCTTAATAGTAAGGGTCCTTCCATGGACGAGTAAGAAAAATAATGACCTTATTCAATGTTTCTAATCTGCGCATGCATCCTGATGCATACTTCTTGGAGACACAGAAGAAATCCATAAGCAGATAGGTGGTGTTCAGTGGTTTGTGTAGGGTTCCTGATGCTGTGGAATGAGTGACCTTCCCTTCATTGTTTTACAGTAGAGCTAGTTGTTATGGTAACCCTTTCAGATTTATCTAAAGTTGCAAATGTTCATAATGTCTGTTATGAAATAAGGCTGCTGTTTGGGCTGACAGATGGGTGGTGTGCCAGTACCGCTGACAATGGCGGGTGGGTGGCATAGATACCTACCCTCCTGCATTCTGCAGGAGACTCGCTGAAATAGCAGCAATCTCCCTCTCTCCCTCATTACTCTAGCAATCTCCTTCATTTCACCTAGCCCACATTACACTGTTGCATTTTTGGGGAAAAAAGGAATGAGAGAGAGATACATTTACACTGAATCATCAGCACAATTTCCCAGCACTTTGGCAAGTATAGTAGCTCTTAATAACTGCTTTGGGGCTCATCTACATTTGGATATAAGTCATTTTACTAGATTCCTCTCAGATGTAGCAGTACACACCCACGCTTCTAGGTGCCACGTTCACAATCTCTTTTCAAGATCTATCCATATATGGAACTAGACACACCCTTTGGTTGGAGCATGACATGCCCCCTCGATGGGGTGCTGTGCAGAATTCTACTACCAACCATAATCTCCCTGAAACTAGTTTTCAAAAGTAGGCAAGTACGGTGGGTGGTGTGTGGGGAAATGCTGCTGTTTGCACTGGGGTGCTGAATGGAGATCTAAGGTGCAGACCGTGCATCTTCCTGGCCAGTCTGTTAAGTGGTGCCTGACATGGGTACAGTGTGAACGGGGATGACCAGCAATGCGAAAGGTGTCTTATTGGCTGTAACACTGCCTGAAACAATATTTATTTTCCCAGATAAGACACAATAGTTCAATGTGAAGGGGTAATAGAGACCAAATATAGGGCCTTATTCTAATCCGCTCGGTCCCCTGCACGTTTGTACGGGGGACCAATGTTTCTCTAATGCGCATGTGTATTTCTGTGCATGTGCATATGTTGGATGTTTTAGTTTACCATCCCAGTTCGCACCCAGCAAGGCGAGGGGCAGCAACGAGGGGACACACCCCTGGGAACGCCCAGCCTTTCATGGGTGTTCCCATCAAAACGCTGGGTGTTCCCATGGAACATAGGCAGTGAGGCGGCTGCCGGGGCGGTCAGCTGATATCACCAGATGTCAGCTGCCCATCCTGTTCCCGTACAGCAGCGGTGGGGAACCTCCGGCCCGCGGGCCGGATACGGCCCCCGCAGCCAGTTTGTCCGGCCCGCCTGCCCGCCCACACACATACCCGCTTACCCTCCCTCCTGTTAAACTGTAGCGGTGATGCGCCGCCCGATCGCCTGCCCGGCGAGATAAGGGGGAGAGCTGTGGAGACACGCCAGCCAATCACTGTGGGCTGAGGTGACGCACCCGCCAATCACTGCGGGCGGTAGGGACTTCCATCCTCTCGCGAGTGCTGTGATGCGCACACCATGCACTGCATGGGCGGGAGCATTGCGAGAGGACAGAGTCCATCAGCCGCAGCAGCCGCCATTACCCTGTGAAGCCGGAGCTACAGTAATAACTGTTCAGTGTAAAAAAGGTAAATGCTGCTTTCCGGCTCATCACTGCCTCTTGCTCCTCTCACCAAACCACCCAACCTCACTCATGCCGACCTCCTTTCCCAAGTGACTGACAGATCCAGGGGTTGTCATTTATTCATAAAAAGTGTCAGTGTGGAGAAAGGGGGGGTGTCACCCCCAAACAGGTTAATGTGATTATGTCTGATTATCAGACATATGGCGGGATGTATTAAAATACATCGCCGCCCTTCTCGCCCCCCCCCCCCCCCCCGCCGCAATGCTGCCGCATATGTACTAACATATACGGCTGGCATCGCAGTGCGGTGACGGAGGCCCCCCGCGATACCTGGAATGTGGTGTGCGGGGGTCTCCGTCACCTCCCAGCCGGCTCCTGCATCCCTCCCGCGGCGTCACGCCGGGGACAGCTAAGCAAGCTGTCCCCGGCGCCTCCTCCTCCCCCCTGCAGCCGGAAGGACGTCCGGCTGCGTCACTAGGGGGAGGAGAGGTTTACCTTCCAGGGTCCAGGAGGACCCTTCAGGAAGGTAAGCCAGAGGGGGGGTCGGCGAGGCGGCGGGTTTGCGTCGGCGAAAAGAAGCCCATAGGCTTCTATAGGGTATCGCCACCCAAAGGTGGCGATACCCTTCACTGCGGTATCATTTTTAATACATAGGAAAATGTGGTAAAACCGGGGTTTTACCGCATTTTCCATTTGATACATCTCGCCCATAATCGCATAACCCTGTTTGGGGGTGACACCCCCCTTCCTCCACACTGTCACTTTTTATGAATAAATGACAACCCCTGGATCTGTCAGTCATCCATATCACCCTCACACTGCTGGGCATTAATTAGCCAGCCCTGGTGTCTCTGCAGTGGTGGGCAGAACTGTTATGCATATGTCCGCATGTGTATAATGCCCACATGTATATACGTCTGCCTGTGTGTATAATGCCCACATGTATATGCCACTGCCCCAGTGTCTAATGCCCACATGTATATGCCACTGCCCTATGTAAAATGCCCACATGTATATACCGCTGCTGGTGTGTATAATGCCCGCATGTATATATATCGCTGCCCCTGTGTATAATGCCCACATGTAGATACCACTGCCCGTGTGTATAATGCCCACATGTATATGCAGCTGCCTGTATGTACAGTATAATGCCCACATGTATATGCCGCTGCTGGTGTGTATAATGCCCACATGTATATACCGGTGACCGTGTGTATAATGCCCGCATGTATATACCGCTGCCCGTGTGTATAATGCCCGCATGTATATACCGCTGCCCGTGTGTATAATGCCTGCATGAATATATTGATCATTTTTATATGGCCCCCGAAGGATTTTATAAATATCCAAATGGCCCTTGGTAGAAAAAAGTTTCCCCACCCCTGCCGTACAGGGTACACACAAAGCTAAAACATCTGAGAGTGTCTTAGTTTTTGCCTGTATGTTCCAAATCTTTGGATGGTTGGCGACCATGAACTAATTTGGCCCCCGCACCCAAGGCTGTGAATGGATGTTTATGCAAAACATCCATTCACAGTCGTCCGGTGAACTCGACAAACGAGGGGGAGCAGGTGGCTTTAGGAGCGGTGGGCAGCGTTAAAACCAGACAAAGTGCCGCAAAATTTGCAGCGCTGGGTGTGACCTAGAATAAGGTCCGTAGTATGTTGCCTCTTTAGAGAGGAAACTATCTTGGCAGGAAAGGTTTACCTACTGTATGGATTTATATCTGTATTTGCATATTATGAATTTATATTCCCTTATATATAAAAGAGGCAGAACAGAGATCGGTACTAGAATGCAGAGTACGGTCCCAAGCATGTTCACATCATTTCTACACAGACATACACATCCTCACATATGCTACTGTATATAGGTGACCCATCTCTTGCAGGTGCTGGAGAGTATTATCCGCTGCACTCTCTGATTGGCTGAACATGTGCTGATCCCTCCAGCTGCTGCTAGTAATTACCCCATTAACATTTTGTCTATATTGTATCAAGTCACTGCAGGATATTCACAATTATGGTCGGGATGGTATAGTCTCTCTTTTGTGTTTTGCTGGGGTGCCAAATACTCAAGCCTCACAGGTAGTATCCTAGTGTGCCCAATTTATATCCAGAGAGAAAGTTTCCTTTCAAAGAGCGCACTCCCCAGACTTCTTTTAATCCATTAAAATTCAAGCTTTTATTTCTCCATTTAAAATGCTCAGACAAAGTCAACGTTTCGGGTCATTAATCAACCCTTTTTCAAGACCTTAGCCAATACTGTTTCCCAACAGACAGTAAAGACAAGATCCCTAGGGCTCACCTCATATACCCAGTGACACACACCCTCTGGCCACATTGCGACCAATCACTACATAAGCATCATTAGTGCAGCTCTGGTAAGCGGCTGTTAGAACTTAAAACAATCAGTTTTACCTTGTGTATAGGCTCCGATTCTGCCCTGTGCCCGCCACGCGCCATCATGCTTTGCACGCTCGGTGTGTGTTCCATTCTTCTGCGTGTTTTTTAATTAATGAGCTCTGTGTGTTCTGTTTACAGAGGATTGCATATTCACGGTCTCCCCAAAAACTATCGACACTGTTTATCTACGGACCCCAAACTGGGACACTGGACTGCCAGATTATGTTACTCTTTCATGGATCATTATGTTACCCAAAAATCTGACTGGGAAAGTGAAATTTTCTAAGGAAAAAATGGATATAACTTGTGACATGGGAAGCGCCTTTATCAACATAAATGAACAGGGAAGCAAAGGACTGGCCATAGTGCGAAGAGAGTACGAACTACTACCAAGTCCCATGGAAATGTACTCTCCATTCTCGATAAACATCTCCAACTGCAAACCAGTTTTTAGAGGAAACAAACTGAAAATGCAGATGTCTGTTACCTTCACTCAAGTGTCGGCAGGTAAGGACCCGATGTGCAGGCTCAAGGATAAGTGCTAGAATTAATGTCCAGTTTGCTCTCTTTAGGACCACTGAATGCCCAGATAACTACAAACTACTAATATGCTGTATAATGAAACAATATGTAGATAAATCTTGTCATAGCAGTGGCATAGATTTTATGCAGCAATTTGGTGGCAACTTTATGCAGTCACCAAGATCTCCTGCAGAAGGGGCTTCCCACATGAAGATGCAATATGTTTGTGTATGTAGCCTCCCATGCAGTTTAGAAGCAGTTACCAAAGTGATCTAATTACTGCAGTCCTGAGGACAGGAAGACCTGTCTCCAATAAATGATCCAGGTTCCCCACTCGCATACAGCCCACATTTTGTATCTGGAGCCGGTGCTCGTAGAGAGATGGAAATATGACAATCATGGCATGTAAAAGAATCACACCAGCTGGAATGATTTCAACAATGTTTCAGTATTTTAAACTGTTTGAAATATTGAAACGTTGTTCGTTGTTAAAATAATCCGAGCTGGGGTGATTATTTGGTACTCTTTACCTAGAACGGCTCCCATCGCGGGCATCGCATGTACATCGCATGCCATTATTATGTCATGCGATGCGACCGATCCGATGCCCACGATTTCACATAGAAATGCATGTTAAAATGTAAATGTAAAAAAATCGCATGCGATGCGACCGACGCGATTACCGCGATTTTACATAGGGAACAATGTTAAATGGCCCAATTGACCCGATTTTACATAGGGAACAATGTTAAATGGCCCACAGACCCCAAATAGCCACACTCAAGTGTGAAATGGCCCCCACAATTGTTAACGCCACCCCACGATCAACGTCAACCCGAAGCGTGGTGAGCGCAGCGTTACGCGTCCTCTGACCTTTTCATACCCCCACTATCCACGTCGGCGTGGAGTTGAGAATAGAAAGTGCGGTGAGCGCAGCGAGCCACCAAGCCCGAAGCGTGGCGAGGGGACGCAGATACCTGTGGAGCCCGCGAGGGGATACGGATTCCTGTTAAGGTATCCGCGTCCCCTCGCGGGGCTTGCTGCGCTCGCCACACTTTCTATTCTCAACTCCACGCCGACGTGGATAGTGGGGGTATGAAAAGGTCGGAGGACGCGTACCGCCGCCCCTCGCCACTCTTTGGGTTGACGTTGATCGTGGGGTGGCGTTAACAATTGGGGGGGCCATTTCACACTTGAGGGTGGCAATTTGGGGTCTGTGGGCCATTTAACATTGTTCCTTATGTAAAATCGAGTCAATTGGGCCATTTAACATTGTTCCCTATGTAAAATCGCGGTAATCTTGTCGGTCGCATCGCATGCGATTTTTTTGGTCGCATGCGATGCGACCGACGCGATTTTTTACCTTGCGATGCCCAAGATCCAAATCTTGGGCGCCGTTCTAGGTAAAGAGTACCAATTATTTTCCAAGCTATGCATTCTGCACCTTTCTGTCTGTCTCTGTGGGCCAGATGCACTAAGCTTCAAAAATGATAAAATGGAGAGTGATAAACAACCAGCCAATCAGCTTCTGTCTGACATTTTGAAAACACAGTCTGTGACATGGCAGGTAGGAGCTGATTGGTTGGTTGTATATCACTCTCCATTTTTGTCACTTTTGAACCTTCGTGCATCTGGCCTTATATCTCTATCCCTCTCCTCATACAGCTGCCAGCCAGTGTTGCTGACACTCTGTATCCTTCAGCAGCTCTGGCAACATTTTAGGAGTACATTGTGGCCATCATTTTCTATTTTGCCAATCGAAAATCCATTCTGTTATCACATATTGACAATATAATTTTTAGCTGTGTAACTGTTTCACCAACGTGTATACAGTATATCGGTAATGCTACACTTGGAAGAAGTAGCTGATTTAAATTGTGACCTCGTATTAATTTGTACTATTAGTTCTAAATTAAAAAAAAGAAAAAAAAGGTTGCAAATTTACTATATTTTTCAAATAGCAAGTGTAGTGACTGCCAATAACATTTACAAATATACATGTGAAAGCTCCTATACAGAGGGTCCTATTTATTATTTGATTTTTGTAGGACATTACCCAAATCAGCCTTTTTTTTGGGGGGGGGGTGAGGCCAGCGAAGCACCGTGATGGAGCAGGGCCTAATGATGCCTGGCTCTGGTAACATTAAGCCCCGCACCATCACGTCATGATGGGGGTAAATTATATAATTTTGCAGAAATTAGTCCCTGCCTCCTCTATACATTGCTGTTTCCATGGGTATACGGTTGACGGATCTACGATATCTAGATCGGCTATGTTATGGTCGACCACGCTTAGTCTAACCTGTCTAGTTAGACACCTAAAGGTAGTCGACCATAACGGAAGTTAGACGCAAGTGTTAGATCGACGGGAGTGTGATTAATGTTCAGTTGGTCAATTTTGCACTTTGGGTGCCGAATATCACAGGTCCACTTGGACCATACTTTATCCAAGTGGACATAGAGTGAGCCATGCAAGGCTACACTGTGCACATATACAGTGTCCACGTGGACCCCCTGAAAAACTTTAAACTCATGGTGACCATCTTGCTTCTAATTTCTGTTACGGCCAAACTTAACCCGGTCAACTATCTGTAGGCGTCTAAATAGATGGGGTGGTCGAGCCTAACATGGCCGATCCTGACAGCATTGATCCACTATATTGATCCATAACCAATTCCATGTATTGTCTCCCTCTGTGTACACAGCCTCAGATGAAATATTGTGGTAGCCTTTTTGCCCAGAGATGTGTAGTTATTGGATAGAACAGAATATATTTTGTTGACAAAAGCTGCAGAGACAATTTTACTTTTTTGACTTTATACTTAAAAAATGTTGTTGCCTATTAAGCAGAAGCTGATCTGGAAAAGGTCCTGCATTTCACAGTTTATATTTGTAGTGGAGTTTCTAAATCTGTTTTCTCTTAGAACTGTTTATTCATTTGTATGTAATCATTGGAAGACTGTGCTCCCATATGTTGTGGATAAATATCTCCATACTGTAGCCATCACTGTAACCCATATTAAACCAATAAAATCATACAGGTAGGTGTATGGTTAGCCCATGTCACTCTTAAGCATTGCACAGTAGTGTGAATTGTAGAGTAACATTGACCATTTCATGTCAATGCACTTTCACTGTGTACAATATTAGAAATGGTTGCTCCCCTGTCATACAGTCTCTTTATCTGCATTTTTACAGATCTAAAAATAATCCTGATTGCAGCAGCTTCCGCAGTTGCAGTGGTGTTGGCAGTGATTGTAACAGTTTGCTGCATCAAAAAAAAGTAAGTGCATTTTCATGTTGTATTCATATGCTGAGGCGCAGTACTCCCAGGTATGACTGTGTACCTGACTTACTGTTTGGGTAGAAAACATTTGCCTGTCCAATTTATTAAAAATGTCATTAACATAGAATATGCTTCCTCACGTCATGGGGAAATCTACATTTTATTTGCACTGCTATTCCTCAATGCAGAGAAGTACTGGATATCATAACTGCCATCAGAGGCAGAACTCTGGGAGGCAATGGAATCATCTGCCGCCGGGCTCTTCCTCCCAAGGGGGCACCTCTCCTCCCTCTGCAAGTTTAAATAAGTTATTTAAAAGCCAAGGATATTTCATTCTGAGTTTGATTTTGAGTTCTGAAATATATATGTATTATTTATCTATCTAAATTTCTGAACAGAAACATATATTTTATATAAGGTTATATAGGGTTGTGTGTGTGTGTGTGTGTGTGTGTGTGTGTGTGTGTGTGTGTGTGGGGGGGAACCAATATATATCTTGCCTCCGGGCAACTGGAACGAACTTACGCCAGTGACTGCCATCTTCTCTCTCTCTCTCTCTCTCTCTCTCTCTCTCTCTCTCTCTCTCTCTCTCTCTCTCTCTCTCTCTCTCTCTCTCTCTCTCTCTCTTTCTTTCTTTCTTTCTTTCTTTCTTTCTTTCTTTTAGAGGGGGGGTAATGAAATGAATCTATCTGATTTTAACTCCTACCCTTTACTTTTTTTACTATAGTTTGTTGAAGGTCAGATGGATTATTCCAAATTCTATTTGTGTATGTGTTTTGTGTGTGTGTTTATACATATACAATGCTAAGTGTGATAAAACATCATCTACCAGACTGACCTAGGCTGTGAGAGCTGACTGCATGGGGGATTCAGGAAAACTTCCCTGATACTACAGCTCCCTCTGGAAACCAGCCCCCCCCCCCCCCCCCCCCACACACACACACACACCTCCGATCATACCACAGGCACATCAATCATCATAAAGGGCTGATTGATCCAAGGAGTGCTCCTGAGCTGAAGGTGTACAGATAAGGGGAAGGGGATGGGCGTACTGTATGCAGACCAAAATGACAGACAGCCTGAGCAATGATCTGCTTCAGTCTGGACAGAGCTGAGGTGATGGAATACAAGGCAGGAGGGGAACAGACCAACACACCAGAAGTGCAATGCTGGAGTTTAGCTCTTGGAGAAGGGCGCAAATCCAGGGAAGTAGGAGCGGAGGAGCAGGTGGGGCAGGGCTCTGCTTAGCTGGAACACAAGAGAGCTCTCCATCCTCTGCACTGGTCCTGCTGGCTCACTCTTCTCTATCCAGCTTACCAAGCGGGGACTCACTGCTGTGGGACTGATTAATGCAGATGTTATAAGAAGATGTACATTGGGGTGGGGGGTGATCGCTCTAATCACCCCCAAATCCACACCTGGTGTGCTGGGCAGAGAAACATCCAGAATAATGCCTGACGTGTGATGGCAGTCATGAGCATTGGGGCACTGGATTCAGTTCTGACAAGGATAACCTCTGCATATAGGGCCTTATTCAGATCTGAGCTCAGTACAAATTTGTTTGGAAAATGGGCAAAACCATGTATAGAGAGAGTTAGATTTGTGAGTTATTTTGTTTCTGTGCAGGGTAAATACTGGCTGCATTATTTTTACACTGCAATTTAGAATTCAGTTTCAGCACACCCCACCCAAATTTAACTCTCTCTGCACATGTTACATCTGCCCCACCTGCAGTGCACATGGTTTTGCCCATTTTCCAAACAAATTTTTACTGAGCTCAGATCTGAAGAAGGCCCATAGTTCCTTCAAGAAGGATGTTTGCTGTACACTTAAAATAAGATGTGCTGTATCATGTTTTATTATACATTTACAATAAACATCTTTTTTGAGATAATATATATATTATACACAATAGTGGTGTGGCGCCTATACTTCAAATGTCAATGTCCAGATGTAATATATATAATTCAAATCCAATGAAGCAAAAATGAGAATTCTTCCAACACTTGTTTATTTGTCTTCAACGGATTTTCAAGTATAAAAGAGCGAGTAGAAAGAGCCCAACGCATTTCGTCTCATAGAGACTTCATCAGGGGAATAGAGTACAACAATCTTTCAGTATGAAGTTTTTTTTTTGTATATGATAGAACCCTATTTAGGGTATAATAACATCACTTGGTTCGGTAGGGAGGAACAGTACATTCCTTGCTCCTTGTTTGGGTCATTCCCTCTCCCTCAGGGAATTTAGTGGTAAGGCTGCCAGACATTAACAATTCATTTAGTAAAATTGTGTGTAGCGCGACTTGGAATATTGGGGTTATATATACATAGATAGATAGAGAGATAATATAGCTATCTATGGCTGGATAGATATAATAAATAAAATAATATAATCATTGCAGGTTAATGTTCTGGGTCTTTCCTTTTATCATGTAATTGATTATTTTTATTTTCACTTCAGGCAAAAGCAGAAGGAATCCCCAGTGGGTATTTACAATTCCAGGGTGAACACAGAGGTACCCAGGCGCCATGCCATTTTTAAGAAGGGTAGGAAGAAAAATGAGTCACATGTCTACGCAGTTATTGATGATACAATGATATATGGCCACCTTCTGAAAGAAACCAATGGATCGGTCCCAGAGGTAGATGTCTACCAACCTTTTGAAGGACACATGGGCGATGCACCACCTGTTCCCCCAATGACTTTCCCTAAAGGAAGTACACGAGAAGATAAAGTGGAGGATTTCCTTCCCCATTCAATGAAAAAGAATGAAATTTACACTTTCAGTGAATCATTTTCAAGGCAGCCGGTAGAAAATGAAGATACCAGTTTATCCTACATAGAAATATCTGAAAATGGAACCATGTTGTCTGTGTGATGTATTCAGGATGGACAGATGTTATTTATTTTTGAATTAATGGCACTAGAACTGACTGATAAGACATATTCAGTATATCCAGTGTGGAGCAGAGTACACGGCACCAGGGACATTATTCATCCGTGTACATCACATCTGGATAGTCTTCAAAGCATATCTCGCTACGCAGTGTGAAGAATTGATGCCTTGGCAGCTTCATGATTGAGGGCTAACCTGCATATGGTTTTCATTGGAAGTTTCCACAGAGGGGGAATCCATAAGGAAGAAAGCTTTTTACTTGGAATTGTTTTTTTTCTTTTGTGTGTTATATTTTTTTAATTAAAGTTTTTAAATACTTTTTTTTGTAATTCCTATTTAATTGTGACACACATACTGTTTGCCTGATATTACATCATAATAAGTGCATGCCATTTTAAATAACATAGTTTAAAGCATGTTGTTCTATAGTCATCAAATTGCCTCTTTAATAGAACTTGAGGGGTTACGAATACAAGCACATGACACACAATGACTTGTTACAGAATGTAAAGCAGGTCCTGCCCAAATAAACCTAAAATTGTGGAGGCGTGGAGAACAACTGATACATAATATAGTGGAATAACAGGTACTGCTAGTAATGGGAATGTGTCTGCAGCTACTGTCAGGAAGAAGCATGATCAGCCACCTGTATTAAAGTAGTCATTGGTGGCTGGCATTATTGTGCTGCCATGGTCAGTGGTGTGGCTTGGTTGTAAGGGGGTAGAAGAGATATTAAGGGGCTCCGTTGCTGCCAACCATGGCTGTCTTTCCACAAAACAGTTGAGATTCTAACATAAGGTTAATTTACAGTAACATGATCTCCAAGCTAAATCCATAAATTGTCAATTGTTCATAGGCTTCTAGAATAGAATCAGACAGCTATCATATTATCAGCATTGCAATGTGTTTACCATAGTGGGGCTAATATTGGCCGTGGCTATAGTTACTGACAGTTTGGAAGCCTGATTTTCTACCTTATGCTAATACGAGACACTGTGTGTCATAGGGGCAGATGTATTAAACCTGGAGAAGAGATAAACTGGAGATAAAGTGAAAGGAGATAAAGCACCAGCCAATCAACTTCCAACTGTCATTTTTAAACACTGTTCATTGGCTAGTGCTTTATCTGCAGTTTATCTCTTCTCCGGGTTTAATACATCAGCCCCTATGTGTGTGTGTGTGTTTCGGGGGACCAGGGACCTGTGATTTCTGGGGACACATACGCGTTATCAGAGGTCAAAGGACTGACACCGGCATATCAATGCAGAGAACCCAGACAGGGGCTTTATTAAGTACCCGAATATTTGATTTTGTAGATTTTCACCATTTTTTAATTTGTAAGTTATTCAAGACATTTTCAGTTCTACTGTCAAAAGCACATTGTGACCTGTAGCTGAGAATGCATTGTGCACCCAAGGAGAGGGCTCGGAATTGTCAGGACACGTCTTTGGCAGTCTGCTGGAATTTGAACTTGAATGCACTGCCTTTTTTATGTCAGTTGATTTTAAACCCAATGTATTTATAATAAATAAGTCATTTAGTTTTAAAGGACAAATCAATTTTTTTCTATTTTAAATTATTAAATTAACCATTATTCATAAAAGCATTCTCTAATATATTGTGATTTACCTTTCTGTTCAACCGCTCATTCCTGGAGTACAGTGGTGAAATGAGCAGGATGTTATTTACCATGACAAGCTAGTTTGTCACGGAGGGAAACAATACTGATCAGACACATTTAATGAAAATTAACCCATTGAATGCGGAAATCTGTGAGAGATTCGCAAAATATCCGCTGAATATGCCAGCGTCGCTCACATTTGCTATATAAATTAAAAAAAAAAATGTTTATGTAAAAAAAAAATATATATATATATATATATACTAGGTGATTCATCGCGCCCTACGGGCGCTCTTCACACCGTCGTAAGGGGCTGTGCCCCCTTAACCTGTGTACGCAGTTATTGTGAGGGTTGGGTGGTGTGGGTGGGGATACTGTGTGTGGTGGAGTTGCAGGGTTGGCCCGTGTCGTTTGGTTTGGTGCCGTGACGCTTGTGAGGGAAGTGGGGGTGCTGTAGTTGGGTTGGAGGTGCGGGGTGAGGGATCGGGTGTGAGTGTGTTGTGGATGGGGGCGGGTGTTGGTGTACTGCGGGTGCTGGAGGTGTGGTTGTGGTGTTTTGCAAGTGGATGCTGTTGTGCTGTGGGTGGGGTGGTGTCATGGGAGGTTGGGGTGCGAGGGAGGTTGTTTGGGTGTGCTGCAGGTGGGGTAGTCACAGGTGTGAGGATACTGTGGGTGTTGGAGGTCAACATGCGGGGTGTTTTTAGGATGGGCGGTGTATGGAATTGAGTATGTAGGGGGAAAAAAGGAAAGTCCCGAAGAGGGAATAAGCCACAAAAAACATCCAAACATCATTAGTGGTAAGCAGAGAGCGGCATCGCGCTAGCTGCCGCTTACCCTCCTTGCAGTATGTATTGCCGAGTGTGGTCCGTTCTGTACTGGCATCTGCTATTCGGCACCCCATCCCCACCCCGGAGATCCGCTGCTTTGGGGGGGGGGGGTGGTTAGTTCCGCTCGCCGCCGCTGCTGGGGTGGGGGGGTGGTCATCCCCCGGTAATCTGTTTACTGCAGGGAAGTGTGAAGCGGCGATGACTTGGGGGGGAGGGGGGGGGAAATGGTTGCGCTCGCCGCTGCTGCTCGGTAGCGCCGGGGGGGGGGGCGGCTCATACCCAAGTGAGCTGTTTCCTTCAGGGGTGCTAGTGTGAAGCGGTGGGCGGCATTGACTTGGGGTGGAATAATTGTGCTCACCGCCTGTAAGTAGTGCCGGGGGGGGGTGTAAAATACCCCGATGAGCCGCTGCTTCAGTGTGATGCGGCGGGCGGCTAGTGATTTGGGAGGGGAGATTCGAGAACCCACTGTATGGCAGGAGGGAGGGATGTGGGCGGTTTAGAAGTGGATTGCTGGGAGGGGGGCGGATCTGCTATTATTGCCGCCGTAGCCAGGGACCGCTGTCAGGTGTGAGGCAGAAGGGGGGTGGGCGAAATGTCTGGGGGGGCGGTGGGAAAGTAGTAGTTACGCCGCGTGGTGAGCGCGTATATGAGGGGGGGGGCTGGGCGGCCAGGGGATGAGTGTGTTGGGGGAGGGGTTGTGGGTGGTGAGCAGCCGTGGATGGAGTTAGTGGGCAGGCATGGGGAGTGCTGTGCGAGGAGGGGTGTGTGCTTGTGGAGAACAGTAGAACGGAAGTGCCTTGCTTTTGCAGTGTGGCTGACGGTGGATGGGCCTGTCAATCACCCGTGAAACCCCGCCCACCGTTTGCCACACTGCTTGACTGACAGATCTGGCTAAATATATAAGAGATATAATTTTATTTTTATTTTTTTTTAAGGTACAGGTTATTATGATGACTAAAAATGTTTGCTTGGCAATGTTCACTCCATCTTTGACAAATTCACTTGTCACTCAAAGGGTTAATGCATTTGATATTACATTACTGATATCTCCCTATATCCTAATACAATATTTTGTGGGTTATTCAGTAAGGATCTCAGATGAAATATCTTACTATAATGGACAAAACCATGTGCACTGCAGGTGGGGCAAATGTAACATGTGCAGAGAATGTTAGATTTGGGTGGGGTGTGTTAAAAACTTAAATCTAAATTGCAGTATAAAAAAATCAGCCAATATTATAAAAAAAAGCCAGCCAGCTAATATTGGTATAAAATATCACCCTGCAAAGAAACAAATAACTTGCCCAAATCGAACTCTTTCTGCACATGTTACATCTGCCCCGCCTGCAGTGCAGCATGGTTTTGTCCATTAGAGGAAGAAGTGAATAAACCTCATTTGCCCCTATAACAAAAGTCCTCATGCATTGCAAGCTGTGCTCCTTTATTTGGCTGTGAAGGGAAGCAAGGGTTAATCTACTTTAGGACCGTAGCTGATTAGCAATGGGCATCGACTGGTCTACTACTTATGGATTACAATAGCAGGAAACCATCAATGGTTTACACAGATGACTACATTCAATGCAGCAGCTCTGAATGGGAATTGGAATTAAGTGGGCCAGTAAGAAAGAAAAGGAGGGCATCACTCTGGGCCTTATTCTGGTCGGTGCGGCCGGATCCGATTATGCGGCCAGGACCGTGCGTGCGAAACCCCGCCTTCCATACGGATCGCCAACTCCGTCCGTACGCGACAAGAAGCTGGCCGAACGGACCGCACGTGTATTTTACACGGAATACGCCTCCTCCATCTAAGGGAACCTCCCCCATCATTCGATGGTCGCAGACCATCGGCTGCAGGACGGAGTGCTCCACCAGCTCCCGCAACCTCAGACCACACGGACATTTTTCCGTGCAAAAGCAGGGATCTGGGCGGGCAGCTGACATCCGGCGATGTCATATGTCCGCCCCCTACACGTGCGTCACGGCCACATTACCATACGTACGCCCAGCATTTGCATGGGAACGCCCATGAAACGCGGGGCGTATGCATATGGAGTGTTCACATATCATGCGGGATTTGGCCGTACGCCCCGCTCGCACATGCGCAGAGACGCCTCTGTACATGCGCAGACACAAAACATCGGCGGGCCGAACGCACGCTGATATATCCGCACCGACCAGAATAAGGCCCTCTGTGACATGCCTAATGTGCCATTTATTTATTATTAACAGTTTCTTATATAGCGCAGCATATTCCGTTGCGCTTTACAATAGGAGACAGTGATAAAACAAACGGAGTATTTACAGACAGTCAAAGGTATGAGGGCCCTGCTCGCAAACTTATAACCATATTTATTTATTAAGTTTCTTACTGTATATAGTGCTCACATATTCCGCAGCGCTTTACAGAGTATAGTTCAACATTCACATCAGTCCCTGCCCCAGTGGAGCTTACACTCTATATTCCCTACCACATGTACATGTACACACAGACCTTCTAGGGTTCATTTTTGTTGGAAACCAATTAATCTACCATTAATGGCGGAGAACCATCAGACCTCCATCAACAATGGCAAAACCATTGAACTGAAACCACTGATAACTGCTAACCATCCATGGCCAATGACCTTTCCCAGAATGTAATGTAGAACACCTTATGGGAGCTAAAGCAATTGGTAAGCCATGGTATAACATATTATCAGCAAGACCCACTGCAAGATTTGGAGAGAAGGGATGACTAGTGATGCTCTGTAGGACTAGAGATGCTTCTTTGGGCTTGTCCCAACCACTGCATGTTTTTCAGAAGAGCGGAATGGAAATCTTTGGAGTACATTGTCTGTGCTGTAAAACAAGGAACCAGCGCTTGGTCTGAATTCACCATTGAAACAGGGCAAATGTTTGTTAACAAACAAGTTCCTGTAAACCTTATGAGAAACCAGCAATTCCTGTGTGGTAGCTAGAGACTGGTGATTCATGATGAAGCTCATTTTACAATACAAAGATGTTTCTCCCCACAGCTAGCTTCTGCTGTGTATTTAATGAACCCCTTAGACAACAAATAAAGAAACCACTATTAAATGGTAAATAGTGACTTGCCCTAGCAGAAATATTTATCCATACAATGAATTATTTTAAGATGTAATTCTATTATAAATTGATTTTCAGATTGCACATTGGAATATTGCGTAATTAGTTTATAGAACTAGAAATGTTACTACAGTAAAGCCGGTTCCACTCCCACATTGTTGGACTCTGTGACTGATCGATCAGCCAGGAACATTTTTCTTACTTCTGAGACTGCTTCCGGAGAGTGCAGGGTCTCACGCTGCTGCTGGGCCTATACTTGTAGATTTCTGTTTGAGTCAGGAAAACAAATGTTGTGTCACACATGGCATGGCTGTCTCAGTGGTTACGGTATAGATGGTAGACTATGTCTCGGTTGAAAACTAATGGTCAGCAGTGACTAGGTAGATTCTAAAGAATGGTCGACATTAGCAAAAGGTTGACATGGACAACATCAATAAGGTCAACATGAGGTTCAATTTTTTGTGTCTATGTTGACATAGACACCATATAAGTGTACCGCGTCCCTCGCATGGCCACTGCGCTCGCCATGCTTCGGCATGGTACCGAGAGCAGTGAGGTACCATGCCTGAAGCATGCCAAGCGCAGTGGCCATGCGAGGGACGCGGTACACTTATATGGCGTCTATGTCAACATAGACACAAAAAAATGTAACCTCATGTCGACATAATATATGTTGTCCATGTCGACCGTGTGTTATCACTCTGTCAATGTCGACCATGGTGCCAACCTAGTCACTGTCGTCTATTAGCAGTAGCCCTAGTGACTGTCGACCTAGACATTGTCGACCCAGGGACCGCATCCCAGATGTCTGCAGCAGTGACATCCCTGTAATGAGCAAATTGTCTTCTATTCATCAATGCATCAAAATAAAAATATGTACAGTAAGTGTTTTATTTCTCTGTATAAAACAGAAACAGAAAATCAGTCATCCTTTTTGGCCCTATTATTGGGCCCTATCCTATCATAGCGCTTAACCTTGGCCAGTGTTTTTTTTTGTACTGCAGCTTTGAATAGTAAGAGCTATAAAGATCAGCTACTGTATGTAACTATGTAAATGCTGTAGAAATCTTTCATTGTCTGGGTGCTGTCACTGATTGACCATAGACACGACTCTCGTCTGTTGTTATCCTGCTTCAGGGCAGACATATAAAAATAATGTCTCACAGCCCCTTATGCTAGCGAGAAGAAATGTATCAAGAGTGACCGATTTGGTTGCCCGAATGTTGGTACTTGTGTCGCATGCAGCAGCTATTTAATTGCATTCCCCCGATCTACTGTCACTGTAGACGGCATATTGGGCACGCAAAAACAGTTGATTCACCCCCCTTGAAAACAATAGATTACTGTTCACGTTATATTCCAAGTATAAGCCTGATACTGTAGGTGTTCTATACTGTAAGTACAATAAATGTTATCAAGGCTGGTGTAAGGCTTCTTGGCACCCTATGCATAACTTCGACCTCCTAAACCCCCCCCCCCCTCCCCCCACACACATACACACCTTGAATCGCACACTGCCACCAATACCCACATCTAAGCCTCTCAAGTAAAAAATGTGGAGGTGGCATTTAGAAGTTCCACAGATGCCACCTATTTTGAATACAAAGATTTGTTCCTCATTAGACAGCCTTCATTTTGTGATAAGCAGACTCATACCGCTTTCAAACATGCGACCCGGCAATTACGCGGCATGTGGATCCCTAAGCCCTTCAGACCAGACCACTTTACCCTGCTCCCATCCACACAGGCATCCTTGAAGGTCTTGGACAAACTGTCCACCACTATGTCCTCTCCAGCCTGTACCATACCAGAAATACCCATTACAACTGTAGCATTCCCTAATCTGAATCTGATTAGATGGAACTCTCTTGGTACCTCTCTCTCCTTTAAATGGTAATTTTTTTACTACTTTTCCCCTTCCTACAGCAGAAATTTTCCCTCCCCTCCTCAGAATACCGCCAATACCTTCAGATTGCACACTGGTGGAAATCATTCCCCCATGCCTCTATCTCTCCAGACACATTTTCACAGACACTCCTTGCCCGGCCCTTATTTCAATCTAAAGGTGATAACTCTTTCTGGTACAATTTTTTTTATAAATTCTATTGAATCACCTAAGTCCAACACTCAGAAGAAATGGGAGTTGGATTTAGGTTGACCCCTCTCCCCTGCCCAATGGGGAAAAATGTTGTTATCTTATTCCATGTCTAGATGTCTCAACCATACTGACATGCACGTTAAATTGATCCATAGGCTCTACCTGACCCCAGATCACCCTTTTGTCCTTCCTGTTCAAATATGTGCTGGAGACTACAGTATGTGGTAATGTTGGCCACATGTTCCATATCTCCTTGTCCTGCCCAGTGATTTTACAGTATTGGACTGAGGTCTTTGGTTTAATTACTAAAGTGCTCAAAATTTATATTCCTAAAATGAATGAACTTGGCATTACTATTGAATTACCTATATTCTCACTGTTGACCTGATGTGCTCTTCAATGTGTCTTTAATATTTTATTGCTGTTCACGTGATTAACCCTATGCTATTGTGTTTTATGCCAAATTCTGGATTTACCCATGATCCTCCCTATTTCCCTTATCCCCCCCCCCTTTTTTTCCCCATTGTCTCCTTTCTTTTTTCTGTGCCCCATAAAAATCGATGTTAAAAAAATAAACCTGGTAATTTCCTGAATTATACGGATAAAGATCAGGGTCACATTGTAAATGAGTGAAATTAGCAACTAAAATTAAACCGGTTCGGAGCCACAAAGCAGTAGCAGTTTGACAGGAAGCTGGTGTTTGGGGGCAGGATCATAGTGTTTTCTGGGTGCATCTGAAAAAATGCAGACATGCCCAAGCATAACATTGCATCTATTGCCGGGTCCTTTAGTGTGCACCTGACACATTTTTCTGGGTAATCCAGCTTTAAAAAAAAAAGCGGGATTTACCCAGCGAAATGTGTAGGGAGCACCCCAAATAGTGCTCATTTGAACGACCAGATCAAACTATTGGACCCCCAACATGGGAACAACTCAGGACCATTCAAGTTACAAGCTACCATGAGCAGCACATCCTCTCCACTCAGGGATATCCACTCCAGGGATAACCACCACTCCATTATGTTCATTTCTACAACATGGGATCCTCTTCTAATGAGTGTTGAGATCATCATAGGAACAGGACTTACTTCCTATTTCATTGCCTTTCATTTAATATAGAGACTGCTCACTAACCATTGCACTTATATTCAACATTTTCTGCAATTATTGCAGTGATATTTACTGTGAGTTTTACATTATTTTATTTAATAAATAAATGTGGTGTTTGTTCATCCCTTAAGTTTTATTAACTTCTCCTAACTAAGCCTAGTGTTTTTTTCTTGTTGTTTATTCTCTGGGCCTTATTCATATTCCTTCGGTGCATTCGCACGGGGGACCTATGTTGTGAGCATGTGCAGACGCAGGGTGCGTGCACCCATGGCGAACATTCGGTTTGCCGGGTGCACGCACCCTACACGGCAAGCAGGGGGGCGGATAGGAACTGCACATTGGATAGGAACTGCACATTGGATAGGAACTGCACATTGAATATAATTGTATCCACTGCACAAGGCTTCAATAAGTCTACTTACCAAGCAGAACAACAATAGATAAAATAATGTGTGTAATATAGTTGTAAGTACGGTAGCTATGTACAAAAATAGAGAATTCCCACCTTTTAGGCAACTTTTTCGTGTCCTTGCCCATTTATAACCTGGGAAGCATGTTTATAATAAGCGCACATATGTCAGTAGTATGCTGTCATCATTCTTCTAGTGTCCTATAAATGTGATGGATTGTTCTTTATTATTAGTAACATGCCTGATATGTTGAACTTGATTTATTACTAAGAGTCCTGTTACGCTAAACTGGAAAAAAAGAGTTTGTTACAGGAGGCAAATAAAAGGCCTACAACATCAATGGCAAGTGCTTTACTGCTCCTGCCTGCCAGAATTTCCTGGGTAAAACATCCCCCAAATAAAGCTCCCTCCACATGTGTTGCCCTGAGTCTCTCTCCACCTGCAGTCAAATCTTCCCTCCTCCCCACTGCTTTGCAAACAGCCTTGTTTACATTTAGTTCTCCAATATCTGCTAATATAACTGGGAGGCTGCATGCCAAAAAAAACAACAATATGCCATGCCCTTTCTACATTACTTCCCCATACACCTCTCTGTCATTACACGCTGCAGATCTTCTATGTGTAACTGGCACAACAGTGACTTCCAGTGGTGAATCCCTTACATTTCAGCTATGAACATACCGACTGTAGGTGCGAAAGGGTGTGGATCATTAGGTCACTAGCATGTTGGTCGACAGTCAATAGGTTGATACCATTAGGTCGACATGCATTTAGGCCGACATGGATTAGGTTTACAGGGTCAATGTTTAGGTCGACATTTAAAAGGTTGACATGGTGTTTTTTTGAACATGCCATGCTACGGTGGATGGTAGGGCATGAAATGCCTGTCAGCACGTCGGCTCCCAAAAAATTTCAAAAACCCCATGTCAACCTTTTGACCCTCGACATAACCCATGTCAACCTAATGACCCCATCAACGTAAATGCATGTCGACCAAATGGTGTCGACCAACATGCCGATGACCCAATGACCGCATCCCGTGTGAAAAATGGATCAGGTAGGATGAGATTCAGGGGGATCAAAGAGAAAATATATATATACATACATACATGTTATCACGTGCTGGTTTAATCCCCTGGCAATCACTATGTAATGGTTTATGCTAATTCACAGGCACCACAAGGCGTCCGATGCAATCAGTGTTGGCGATCCCCGGGCGTTCAATCCAGCACTTGTATGTATATTACATACATGATAACAACATGTATGTATATATGTGCTCTTTGTTCCCTCCTTGCACTTGAAACAAAATATTCAAAAACTGTTTAACCTTATACACCTTCAATTAAGATCAAATGAATACATGATTTATGCTGCCTCTTACATATATGGGATATATGAAGCCTATAACATTAGGTATTCCAATAAACTTTATCTGAATAATATAAAAATAAATCCTTTTGCAAATCATATCTATATTAATCCCTAGTCTCTACACCCCGGCCTTTATTCTGGTTCACTCACCAAGGCAAATTCCTTCTCAAATGGACAAAACCATGTGCACTGCAGGTGGGGCAGATGTAACTTGTGCAGACCGAGTTAGATTTCCCGGTCCCCGGCACGGGGCCAGCGTATGCGCAGTAGCTTCTTACATACTGCACATGCGCTGGCCCCAGCCTCTATGGGCTGCTTTTGCAGCAGCCCCTGGAGGCATTCTGTTTTCAGGGCCCCGGGTCCGGCGCATGAACAGTATCGTCCGCGGTGCTGCGCATGTTCTGTGTGTAGGCATAATATTGTTTGGCCAGAAGCGTTCTGGATTCCAAGGGAAATTGTATAAGACATTAGATTGTTCAATAAATCTATCTGTGTGGGGACAGAGAACACAGTGCAAGCTCAGCTACCAGAGACATCTGCCTTATGGTAGCCACCCACACATGCTCTCCGCTATCTTCATGTTATGTATGGCTCTTAATGTAAATACATTGCAGGTGGTCATATTTTTGGTATTGTGTATTCTGAGTATGAAAATTTGATTGCAGAGATCAAACACTATGAAGATCTTAACAGCTGCGGCACATCTGTACTGCAATGTATTCCTGCCAGATCTCCTCAAGGAAGCTGCAAATCAAATGGAGTTTTACTGGGTATTACAGATAGCACTTTGGATATGTAGACTTTAGATGGAAGCCATGGATAGAGTGATTTGTGTCATTTATTAAAAGGCTCTTAATAAAAATGTAACTTTTTATTATTAGAGAATCATGTCCAGACTCTATAACAAATCATATTTGCTGACCTTTGAATTTGCCTCTCTGGGAGAAAGGGGGGGGGAGACAAGGCAGACGTTTTGTGAGGTTCACGAAGAGGGGCGCCTTCTCTCGCAAATTCCACCGTTTCTTTCAGTGGCTCCCGGGGAGGGAGGGGGGCTTTGGGGGGCATGCGGGAGACTTGCCCACCTCCAGCCCATTTTGGAAGGGTAGGCAAGTATGTAACAAATGCTTGACATAGAAAAACTTAATGAGAAATCATGTTCTTACCTCTGCAGGAGACTCATGAGTTATGGCAAGTTCTCTCCAACCCCCAAGCTAACTCCCAGATCCCATTTCTGCAGTAAAGCGGGTAGATTGTGGACATGATTTGAGGTGAATCACACTACTTTCCCGCTATGTTCTCTCATTTATCTGTTGCATTTGGTCGCAACAGCAGGACTTAATGACCTGAATCGCATTGCCATGCTCCTTGAAGTGCCATATGGATCTCCAATTTGGTCATGTCATGTAGTGGAGAAATATACCAGAAGTTCTGGAAATATTCACTGTGTGCTTACTATGTTGAGTAATTCCCTCTTTTCATTGATTTTTCAACCATCTGTTATATGAAGGTTATTGGTCATCTCAAACACTGGATACATAACTTAATGCTCCAGCAACACTGCCACATAGAGCCACTGGTGCCGAGAGGGGCGGGGGACGACGATTACTCTTTACCCAGGTCCGGGTCTGATAGAGGCTCCTCAGGGCCCGCTACCCCCTCCCCCATTGCAGAGAGTAGGCTAATGGGGGAGAGAGCACAGCCTCGCTCTCCAGCTCAGCACACCCTGTTCAGTGCTGTTTGCTGAGCTCGGGAGAGAAGCAGTAGCCTGTCGTCTGTCTCCCTGAGAGGGTGTGCGATGTCACCCGCCGACCGCTGCGAAGTTGTTGTTTTTTCTTTTTACAGGGGTGTGTCCATGTTCCCATCGATTGGCCATGCCCCCTCAATTTAACGGAAGCCTAGCTGGCAGACCTGTCTGTGCCCCTGCATAGAGCACCAGCCACTTACATGAAGAAGAGGTAACCAGCAGCTTCTTACATGTAAAACTGCTGGCTGCTACTCTCCTGTGCGGCACTTGGTTACGATACCACAGTTTTGCAGCACCAGGAAGAGAGATAAATTGCAGCACGATCCCAAAGTCAATCTTGCAGTACAAGGAGGAGAAGAGGCCAAGTACAGCACTGTGGTATACTGTAGTACAGCAGTGTGGTATACTGTATGTGGTATTGATAGGTCGACAGGTTGACATGCACAAGGTCGACGTTATAGTTTGACAGAGTTTAAAAGCTCAACACATGCAAAAGGTAGACTTGAGTTTTAACGGTTTTAATGTCAATGTTGACATGGACCCCAAATTAGTGTAACTCATACCCTCGCTTTGCTTGGCACACATTACCATTATCAATTGCAGTTCACATGAAATGTGGAAAAACTCATGTCGACCTCTTCCTGGGTTGACCATTGTCATATTGACCTCCTGAGAATGTCAACCTATTGACTGTCGACCAAACAACCGGAACCAGAACTCATCATACCTGGGTCATTTTTTCACGCTGTGCTACAAGTGTGTGCTGAACCAATGATACCAATTAACCCTATGATAAATTCAAAACGCATTAACATATAATGAACAGGACTAGAAATGCTGGAGGAGAAATACAGAAACTAGTGTGTGTGGCAGCTTCCAATTGTTTTTGATCTAGAACAGGCTTTACTAAACACGATCCTCATGGAACGCTTACTGTACCGTTTTAGGGATAGCCATACTGGAGCACAAGTGACTTCATTAGTACAGCAGTTGTTTTGATTTAACGGTACTTGTTTCCTAGCACAGCGCCACCGATTTTCATTGTATCCATCGGGTCGGAAAAATCGCGTCGATCGCATGCCAACCAAATCGCATGCGATGCGATCGACCCGATTTTTACATTGGAATCAATGTAAAATGGTCCCTGAGACCCGATTTTACATTGATTTCAATGTAAAAAGCCTCAAAACCCCCCATTTTTATACCAAACCCCCCTCATGTTTGAAATGCCCCCCCCCATTGTTAACGCCACCCCGAAGCGTGGTGAGCGCAGCGAGCCCGTAAGGGGCGGCAGTACGCGTCCTCTGACCTTTTCATACCCCTACTATCCACGTCGGCGTGGAGTTGATTTTATAAAGTGTACTCAATAGTGCGGTGGCGTTAAAAATGGGGGGGGGGGCATTAAACATACTTTTAAAACATATTCAATGTGAAATGGGTCATATTTGCCCATTTCACATTGTCACCTATGTAAAATCGGGTTGATCGCATCGCGGGCCATTATAATGGCCCGCGACCAACGCGATCAACCCAATTTTCACTTTAAAAATAATTTAACATTGTTCCGTATGGGAAAATCGCGTTGATAGCGTCGGACGCGATCAACGCAATTTTGTCTTTCACCGGCAAATTAGCTGGTGATTGACACAAAATCGGGTCCATCGCGTTGATTATATGCCTTAAGTGCCTTAAACTTAAGGCATACAATCAACGAGATGGGCGCCGTGCTAGGAAACAAGTACCGATTTAACCATCAGTGCTCAAACATGGGTACCACTAAAACCGGTTGATCGTTCTGTAATGTCTAGATAGTCAATAGGTCGACATGCATTAGGTTTGCATGGTCAATAGGTCAACATGCGGTTTTAATTTTTTTTTTTTTATTTGTTGACTTTTTCATTCTTTACTATACATGTGGACTACGAATGAGAATGATAAAGGCCTGAAGCAAGGCGAGCGTTACACTATTTAGGGGTCCATGATGACAGGTGTCGACATTGACACAAAAAAGTGAAAAACACATGTTGACCTTTTCATATGTTGATCTTTTAAAAGTCAACCTTTTTGTCCATGTCAACCTTTTGACCAGATTGGCCTTTTTCATGTTGACCTCTAGACACTGAGGGGTATTAAGCCTTAAACATGACATAAAAAGACATAAAGATGATAAAGAGCGATAAATGTCCACCAAACCAGCTCCTAAACGGCCATGCCATAGTCTGTTTAAAAAATTACATGTATGAGCTGATTGGACGCTTATCACCCTCACGTTTATCTCTTTTTAAGGCTAAATACATCTGCCCCTGTCTATCTAATAAACTGACCACCTTAATGATTTAGTGGCTTTTAATCAGGGGTACTTGAAAATATACAAATGATAAGTGTCAGATTCTAAAACTGGGTCCCTTAAGAACCCTTCACAGCTAATATTTTGCAATGTGACAGTTGGTGATACACAGTGTACCTACCGGATGACCTGGAATATGTGGAATGTACTGAGGACCAACTTTGAGAACTACTGTGATAAGTAAATACCCAGAGAAAGCAGAGTCCTGTGGATCTCTATCCTCGTTCATAACAGTAGCACCCTGATAACAAAATCAAAAGTTTCATCCATGTGTAAGAAAAAATAGGTGTACTATAGTTTTGCCAATTGAAATTTTTGTAAAATGTAAAACTTCCTGAGAATTACCTAGCATTTATTTTATTGCTTTAGAACAATGCAAACAGTCTGATTGCCCAGAAACACAGACCACTAGTTCACCAGAACTACAAATACTTTATTGGTTTACATTATACATAACATAATTACTGATGGCACGTGATGTTAATTATTTTCACTTTCATAAAGATATATACAATATATAATCCTATAAATATAAAAGGCTCTATGAGGTGAAGTACTGCCACTGACCACTAGAGGCCACTCAAAGGGCAGTATTCATTGTGAAAAATTTGCCGTGTTTTATGGCAAGTTTGTGCTTTTCTCGCATTGGACGGAGACTTTTGCTCTCAAAAAGCAAGCAACCCTATTCAACGTGCACTTCTCGCCGTCTTTCTGAGTGATTTTCGCCGTGTCTCTCCGTGTAGCAATTCTCCATCTTTTCATGGAGAAGTGGAATGTGAACTATTAAAATAAAAGTTTTTTTGTTTTAATTTTGGTGTAAAAAAATCAGGAATTTTATTCTGAGAAAGGACATGCTATTTTTATTCATGTGCTTATAGCACATGAATATATATTTTAATAAAAAAAAAATATATATATATATTTTTTTTACACAGAGCAGCCAGCAGAGGGCCGGGAGCCGAGCCGCTCATTAGATATTCATATATTCACTGCACCCGATCATTACATATGCATGATGGGGAGCAGTGAATATACCCGGTCCCCTGCTGGCTCTGGGGCAGGCAGGGAGACTTCAATCTCCCTGCCTGCCACCGTCCCACGGCTCCCTGCCGCGGACGCTCGTCCGCTGCAGGCATTAAGATTCGCCGCGAGGGGCAACTCGCCCCTCCGACATTGAATACGGAGAGAGCAAGTGGCAGCCAGCCCTCCGGAACACAGCGAGTGTGCAGCGAATCCTAAACAGGATTCGCTACACACGGCGAAATTTCACATTGAATACTGCCCAAAGGATTACTCACGTGTGAAAAAAAATATATATGTCATAACAGAAAGTGAAAGCAATTATTGCAGAGACACTAATCTGTTACAATTTCAAACTTGGATATGGAGAGGTTTATTTATGAAGATGGGAATTCGATTTCAGATGGAATGTTACTATTTACAACCAATCAGAATCTACTTATTTATTTAGCACCTCCTAGAAGATAATATATATAATCTAATGGGTTGCCCATAGCAACATCCCATCTGAAATAGAACTCCAATCTTAGTAAATAAACACCAGAAAGAGGTTTCTGTGAATACAGTGATTGAAGGTAGGAGCAGATAAGGACTGGGGGTGGGGTGGAGAAATTGTGGTCTAAAAATGGTCACAGCTCAAAGTGAAAGTACATTGCAGAAGCCATAATTTTGACAGGCTTTTAACTAGCATGTAAAAAAAAATATACATGTGGCAGCAAGTAACGTCTGGGCTTTTTTTTATACTTTGTCAAGGACAAATCTTCCAAAAAAGCATATTTTTCAGATGACTGAGCTTATTGTGTGCTAGTTTGGGTACATAATTGCTCTTAAGCATGGCTAATTCAGCATAATGCAGAAGAGATTACATTTAAACAATTGCAAACTGACAAACGAAAGGCAATTCATCTTTGCAATTTTTGTCAAACCACTTGCCAGAAGTGACAGCAGACAGAGATGCACAGTTCTCCTGTTTCCCACCATCAGGCTGGGTGGTTCTTTCAGTCTCCCAATGTTTAAAGGAAATGCTGCTCCCGGTCATATCAACCCAGCTACCCTCATTAGCCATATCATTGATGCCTATCCAGATCTCTGACCCTGAACCTAAACTCCTGCGCGTATATTCATACAGAAAGTCATTCTCGTCTTTATTTTCTGCTGTACTCAGGATCCCCCCTTGTGCAATGCAGACATCACTGGCTTGGTGATAGTTCTTTGGCTCGGAGAAGGACAGGAAACATTTGTTGAGAGCCTTGGTACCCTTCAAACAAACTGAAAAGACAACAAAATGAGTTATTTAAAAAAGTAAATGTAAAACCTAGAATGGCTGGTGTTAATTATGAATTTATACAAGGTTTGTATACTTAGAGACATGGGTGGAATTTTATTCCCCTTTCACACTGCACTGCACTTGTTAAACGGTATATTGCCGTTTTTTTCCCCACTTCAAAACGTTTAAAGCTGCAATGGGAAAGTGCCAGTGTTGATTTACCGGTTAAAGATAGACGTTTTTTATGCAGTGAGACTGGCTCTGAAATGGTATTTAGTAAAAACAACAGATTACAGACCTGTGATAGGCTGTCCCATGCATTCTGCCTTGAAACGTATTCAGGGTATTAAACGGGTTGACTGATGTTAATGGTACTTAAACGGTATTTAAAACGGTAATCTATTGCAATGTGAAGGCTCTGGCCCGTTTAAAATACAGTTTAAAAATACCGTTTTTTTTAACGTTTTGGAAGCGTGAAAGTGGTATTATAAAGGTGTAAGAATCAGAAAGTGAGAGATTTTGTGGGAGTTTTTCAATTTTTTTAAAGGGGCAATCATTTACACTGCAAAACAAGGTTCGTTTGCCATGTAATTGATTGCCGCTTTTTATAAAAAACTCTCACATATGGGAATATTCAATAAAGGGTCACTACTGTCTGGCTGGCCCGACAGCTGTGACCCTGTCCTGTTCTCGGCCATCTTGACACAGATTTTTGCAGGCGGGATTCAATGGCAAGTATTCAATGCCGGTGCGAGCGGCCGGCGAGGGGGTTAAACTGCGAGGATCACAGAAAACCAGTGATCCTCGCAGTTTAACCCCCGCGCCGGCCGCTCGCACTATGCAACGTTCCGGGGGAATCCTCGCCGTCACAGAACTGCGAGGATTCCCCTAAACTGCGAGAGCCGAGGCTAGTGCAGCAAACTCGCTGTAATCAGCCTCGATTCTCGCAGTTTTTGGAGGCACATTCGCAAATTCCCCCTCGCTCAAAAAACGGAGCGAGGGGGAATTTGCGAATGAGGGGGGTCAGTTGAATACTGACAGGGTGAGCGGTGACTGCCAGCAAAAAGTCCTGCTCGCAGTCACCGCTTGCCCACGGCATTGAATATATGCCAATGACCCACCTGCCGAGCACCGACAATGGGGGAAGGGGGGCGTGAGAAGCGGCTGGAAATTGTCGAGCTGTTGTTCTTGGCAGAACGTGCCAGACTGCTTGTGAAGTCGGGCACATTCTGCCGAGATTAATGCGGTCTTCCCCGACAGCATTGAATAGGGCCCAGCCGATATTTCCCGTCGGTGAATAGCGGTGGGAGATTAAATATCCCACAAAATCTCTCAATTTCCGATTCTCACCCTCTAGTACATTCCCCTCAAAGTCATCTAAATAATTAACATCATGATGGTTTGGAAGCAGCTGGAACTAATTCCTCCAATACACCCAAAGTTATGGAAAGTGATTACTATTTTCTAGGATTTGAAAATGTAGCCCAAAAATTGGTCTCTTGTCGTCAGAGCTGTTTACACAGAAACTACCAAATCTATTTGTATGAGTACACGTCATTAAAATATGGTGAGGTGTGGTGAGTCTCTGGCTGGTTAGGCACTGGCTAGTATCAGAACCAGATTGACACACACACACACATATATATTGAATACTGGAAGGATTAACATTATAGTGTTCACATACTGTATGCATAGATGGACTTCTGTGCGCACACACAACAAGGGGGAATGGTCACTGTTCTCGGGGGCCTAGTCTTGTGGTACACCGTCATCCCTCCAAATGCCATGTAGCAGAGTGCCGGGAGGCACAGCAAGCTCAGAAAGCCCTTGTATCTGATTGTTGAGCAAAGTGCTGGAAGGATGCACTGCTTGGCTGGCGCCACCACTAGGCAGCTTTAGGCATTTGCCTAGGGCGCCGGCCACTGGAGGTCAGAAGATAGAGCAGGAGTCGTCGTCCCCTGATGGTATGGAGGTGAGTGGCAACTTTGCGGCCGCCTCCCGCATCGCCCCCCCCCCCCCGCAGAGTAACACCCTGGAGTGACAGGCTGTGGGTGACACCCGCACACCACATGCTGGCTGCATGCCCTGTCCTCCTGCAGTGCACGCACACAGCACACCTGCATCCTGGAGGGGGTCCCGGCAGCAGCAGCCCGTATCCTGGTTGTGGTACAGAGGTGAGCGCTAACTAATCCCTCCACCCCCCCCCCCCGACTCGAGCCATGCCACAACACTCCCTGCACCCCCCCCCCCCCCCCCCCCGGAGCAGGTGAGCCCCAGCGTCTCTCTGAGTTGCCGGACCAGCCTATCAGACATTATATATATATATATATATATATATATATATATATACACAAAGTACAAGTCCCGGCACTCTCCCCTCTGTATCCAATAATGACTCCGGGTGCCTTCACTGGTATTCGGGTGAATAGTGGTGCTATGGAGCGGCGGCACTCTCGGAAATGAAGACACTTAGACTACAGTGAGTCGCTTAACGTTTCAATTCTATTTCAGAATTTTCATCAGAAGCTATATATATATATATATATATATATATATATATATATATATATATATATAGTTTGGACTTAGTAGCCAATTAGGACTTACTTGTCTGCAATGACTGCTGTTCCTTCAGGTGGGTTATCTCATTCACAATGTCCTGGATCTCCTTCTTCAGCTCTTCATACATTTTCATGGTAACTACATCTGCTGAATAAGCCGATATTTGAAAAGCAATATAAAATTACTTCTCGCAACTGTCTTTCTGAAGAAATACAGAACTATTAGCAAAAAGTAACTACAAATATTTGTGATATTGTACCCACTAGGGGGTACTGATCTATTAGAGATCTCATACTCAGGGAGAATGTATTGATTTATAGTAGTGATTTCCTCAATTCACACTAAGGACTTTATTTAATATGATGGGAGTTCTATTGACGATGGAATGTTGCTATGGGCGAACCAGCTTTTATCTATTATCGTCAGAAGATGCTATATAAATAAGAAGTCCATTCTGATAGGTTGCCCATAGCAACACACATCTAAAATAGAACTCCCATCTTAGTGTGCCATGAGGACCGTGGTTGGAAATCCCTGATCTAGGGCAGTCTAGAATGATATATTCATCTTTAAGCATACAATGTAATATATTCATAATAAGGGACACAACAATCAGAAGAATTAAATGACTGGAGGCCAAGTGTTCCTCTATCCAGACAAAATACATTAAATACAATCTTTTTATATGGTGGCACATCAATGAACAACTCTGCATAAGGGCTTAAGGGGTATGGGTCATTTGGTTGACCCATATTAGGTCAACATGCATTGGGTCAACCACTGAAGGTCCACATGCCTTAGGTCGACAGATGAAATAGGTCAACATGGCTAAGGTCAACAAGGATGGAATGTTGAACAAGAATTAGGGTTAGGGTTATAATGGGAAGGTTGACATGAGGTTTTTTTGGCTCAAATGTCAACATAGACACCGTCAAAGTGTACCATGTCCCCACGCTTGGCTGTCTGCATTTGCCATGCTTCAGGCACACTGTGCCGTAGTGGATGGTAGGGCATGAAATACCGCCTGTCGGCACAGGTCGGCTAAAAAAAGAATGTGAAAAACTCATGTCCACCTTTTGACTCTCGACCTTGCCATTGTCAACCTAATGCTTGTATCGACCTTCCAACCTTGTCGACCAAAGCCATGTCGATCTTCAGTGGCCAACCCAATGCATGTCGACCTAAATAGAATCGACCTAGTGACCATAGCCCGTCTTAAATGGCCATACATCAGAATGATTTCAGGCCCGAATGCAGGCTCGTGCAATGCTTTGTATGTGTTTTTGGTTTTGGCATGATTATGGTCTGATGAGTGGACCTGCGGGTAAGGAAGGTGGATCCTATCATCTTAAATACTGCACATATGGGGCCAGATGCACTAAGCTTCAACAGTGATAAAATGGAGAGTGATAAACAGCCAGCCAATCAGCTCCTACCTGCCATGTCACAGACTGTTTGAAAAATGTCAGGCAGGAGCTGATTGGCTGGCTGTTTATCACTCTCCATATTATCACATTTGAAACTTAGTGCATCTGGCCCATGATCTGAAGATGCTGCTAACAATCAGTATGCTGAGCATTGCAGATCTTACAATAGATCTTACAATAGATCTTATGATAAATTACACACATAAGAATTATGACTTTCTGAATTTTGGTAAGACCTCCTGTATTCTTGGTTGCCATGCAGAAGGTTAGCACGAATCAGGATGACATCTAGCTTGGAGGATGGTCCAGAAAGCAGGAAAATATGGCTTCAGGCCAAGGACAATAAGGTAAGCCATCAACTTCCTCCTCAGAATTCCAAACAGTCCATGTTTTCCACATTCTAAAGATCCAAGGGACCTGGAAACCATGAACTGTTCAGGATCCTGAGGACCCAGTTTGAGAACACTGACATAAGTTCAAAGTGGCTATTATGACAACCAAGAACTACCCGTCATGATGGTTTACAGTAAAAATGCTGCAAATATAGGAAGGCATGTGGGAAAACACAGGATGTCAGGCCTATTCCACTACCAGAAGGCTGAGTTGAGAAAGATCAAAAAGACAAAAATACCTTTTAGTTTAGCATAACTAGTGACCAAACTATAAAAATAAAGTAAAAAAAAATAATAATGCTACAAAAAGTACATGAATGAAAAAATATCATCAATTAATCACATTTGATTGGATTAGTGTATGAAACCAAGCTGATTAAGGGCCATCATTTGCATAGAGTACCGCATGTAGCGAGTTTACATGTTATTAGATCAGACCTTACTTCTAACTGGCCAGACAGTGATGATAGACTGATAACCACTCTTGACATGGGACCAAGATATCAGCTCATGTTAAAATAAATCAGCAACTTGTGGATGAGTACAAGCAGTAAACACTGTAATCAACATAAAGGGATACAGTATATAAAATGACAGGTAATGAGTTGGTGTCTTCACTACTGGTGCATCATTATAGCATGCACACCCCTTCTGGAGCTAAAAATTCCACGGCGGTCAGTAACAGCTTCTTCTGTCACCTGATTAATATAAGACAGGAGGAGTTTCCATGGTTAATCTGCACTATCAGCAGACAGTGAGAGCTGATCTACTGGTATTAGTGTGACACCTCCGCCCCCATACCCCCCCATTCGGTGTGTTTTTACACACAGGCCACCCTTTTTTACCTTGCTTGTATTCTGCACCTGTAAATAAATATATTTCCACGATTGCAAGCAATACTGAGTATTAACCCTTTTCACCAAAGTACATGACACCACGTACACACCTAGAGGGTGAGCGCAGAACCATTTAACCCTTCCTGCAAAGGATAAGAGTAACCTAGGTTAGTCAGTGGCTTGAGAGATTTAAGGAGTCAGATGGAAAACCAGCTTCCATGTTCTTCATTCCGTAACAAAGGTTCGGTTTCTGAATTTTTGCCTACGGCTGCAGTAAGAGAAATTAGATTTTTATGTAAAATATCTCTCATCATTCCAAGCTTTCATGTGTTATTAATGTCTAATTTAGCCTGGACTGGCAGCGCTGGATAAATAACGGACAATGGAAAAATTATTAAATCCTATGCTGGCTGGAGTGTTCTATATTTCACCTCATTTGGAGCATTCTCCAGGTTTGTGCATTCTTTCACAATCCTTTATATTACAGATGCCTTTAGGTTCTTGGGATGGAGGGATGCTTGTGCTTACATCAAATGCATCACACATTTGTGTTCGTCATTTAGGATGTCATTAAGATAAATACGTGGCAAAGAACATAACCCAAGAAACTATCTTCCTAGCTATAACATACATGTACTTTATGCAATACGCACTGACCGTTTCTTAAATCATTACATCACTTACATATATAAAAAAAAAAAAAAGAATTTCCAAATATTCAAAACCGCAGCAATGAAATCTTCCACGCTGAATGTGATCTAGTTCTTAAAGAACTCATGAAAAATTCACAATAAAAATGTAACGTTTAAAAAGAAAAATAATTTAGGGATGTTAGCCCCTCCCAAAAGTGGTCTATTCTATTAGCACAGCAATTATTTCCATGGCAAAAGCAGTTTTTTAAAGCGATTTTTGCCTTATGGTAATTTTTGGGCTATCCGTTTATACAGATGGAGTAGCTCCAGTCGGAATCGCCATCTACCAGAAGGGGGTCGTTCCAACGGAGCCCTCTGCAGGTCTTATGGAACCCCCCGATCTCTGAAGCGGAGACGGGCAGGGAAATCACTCAATGCCGCGTTGACGGGGATGCACGTGCATGTGAGACGCTCGCACATCCTTGTCAGATGGAGCGCCTCTCCACCAACATGTGCCAGCTAAGGGAATCTGGCGATTCCCGGCACTAGCTGAGAGGGGCTCCATCTGTAGCCTGTTTTTCCAAACAATAAATTATCCATTGTTGCATGAAAACACAAATAATCTTTAGAAAGCCACAGGCCTATGTGTTTTCAGGGCAGGGATTGTGGGATTTTTTTTTTTAGCTGTCTGGTATTTAGTTTAAAGTTATTAAAGGCATGTGAAACATCCCAAAAAAGTGCTGGCATTAGAGCTAATAAGATATTCCTGGTGGAGTAATTTTAGTGGCTGTAAATTACCGTGGCTAATTGGAAACTGTCCTCGTTTGGAGTAGTTCATAACTGTCCCATTTTGTGACTTCAGAATGCTCCCTCAGTGTTATGAAAAATCAATATTCACGAAGTTGACACCAGAATGTCTGCAAGTTCCAAATTTTTACTGAATTATTATTATATTTTTTGCAAATGTTAGTTTAGCACTAAATGTAAATGTCTACATTCTGGTGTCCACATTTTAACCATGACAATTGTCCATGGTGACATTCTGACTGGATCCCCAGTAAACACTGACAGATGGGTAATTGTGCACACTCTCATCTGCAAAAAAAAAAGCAGCGGAGGTAGGTCAGTCATAGGGGTATGCTCCCTTTTGAAGCCACATTTGGAACATCATAAAGGGAAACATACTACAGTATAATTGTTAAAGAAAGTATTTTCTTAATTAGTTTACATAATGCTTAGTACAATATAACAGTACAATTTGTGTCATAAAGATATAATGCTATTTCTCTACACTGTCCACTAGCGAGCAATGAGATGAGGTCCAGTAGTAAACTGATTCATGCCGATGACAATCCCATATGTTCAATAATTGTAACAATCAGCTGAATATACTACAAACATCATTATATCACCATATACAGCCACTTCAAAAGCACAGTACTACAGCCATAGTATGCAGCACATGCCAGCAATAACAGAATTATACCCACCACGTTACTATACTATCTATTATAACTTTGTGGCCAACAGAAGACTTGTAGCCACCACATACATACAGACAGTTCTTTTTAAGGATTCTTTTCTTAGTATTTCTTTATCTATTATATTATGTAAATGGTACCATATATCTTCCAATGATATGTAATAGTATATTCAACACTTGGAGCATTGTGTGCATTGATTCTGGAGTTTGAAAACCTATATAAATGTAATAGTGAATAGGTAGGTTATTTCATTAGGAGCTGTGCAGTCACTTTACCTTTACTTGTCTGTCTTTGCTTTTTCTGTTGGTAAGTGACTTGCGTGAAGCACAGGACCCAGAGAAGGAGACAGACTCGCCTGAACGCCATGGTGATCTCTGTTTGAAGTACACTGCATTCCTGCACTTATAATAAGTCCATAATAAAAACATGCTGTTCAGGAAATCCCTCCTCATCCAAGGAAGGCATTCTGGAACCACTACAGTAGCTATGGCTAAGCATGATAATACATTTATTAATGTTATTAACTTATGGAACACAGGCATTCTATGGGCAGTATTCAATGAAAACAATTCTCTGTGCATGGCGAGAGATTTTTTCTCTCGCCATGCACTCTCCCTGTTCCGGAGCCTCCTGCTCCCACTATTCAATGTATTTAAGACTCGCCGCCACTCGCGGCGAATCTTAACCCCTGCAGCGGACGAGTGTCCGCGGCAGGGAGCTTTCAGGGAGCCGGGGGACGGAAGCAGCCAGAGAGATTAAAGTCTCCCTGGCTGCTCCAGAGGAATGTGGAGGGGAGGAGGGCTCCCCGGGACCCAGGCAGCACCCCCCTATAGCCAGCGGGAGACCCAGTATTCACTGCACCCGATCGTGCATATTAACGATCGGGTGAAGTAATTATATGAATATCTAATGAGCGGCTCGAGCGCTCCGGCCCCCTGCTGGCTGCACTGTGTAAAAAATAATAAATAAAAAATTTTTTTTTTAAAAATATTTTTTTTTTAAATTAAATATATATTCATGTGCTATAAGCACATGAATAAAAATAACATGCCCGCCCCTTCACAGAAAAAAAAACCTGATTTTTTTTACACCAAAATTAAAAAAAAAAAACTTTTAGTTTAAAAGTTCACATTCCAGCTCTCCATCAAAAGATGGAGAATTTCTACACGGAGAGAGACGGCGAAAATCACTTAGAAAGACGGCGAATATTTCACATTGAATAGGGTGGTTTACTTTTGGAGAGCAAAATGCTCCGTCCAAGGCGAAAAAAGCAAAAATCCTCCATAAAACACGGAGAATTTTTCTCATTGAATACTGCCCTATATCTGGCAAGTCACACAAGACCGATATCTTGAGATAATTTGAGTTCCAGTAAATTTAGATAATATATATATTTATTAAAGTAGATATGCAGCGAACATAACTTGTATGGGGTTGGGTATGAAATGCAGCAGTCAGCATACAGACTTTCACAATCCTGAGTTGTATCCCAGCGGTCAGAATGCCAATGGATAACAGGGAGTATTCTATACGGCCGGTATACAGACATCGAAATGCCAACTGTTCGACTGTTCAACAGGGTTTATTCTCCCTAGTGGGGGTCCACAACCCCCATAAAGGGGCAAATAAGCCTAAAGGGCTTGTTTGCGCTCACCTCCTACCAGCGGACAGAATTCCGATGTCGGTATACTGACTGTTCGGTTAGCGACAATCATATCATACCAGACCCACCTTCTTGATTTTAATAGTACTAGATGGGAGGGGGTGGTATATAATTGACATTTATAATTTACATTCACAATGTACAAAATGCCAACCTATCCCTGATAGCGGGGGACTTTTTCAATACTGTCTTGAAAATGTCCCCCACAATCAAGGACGAAACGCGTTGACACCACCCTCCTTCACCTGCAAACAGAAGCACCTGAGCAAACATTGGCACATCTAGGACTCTAGTACATCAAACCATGAAGCCCACTTGCATGCAGACCATCTGACGAACATATTCCTCATAGCAGCACTGGCGCATTAAAGATCCCAGCCATCCTTACTGAGAGACACTCGAATGCACAAAACCTCTCTCCAGCAGCTCTCCGATACAGGCACGCTAGCCTGTCCCACCACTCACCTGTCACCAGCGGAGCAACTCTAGAACTTCGCAGCTTGCTTGTTAGTATTTACTCATCCTGAAAAGGAACTACCATATATACTTGAGTATAAGTCGACCCGATTATAAGCCGAGGCACCTAATTTTACAACAAAAAACTGGGAAAACTTATTGAATCAAGCGGGACCCTCACTCGAGTATAAGCCGAGGGGGGCTTTTTTAAGCATAAAAAATGTTCTGAAAAAGTAGGCTTATACTCGAGTATATATGGTATCTATAACAGCAATGGCTAATCTTGACACTCCAGCTGTTGTTGAACTACACATCCCAGCATGCCGTGCATCCTTTTTATTAGTTGGCCATACTAAAACTGATGCAGGGCATGCTGGGATGTGTAGTTAAAAAACAGCTGGAGTGTCAAGGTTAGCCATCACTGATCTATACCATTTATTAATTCCCTACATCTCTTTATACTAGCCGGGACACTAAGAGTGTTTGTAACGTTTCCAGCTCCATCCGTTGGAGTATTCAGCCCTATACTAGACATTTATTGCAGCTTACTTGAGCTCTTATTTCATCAGTACCACGTATAATGAAGAATTTCTCATGATATATAATGCATTGATAATGATAACTGAGTGTGTTTAATATTTTATTAAGCACACTCACTTATTGATAAGAATTTTTCAATATAAAGTCATGTAGAATTTCATTTAGATCCAAAATAGGAACTTAAATCAGGTAAAATAATATTTTTACAGATTTAGAATTAATTGTAACCACAGTGATGTCAGCATCCTTCCCTTATATATATGGAGACCAGGTCCAGAGCTCCTTCACTTGCTGGCTGGACTCCAAAGAGCACACACACATAGTATAAGAACTGGGTAAGAATCTTAAATTTGTCCCTATGATGGTTGCAAAGGATGACTTCAGTTATAATTTGACTATGTATTTTTTCTGGAAAACTCATTAGGAATATTTCAATTTATCTACCTTAATCCAAATGGTAAAATTTTTTGGAGAACTGTCCTGATTTATAATTGAAGGTCTACTGTTATTTGATGTTTATAGGTATGTAATCGTTATTTAATCTCTATCTGCCACCCATGAATTAGTGATACTGATGCAAATGAGTTATTGGGGGGTATTCAATGTGGGGTCACGGCTGTCGAGCTGGCTCGACAGCCGTGACCCTGTCCCGTTCTCAGTCAGCTCGATCGAGATATCGCAGGCGGGATTCAATGCCGCGGGGTGAGAAAGGGGCGTGGCCGGGAATCGTCGAGCTGTGGCCGGCAGCCGGCAATTCCCGGCTGTTCTCGGCAGAACGAGCCCGACTGTTTAGACAGCATTGAATAGGTAAATATTAACTTGATAAAAGACTACTACATGAAAGTCAATTTATTTATTTTATGACTTTGGTAGGCATATAGCCAACCATAGGAAATAGAACCTTATAGCAGAAAAATAGTTTACTTGCCATTAAATTGGGAGTTCTAATACACCAGACTGTGACTATTTCTAGGCCAAGTTAGACATTTATACCGTGAAGGTATGTACCTCCCTAAAAATATATATACAAAATAGAAGTGTTAAAAGGTTTAATGGAATTAAGAAAATGTTAATTTTACTTTTGTCTGTAGATCCTCTTCATCTATTACATAAGAATTGAAAAATTATATATGAAAATTAAATGTAAATAGTCTTATTTTAATTATTTTATAAATGTAATGTATGTATGTAATATGTGATGTCATACAAATGTATACTGCATTTTATAGAGTAAAAAAAACAACACAGATGAAGTCTCATACTGAGACGAAACGCGTCGGGTATTGATCACAGCTCTTGAAAATAAAGAAAAATACTCTTCAAAACAAGAGGCTACAAATGTATTCTTTATATATGTTTTATTGATAATTGTTACATAGGCCACTGGTGACACTATTGTGGAGAAATATATATATATATATATATATATATATATATATATATCCCCAATAGTGTTATTATTGGGCGCCCTAGTGTTAATTTAAAGATAATTTCAGTCTTTCCTTATTCTCAAGCTTTTTCAAAAGAACCATACATATAATTTACACATATAAAAGTATTTATTAAAACATGAGTTTCTTAAAACAGGTTCTTCTTGTCATAGGAGTACAATCTTTGGTTTTACAGATGACATCAAATACCCAACGCGTTTCGTCTTTTAACAAGACTTCATCAGGGGTAAAAGCATTTTTACAGTAATCTTCGTTATAAAGGATGGTAGTTACTGTAAGAGGACTTTCTTAGGACCTCTTTAATAGTTCTGAACTTTGAAGTGGACCATCCAAGGATAAGTCCAATTCCTGTAATTAAATATTTTTAATCATCTATGCTGGTGTCTTCATTTTTGTCTAACCAGGATATTGAAAAATATACACAACCCTTTCTTATCAAGTTCTTTTAGATCTTAATTCTAGACCATTCGTGGGATGTTTTTCACTGTGGTCCAATTATAAGGTGAACCCCATCCATTCAATTTATTCTGATGGAATACACTTTCCTGCTTTTCCTATGTGTCCTTAAAAAGGAAAAAGTGACCATTTAGTATGCTTATGGATCTGAGCAGGAATATTGATAGCTCCTGGGCCCTTATTCTGGTTGGTGCGGATATGTCCGTGTGCGTTCGTTCCGCCGATGTTTTGTGTTTGCGCATGTGCAAAGGCATATCTGCGCATGTGCGAAAGGGACATACGTCCAAATTCCGCATGAATTGTTTACACTACGAACAGGGGGAGGAGAGGGGCGTGAAGGGCTGTTTGGCCTCATTAACATATGTATACGCCCCGCGTTTCAGGGGCGTTCCCATGCAAACGCTGGGCATACGTATGGTAATGCGGCCGTGACGCACGTGTAGGGGGCGGACATATGACATTGCCGGATGTCAGATCCCTGCTTTTGCACGGAGAAATGCTTGAGTGGTCTGAGCTCGCGAGAGCTGCCTGACCATTTGGTCCTGCATTCGATGGTCTGCGACAATCGAATGATGGGGGAGGTTCCCAGAGATGGAGGAGGTCTATACATGAGAAATCCACTCGTGCTCCGTGCGGTCAGTGGCTATATATATATATTGGGAAGACCAAACGGATGTTAAAAATACGAGTTTTGGAACATATAAGAAACATCAAAAACAATGTCTTGAATCATAGTGTTCCGCGCCACTTTAAACTATTTCATAATAGTGATCCTGCAAGTTTAAAAGTGAAAGGCATTGAAATGGTGCTTCCCAACAGAAGGGGGGGTGATAGAGATCAGGATCTGATTAAAAGGGAAACCTTTTGGATTTTAAACCTCAATACACTAGCCCCAGTAGGGTTAAATGAGGGGTATGAAATAACTCCATTTTTAAAAACATGAATTTTTTATAGATTTTTTATATACTTGTTGTTTTTTTAAAAACACTGAAAAATGTAGTTTTTCACGTTTTTTTATGTATTTTAAACTTGCACTTTTTGCACTTTTTGTACTATATAATGATTGTAATCATGTATGCTTGTACTGTGAAGGCAAAAGCAAATGCTGGAAGCATGCAGAGAATTAGTAATTATGAGTTTTGTGCACTGACTTTTCTCTAAAATCATCCTGTCAGCAGCACTTACATTGAGAGAGACGTTACCTATGTTTAATACAGATACATAGAGATTGGTTAAGTGACCTGTCTATTAAGCGATACAAACAATCCTATTGGCTGGCGTCTCATTCCTCTGAGTTCAGTGAGAGAGAACTCGTGTGGACGGAGCTGTAGAGCACGTCATAAACACTCATGCCTTAGGGCTGTGTTCTGATAGGGCATTGGCAATGTCAATCAGAGTAGCGGCTTATGGATTGGCCGGTCATTCTTCTAACAGTGTGTGTTGAGAGACACTGTTTTCACTGGCTGATGCCGGTGTCTGTTATCTTTATGCTTAATCTCATTGGATGCTTCCAGCCTTTTCTATGGGTCAGCGAGCGCACGTAGACCACGCCCTCTGACGAAGTGTTACCACGAAACGCGTAGGGGCGTGGCTACGGTGACGCTCGCTGTCTATTCCAGGCTGTCTTCACCCCGTCTGTTCTCAGAAGGACCCAGCACGCTGTTTTATCCCCCAAAGAGAAGCAGCGTGGGCCGCGTGTTATCCTGACTGTGCTCCGGATGGTGTGCTGAACTTGCCTGGTAACATTTACAAAATCTTGTGGTATCCAGCCCACTGCCGATGTATTGTTTGGTACGAGCATTTCTTATGACTTGTACTTTGTGCTGTGTGCCTTTTAAATATTAAATTGTTTTATGCACTATGGAGCGCCCCTCTGTTCCTCTTTTCTGCCTAGATACCCATTGCTCCTGAGGATCCCGGGAGTCTCCTTTCAGAGGGTGCTGCAGTCCAAATACTTTGGGACTTGGTGAACTTTATGACCTATTGAACTGTTTGGTCAATCATATTGCTGGACTGAGACATATTGGTAGCGCTGATATCCTTCATATATTTCTATATATATATATATATATATATATATATATATATATATATATATATATATATATATATATATATATATATATATATATATATATATATACACATATATATACACACACACACACATTCCATATAGCGGCACTCGGATCAGAAAGAAGGCAGACAACACAGCATCAAGACGCCAACGTTTCAAATGTAACGTAAAATGGGAAATACATTTGAAACGTTGGCGTCTTGATGCTGTGTTGTCTGCCTTCTTTCTGATCCGAGTGCCGCTATATGGAATGTATATATTCGGTGTGTACATGCTGACGCAGTACATGTTGTTTTGAAGGCACCGGACATCAATACTTATCTGTATGCAGTGAGTGCCAGAGCTATCGAATAATACTTTTATCAGGTGCAAATAAGCAAAAGATGCAGGTACATACACGAAAGTCAACGTTTCAACACTCAGCGGTGTTTTTATCAAGACAGTGCAGACCTGTAATAACCTTGCACGGCGGCAAGAACATAACCTTGCACGGCGGCAAGTACATAACAAGAAAGCTCACACAGAAGTGAGAGTTAAATACATTACCTGCCTATGATCTCTCCTGTGGCCGTGTGTAGTGCGCGCTGCTCCACGAGTGAGAGACGCACACAACTGACGTCAGTCCTTTGCCGTTGCCAGGCAACCCAGGTAACCTAGGAAACCTAACAGACTCAGGACGGCGTCCACGGCCACTGGGATCGTACCAATTGGCCAGGATACTCATGAGACAGCTGTCCAGAAACTTGAACAGACATGTGAAGTAATACAGTATACAAAAGCAATAAAGGAAAGATGCATGTCCACATATACACATATATACACACACACACACACACACACACATATATATACACATATATACATACATACACACACACACACACACACGCACGCACGCACGCATACTGGTTTTTATGTTGTGCGGGGACCAACTTTCTGATCATCACTTGTGGGGACCACCCTTTCTAAACATTCTAGAAGTATGAAAAAAAATCAGTAACTGTATCCATAGCTTTACTAACTTATACACAACTTCAATTATCTCAATTTATGAAGTAATGTTCGGACCATGCTTAGTGGGGACCTGAAAAAACCCAAGTGAACATGGCTAATGGGGACCTCATTTACATTTTATTTGCATAGTTCACACACATTCACCTTTGACTAGTGGGGACCTTGCAACAAGTACATTACTAATGACATACGACAGCATCTTTATCAAGTAAACGCTTAGATTATTTGTTACAAAAAGGATTTAAAAAGTGAATCTACATTTAAGAATTGAATGATTCATTACCTGGACATCAATAACAAAATCACATGTATAGAACCCTAATACTTTGTACCCTGTAGTCATCTTCACATATGTAAGAATTTATGTGTGACTAATATTCCCAGGTTTGATATAAATATTAGTGGGTACTTGTTTCCTATCTGGGCGCCCACGATCAAAATCGCGGTCATCGGGGGTAAAAATCGCGGTGATCGCGGTCATCGCGGGCATCGCGGGTAAAATTGGATGGTCGCGATGCCCGCGATGCCCGCGATTTTCCCATAGGGAACAATGTTAAAAAGGCTGATTGACCGCGATTTCACTGTTAAATGGCTCAATTGACCCGATTTGGCCATATTAACCCTGAATTAGGCCCAATTAACCCTTAAATGTCCCCACCAATTTTTGACGCCACCCCACGATCCACGCCAACCCGAAGCGTGGCGAGCGCAGCGAGCCCGCGAGGGGCGGCGGTACGCGTCCTCCGACCTTTTCATGCCCTACTATCCACTAGGGCGTGGTGTGAGAATATAATAGTGTGGCGAGCGCAGCGAGCCACCGAGCCCGAAGCGTGGCGAGCGCAGCGAGCCCCGCGAGGGGACGCGGATACATTCACTGTGAAGGCCGCGAGGGGACGCGCATAATTGTGCAGGTATCCGCGTCCGCTCGCCACGCTTCGGGCTCGGTGGCTCGCTGCGCTCGCCACACTATTATATTCTCACACCACGCCCTAGTGGATAGTAGGGCATGAAAAGGTCGGAGGACGCGTACCGCCGGCGCTCGCCACGCTTCGGGTTGGCGTCGATCGTGGGGTGGCGTCAAAAATTTGGGGGGACATTTAAGGGTTAATGGGCTCTGTGGCCCATTTAACATTGATTCCTATGGCCAAATCGGGTGGATTGAGGCATTTACCGGTAAAATCGGGTCCATCGCGGCTTTTAACATTGATTCCTATGGGAAATCGTGAGCATCGCGTCGCGGGCATCGCGGGTACATTTATGGCCGGCCGCGACGCGACCGACACGATTTCCAAGTTTAACATTGGTTTCAATGGGAAATCGCGGGCATCGCGTCGGTCGCGTCGCGGCCATACATAAATGTACCCGCGATGCCCGCGACGGGCGCCCAGATAGGAAACAAGTACCTATTAGTGTGACTTAATGAATACAATAAAACGCTATATATTATTGCACAAAAGTTTGAAAGAGAAGTGAATTATTGTCTTGACCTTCAGTGGTCAACCCAATGCATGTCAACCCTCCTCTTGTCGACTTGTCCAATGACCCATATCCCTTTTGGAGGGGATACGGTCATTTGTTCCACAGCATGTTGGTCGACAAGCTTCGGGTCAACACCATTAGGACAACATGGAGATCGGTCGACATGGGCAAGGTCGACAGTCAAAAGGTCAACATGGGGGTTTTCACAGTTTTTTGAGTCAACATGTGCCGACAGACGGTATTGTTTGTGTCGACCTAGACCCATGTTGACCTTTCTGCACGTCGACCTAATAGTGTTGACCCAATGCTTGTAGACCATTCTCTTGTAGACCTAATGATCCATACCCACGGTAATTGTGCACTGTGGATGTAGGGCCTTATTCTGGTTCATTCGCTTGGACGTGTGCATTCACCCTTGCCAATGACCCAAAACGGTGGAGGGATAACGGGACTAATATATATATATATATATATATATATATATATATATATATATATATATATATATATATATACACACACACACACACACACACACACACACACACATATATATATGGAATAGCTTCTGTAAGGGAAAAATAAAAAGTTATAGTGGGTACACACTATGGAGATGTGGAATTAGATTTGATATGCCGTTCAATGCGATTAAAGCATTTCTAGGTGTCAGCTACAGTAGGTACTGCATTTTCACTGGACATCATGCTGCCTAGCAGGAACCTAAAAAAGGTATCAGACATTAACGGTGGTATTCAATCCCCTGCTGCTATTTCCAACAGGGGAAATAGCGATGATGTCTTTCCCGACAGCATTGAAAAGGCATTTCGGCAGAACAAACCCGACTTTAAAATCAATCTGTTTTACCGAGAACAGCCGTGGACTGTCAAGATCATGGCTGTATCTCGCCTGCCGAATAAAACAGTCGAGCTGGCTGAGAACAGGCCAGGGTCACAACTGTCGAGATGTCCCCCCCAAAGACATTCAGAACCATTGAATCTACATAGCCCTACTTTTGGGATAAAGACACTGGACCGAATATAAAAGCTTTTGATTTGGCAATAGTGATGATTTTTCTGCCTACAGTAATTTGTAGCTGAATGCAAAGCAAAACCAGATAAAATAATACAAACATTAACTAGTGATGGGTCCACTTTGCTACTTTTAGAAATATTTCATATAAAGTTAACACACTGGTTCCTGAACTTTTTTGAATCACGGCACCCTAGAGCATTAGAATTTTATTTATGGCATCCCTAAACTGAAAATTTCTTATTGAGAAGTTTAGAAAAAATATTACTTTAAGTAATGTGTGTTTTAGATTTAATTCTTAGGATCAGTTATGTGGTGATGGACAGGATTAATTTCTGTTTGCCCCAAAATTTTATGATTTGAATCCACAAGCACTAGTTTTGCAAATTACTTTAACCATTTATCAGTTGACTTTGTCCTGGACCACCGACACGGGGTACCACTGCAACACAGTTTGGGAACCACTGAGTTAACATGAAGTTTATTTCTCCCTTATAAAATAAATCAATAACCTCTTAAATACTCATTCTAGTAGCTTTTCATCTAAATAACTAAAACGAACATAACTCCCTTGCCAACACATATGGTGCTATAAAAGTTTTCCATTTTCCTGGCCACAGAAGAGAATTCAAAAGACATGTAACTTACCGAATTAGATCCATTAAAATAAATGAACAAATGGAAAACAGAATGTACCAACAGCTCAGGAAATTATACTTAACCTCCCAATGGACGTGGAATATAGTCCTTTGCCCAATGCATTTTTAGACCCACGTTGACATAGACACTAAAAACTCATGTTGACCATTCTCATGCCAACCTTTTGATCCTGTTGACCATTTCACGTGTCTACTAACTGCCTGTTGACCAATAGTGGTCGACCTAATGACTGTCAACCTAATGGATCCATACCTGAAACTTATCTACCAGAGTTTGAGAATTTATAAGATCTGGCCCTCCCCCCTCAGCAGAGTGTTGCTGAAAGAGTAATGTGTGCACAAGGGTCTACCACATTCTCTGTCCTATCTAATTTGTGCAGTTGGGTGTTTTGGGGCAACATGCTGCCCAGCAGGAGTCTGTTGAAGGACACCAAATGCACAAGCAAGTACACTTTAGGAGTTTTAGCTTTGGCTAGAACACTAAAAACATTTAGGTGGAGTTCTATTTTAAGTACTGTGGGTAGAGGACTCAAATCTTGGAGATATAAAGTTGAGCAGTTTCCCAAAGCAACCAATCAGCTTCTGTCATTTCAAAAAACTGTGCTAAATACATGATAAAAGCGGATTGTTCACTGCTTTAACATCTTTTCTTTCTGAACCTGCACGGAGCTAGACTTATGAATATAGGTGCTGATTTAGGATATAATGAAGTAGCACAGCCACTGTAATTATGGGTACACAACAAGATGATCTGGGCTCCAATCCCCTGATTTCGAAGCAGTGTACAACAGATTTTATGTAAAAAGAGCAGAATCGTACCTGTTTTCACTACAATTCCAATTCGATGCGCACCCCCACCGGTCTTGTGTCGGATTGGAGATTTTACCTACTGCAGTAAAGATTTGTCAATCTACATTCCATTGGGTACTGATTGTATGTGTTTGAATACTCCAATCCATCGTGCAATTCTAAATGTAATCGTTTCATGGTTGTTCTGGTGTGTACCTAGCCTAACTTTGAATGCAGTGGCTGTCAAAAAAGATGGTAAAGCCTCAGGAGGCATCTTAAGTAAAAATTCGAATTATACTCACCGATAATTCCTTTTCTTCATAGAGATCCCATGGCAGCCTACTCTGGGATATTTCCCTTTTCCTAGCTTTAGACAGGTACGACTTTTTCATATAGGAAGGACAGCCCCCTTAAGGTATATAGGTAGCTCCACCCTTCATTCAGTGTCTTTTGAGTGTCTCCTTTTTCCAAGTAGTATCATATTATCCATAACTTGGGTGGGAAACTACGGCTGCCATGGGATCTCTATGAAAATATTTTTTCTTCTACGATCCCCATGGCAGCCTACTCTGGGACATACCAAAGCAATAATAAATGGCGGGAAATTTTTTCAATGCATAATATCATTTATTTTAGAGCACTTTTAAACACTTTGTCACCAAACTGTTGTGGACATACGTCCAAAGCGTAATATCTGGTAAACCTATGGGCAGACGACCACGTAGCCGCCTTGCATATCTCCGACGTGGAAGCTTGAGCCTTCTTTGCCCATGAGGTAGCCACTGCCCTAGTCGAGTGCGCTTTAATAATTGGTGGAACGGTCCTTCCTTGTTCTTCGTAAGCCAGGGTAATAAGACTTCTTACCCATCTTGCCATAGTCTGTTTAGTAGGAACTAGACCCTTTCTAATTCCTTCTGGTATAACAAACAGTTGTTTAGATTTTATTATATCTTTGACTTTCTGTAAGTATAAAATAATTGCTCTAACTGGATCCAGCAACTGCCAGTTTTCTCCATCTTCTTCTGTGGACTCAGGAACAAAAGAATGATTTCTTGATTCAGATGAAATCTAGAAACGATTTTTGGCAGAAAGTCGGGATGAGTCCTTAGCAAGACTTTATCTGTAAAGAATATTAAGTAAGGCTCTTCCGACCAGAGGGCCTGTATCTCACTTATTCTTCTTGCCGACGTGATAGCTATTAAGAAAACAGTTTTCCACGTAATAATTTTCAGTTCAGCTTCCTCTAGCGGCTCAAACGGTGGATTAACTAGTGCTTTTAAGACAACATTAATATCCCAAGGTGCAACCATTGACTTCCTGGGTGGCCTTATCTTCTCAATGGCTTTACAGAATCTGATGATTAGCTCCTCTTCCGCTAATCTACGTTGTAGTAGTACACTTAGAACTGCGATTTGACATTTCAGTCCCAAATGAAACCCCTCGCACAAGAACTGTAAAACTTGTAATACTTGAGATGTGGGTATCTCTGATAATGTTGACGGTATTTCTTGCCAGACTAAGAACCTTTTCCATATCCTATAATATGCTAAAGAAGAAACTTCTTTCCTTGCTTTTAAGAGTATATCAATAACTTGTTCGGATTCTCCTTGCTTTCTTAACCCATTCCTTTTAATCTCCATGCCTTTAGACGGAATACCCCTGGGTTGGGATGGAAAACTGGTCCTTGTCTCAGCAGATCTGACTGTACTGGGAGTGCCAATGGTTCTTGTATTGCTAATTTCAACATCATCGGGAACCATGGCCTCCTCGGCCAGTGGGGTAATACTGCAATGACCGAAACTTGATCTTCCACTATTTTCTTTAGTACTCGGCTTATTAGTTGTATTGGCAGAAATATGTAGCCCAGACGAAATCTCCATCTCACTGAGAGCGCATCTGTTGCTGCTGCTTGTGGTAGATAGAACCTTGAATAAAACTTGTTCAATTTGCAGTTGGTCTGTGTCGCCATAAGATTTCTCTGTTTCTCTGTTATCATTTGGAAGACATCTGGGTTCAACTCCCATTCTCCTGGGTTTATCGCTCTCCTGCTTAGGAAGTCTGCCACAACATTGGCCAGTATTCAATGCCTCAGATTCGCCGTTTTTTTTCAGTGAATCTGGCAATTCGCAGGGTTAACGGCGAATTTTCTGTTAGAAAAAACAATTCGCCATATTCAATGGAGGCAATTCGCCACAAATGAACAGCGAATGTCTGCCGATTCGCCGTAAATGATTCTCCACAATTCGCCAGTGATTTTCAATGGGGTTTTTAGTGGAATTCGCCAACAGTGTATTCAATGCTCAAATGGAGAACTGCTTTCTCCATTGATTTTCCCCTGGATTCTCCATTTTACATTCGTCATCTTTTTTTGGTGAACTGATATGTGTACTTGTAAATTAAATGTTTTCTTTTATTTTTTTATGACCAAAAAAAAATCAGTTTTAATTTTATTTGAAGGGTCATGCTTTTTTTACGCCTTTACAAGCACCTCTTTTTTTTTTTCCCTCAGCGAACTGATAGCCAGCTGAGCAGGGGGACGGGGATGCGGGGGATGTGAGCTGCTATTGGAAGGGACAGCCGGGACAAAACACTGCCACTGATAAGTAAAGGAGATGGGTCCAGCAGTAGCAGCAGACCTCCGGCTACAGCAGCCCCAGCCCCAGATAGTAGATGTCAGCGCTAGGACTGCTGCAGCTGGAGGTCTGCTACTGCTGTGCGTGAGGAGGCACATTGATGGATGGAAAGGGGCACAGATGGAAGGGGGCAAAAAGAAAGGAACAGCCAGAAGGTGGCATAGACGGATGAACAGGCTTGACCCTCTAATATAGAGGTGTTGGGAAAGCAGCAGTTTACACAACCACCCCCACCCTGCCGCTCACCTGAATGATTCATTCATGATAATTAGCTGCCCCATCTTGATCAGCAGGGCTACTCCGCCTCCAGCAGTAGCCCTCCTACCCCTCCGGAGTGGCTAAAACAAGCAGCATCGCGCCTGTCACCCGCCGCAGCCTCTAAGCCAGACCAGACCCGGCGCCCCCCCCCCCCTCTGGACGGACTCTCGCTGCAGCGGCTACAGCATCGTCATCTCCGTCTGCGACACAGCCACCCTCCAACACCCGATGATCTGCTGGCTGTTCCACCACTGCGTGCTCTCGGGTGTCTGCTGTAACAGTGCCGCTAGTAGCTCCCCTCCCTCTCAGCAAGTTGCCGTGTGAGTAGGGAGAAGGCTCCAGCAGCAGCAGCAGACCTCCGGCTTCGGCAGACCCTGCGAGGTGATTGCAGATGTCGGTGCCAGGGCTGCTGGAGCCGGAGGTCTGGTACTGCTGCTGACCCGTCCCCGTGCACCCCCGCCGTTTCTCCAGCTCCATCCCCAGAGTGCTGTCCCGTCCCCATCCTCGGCTCCCGGCAGTAGAGCGCTGACTGCAAATCGCTGTATGGGGTTATTTTCGCCGTCAGGGGCAGCGAGCCCCTGACGCATTGAATAGTGTGGGCTGGGAGCTGACGTCGAATAGTGGGGTGGCAGTGAATGACGGCGAGCGCTCAGCGAATCCAAAACAGGATTCGCTGCCGTGCGCTCGCCAGAGCATTGAATACCCCCCACTGTCTTTTCCTGACAGATATATTGCAGACAGAGATGTTATATTTACTTCTGCCCAACTGAGGATTTTTCCTGAGATCTTCATAAGGTCTTTGCTCTTTGTGCCTCCCTGATGGTTTAGATGGGCCACAGTTGTCACGTTGTCTGAGAAGACTCTTACATCCTTTCTCACTAGAACATTCTCGAACCACTGGATAGCATGCCACACTGCCAACAGTTCTCTCAGATTGGACGTCATCCGACTCTCTTCTGGTGACCACTTCCCCTGAGCTGTGTAGTTCTGACACTGTGCTCCCCATCCGTTTTCGCTTGCATCTTTTGTTAGACAGACAAATTTTTGTAACTTTAGGTCTGTGAACCTGTTTCCTAGACCTCTGGACCACCAAATCAGGGATTTCCTTAGATCTTGATCTACTCTTATCTTTGAATGCTTGCTTCTTCTTGCCTTCAGAAATGGTAGTAGTCTCCATTGGAGTGTCCTCATTTTCCATTGGACCCAAGGTATTATCTTTATTGTTGACACCATCATACCCAACAGTTGTTGGCCCTCTTCTACGGATAAGAAGTTGCCCCTTGCATACCTTGCGGCCAGGCTCTGAATTTTCAGGCATCTCTCCTGGGATAATGAAATTCTGAATAGGACTGAATTGATTCTTACACCCAAGAATTGGATATCTTGAACGGGTTCCAACTGACTTTTCTTCATGTTGATTACCCATCCATGAAGCTTCAGGTATCTCATTACCTCTTTTAAGTGGCCTTCTAAATCTTGGGGCGACCTTCCTACTACCAGGATATCATCCAGGTACAGCCATAACTGTATTCCTGATTCTCTTAGATGTGCTATCAGAGTTATCAACACTTTCGTGAACACCCTGGGCGACGAGGTTAGGCCAAACGGCAGACATGTGAACTGGTAATGAGCGTTGAACTAGAAGAATCTCAAGAATTTTCTGTCCTCCTTGTGTACAGGGATGTGGTAGTATGCATCTTTCAAGTCCAGGGCTGACAGGAAGTCGTTTCTTCTTAGCCCTGCCAATATGGACGGCAGAGTCTCCATTCTGAAACTTCTTTTTTCCATAAACGAATTTAGTTTTCTGAGGTCCAGAATTAATCTGAAACCTCCCGTACTCTTGCGAACCAGAAATAAGTTTGAATAAAACCCCTCTTCTTTCTGTTCCTCTGGTACGAATTGTATTGCCTCTAGAGCCAGCAGTTGTGACACGATTGTCTTCAAAGCGTCCTTTTCTGCTCTGCCTTGTGGAGGTCTTGACTTTAGAAATCTGTCTCTGCTTGGTCTTTGAGAGAATTCTAGTCTGTAACCTTCTCTTATTATTGACAACACCCAGTTGTCAGTCACTGAGTTCTGCCACACTTCTGAGAAGGCTAGGAGTCTTGCTCCGACCGGAATTTCCTTGGCATAGTCATTGTCTAGGGAAACCTCTGGAATACTGGCGAAAGGGCTGTCTGGATCCTGCCATTCTGCGATTATACTGCCGCCCCGGCCTGTAGCTTCTGGCTTCTCTTAGGTATTGTCTGGATGAGGTGGGCAGAGGAAACTTGTTCTTTCTATCCTGTGGTAAATGCACAGATTTCCCTCCTGTAATTCTTTTTATCATCTCCTCAAGTTTGGTTCCGAAAAGGAATGCCCCCTCAAACGGCAGTGAAGCTAACCTACTTTTTGAGTGTGTATCCGCACTCCAGTTCTTAAGCCATACAGACCTTCGGGCTACTACCCCAGTTGCTATTGATTTAGCTGAAAACGACACAATATCAAGTGACGCCTCACAGATATAATTTATTGCCTTTAGCATAATTTCTAAATTACGCTGGAGGTATTGTCTTGATATCTTATCCTCCATATCCTTCTGCATTTGAGATCCCCACAGTCTTAACGCCCTAGACGAGGATGCTACTGCCAGGCCCGCCTTTAGTGAAACTGAGGATGACCAGTGTCATTTCTTTATAGAATTTTTCACTCTATCCATGGCGTCCTTAAACGATGCTCCGTCCTCCAGAGGGATCGTTGTTCTCAAAGTGATTTCAGAAATTGCTGCATCCACTTTTGGGACTGTACACCACACGGACAGCTGATCATCTTTGAATGGGTACATTTTGTCTAGTCTTGGCAATTTACCCAATCTCCTATCTAGAGTATTCCACTCCTTTGATATTAACTCCTTCATTATACTGTGGACTGTGAAGGATCTACCTTTCTTTTCTCTATCCTCGAATATAATATCTTGACCTTCAGGTGAAACAACTGTGTCTTCATAATCAATAGACTTGTGGATATTTTTTAACATACTCTCAACTGTATCAATATCAAATGAGCTAATTTCCTCTTTGATCTCTCCGGGCTCTTCCCCAGAACTATGGAAATCCTCTTGCCATTCCTCTTCTGAATCCACAGTATCATACTCTAAGCTGGTCTGTGACCTGGTTCTTTTAGCTGGCTGCAGTTTAGCTAATTCTTCCTTAGTGACAAACGATTTCTTCATCCACTCCATGAGTTGTTTAATCATATCAGGCTGTGGCATATTAACTTCAGGTGCTGGTTTACTACATTCCTCACACTTTCCTCCTATGGCCGCCGCAGCACTTCCTCATCACAGTTTCCTGTCCGGGTGGGTACAGCAATATGGCGCCCGACTCTTCCAGACAGCATGCAACACGCTCCCGGCATTCTGCTGCTGTTGTGCCTGCTCCTGGCGATCTGCTGCCCCCTGTTCCAGGCTCCAGAGTCTGCTATCTGCCGCAGGTAAAACAAGTTTTCAGCGTATCTTTCCCCCAGACACCGCAGGGATCATAGCGCCGGACAATTAGTAGTGTCAGAAAACCAATATAGGGCTGACCATCACAAGAAACCTTTCCCCATATCTAGTATAAGCTCTGCCAAAATAACAAACTGCCCTACTCTGTCTAGCTAAGGAGACAGGAAAAAAAGACACTAAATGAAGGGTGGAGCTACCTATATACCTGAAGGGGGCGGTCCTTCCTATATGAAAAAGTCGTACCTGTCTAAAGCTAGGAAAAGGGAAATATCCCAGATTAGGCTGCCATGGGGATCGTAGAAGAAATATACGCTCACTGCAGGCTTGTCTGATTAGCTGTAGGAGTGAAGGCTAATTTGTGCCTGACCCCGATAAAGAAGATCAGGGAACTACCTTCCCTGGACAAATGGCAAATGTAATGAACAAAGAATCTCCCACTGCTCTATTTGTGAAGGAGGACATTTGAATGAGAAACGACTGAAAGTACAAACCCAAAAATGATCTTCGAACTAGAAACCCTTGAACCTACGGTACTAAATATCGACTTTGAGCTACTTCCCTTTATAAAAACAAAGATGTAAAAAGGATGATGATTCCAGGCGTATCCTTAACACCCAGCAACTAGTTTAAATACTAGAGTTGCATCCCACTCTCATGTCGACCTTTTGACTGTCGACCTTCCCATTGTCGACTTAATATGCTTGTGCCGATCTTCTGACCCTGTCAGCAGCCATGTCAATCTATTCCAGGCCTGCGAACTGTCTATAGCGCTTTGGAGTGGGAGTGTGCGAAGTACAATCCAGTAGCCACCACGATGGAGGAGGAGTGCCTCTCTGCTTGATTGTACAAAAGATGCAACCAATTTGTAAAATTTACCAATTAACATGGATTATCTAACCACACACATAAAAACAATGTTACACAGAAAAGAAAAAAATATAAAAGAAATAATAAATAAAATCACATAAGTGAATAAACCTCCCGGGGGGTCAAAATTAAATATAAAAACATATATGATTTGGACAGAACCTCCAATGGTTATGGTGCCTATATTGGAGGCTTGGGGACCACATTCCCAATATGTGATCCAGGAGGTAAAATTAGTGAAGTAGTCACCAACAGGCTGATCCCAAGATAGTTACGTAATACAGGGTATATTACCTCTATTCCTTAAATGTCAGTAGTATAGAGTATCATTGCAGGCGCCCTCAGAAGTTGGAAATAAAGTTCAGTCTCCCAGCATAAGATAAGGGCTTGTATGGCCCGCTGGAGTGAAGATTGGGTTGTGTCAGCCTGCTGTACTGTATGCTGCACACTGTACCAGCTCCCCCACTCACCTTTCCCGGTGTGTGGATGTGCGCAGGGATTGTGCGCCAGTGTTGGTGGGCTGTTGCCTGCTGTACCGTATGCTGCACACTGCTTGGCCTGTGTCGACTCCCACACTCACCGTTCCCAGCATGTGAAAAGATGATGTGCACTTGCCAGAGAAGATGCACCAGTGAGTGTGGGCAGCTGCCCGTGCCGACTCTTGCACTCAGCACTCCCGGCATGTAGCTGCCAGAGCATGCCGTTACGGTGTCAGATGTAAATGGGGCGGCTGGCTGGGGTGAGGAGGCACAGTGGCCTGACATAAAAGTTCCTTTTGATGAGACGCGTTTTGCCACAAGCAGGGCGGCTTTCTCAGTCTGGAATCGACTGCGTGTGTGGTTAGATAACCCACGTTAATAAATTGGTAATTTTTACAAATTGGCTGCATCTTTTGTTCAATCAAAGCCCCACGTTCTTTTAAAGTCAACCTAAGGCCAGTCGACCTAAATTGGATCAAGCCAATGACCCATACCCACTGCAAAAATAACTTGCCAGAAAAAAAAAAAAAAATACATGCAGATCCAAATTCTGAAAGAAAATATGGCACTCAGGAAACATACATCCGAGCAAAATATATTAGGCAAAGATAATGTTTTGGAGTATAACCTGTAGGTTTGTTTTGGGGTATAACCTGAAGGTTTGTTTTGGGGTATAACCTGTAATGTTTTGGGGTATAACCTGTAGGTTTGAACTGAGGGCAGAGTTTATACAACAAAACATTATCGTCACCTAATATATTTTGCTTGGATGTAGGTCTCCTGAGTGCCGTGATTTGCTTCTGGATTTATATATGCCTGGCACGACACAGCTCGTCTCCACTCGGATGGCACCCGGCAACTTTTTTCTGATTAGCTGCTGTATTCAAAGATTAAGCATAACATCAACTGCATGAACACTGAGAGGCTGACTGTTGCTACCCCCAAAATGTTAACGGCATGAGAATAATGCTGCAGAGTTTGGGGTACTAGGAGCGACGACGCAGCCTCAGACCTCAACATGCAGACAACTGCTACAGCATACACCACTGAATCGGTTAGCTATCAGGAGGATAAAAATAACAAAAACATATAGGGGGAAGATGTTCCATACACCGGGGAGTGATTAAAGTGCATACAGAAAAACTACCAACAACCCAGTTCCTGTTATTTTTTAAACAGACTTTAACATGAAAGTCAGCAGCTGATATGGCTGTTGTGTTTAGGAGAAATGTTTTAAGCCTTGGAGAGTGATAAGATATGAAGAAGATGACCAATGCAGATTATGGGGTTTCAACTGAAGTTTAACCAGCAATAAACGTGATTTGTAATCTGCAGCTTAAAAGCATATGTATACATAAGCAAGGGTGTAACTACCATAGGTGCAAGGGGTGCAGCTGCTATGGGGCCCACTTTGCCCGTCAAAGTATCATGTGCTGTATACATTTTTCAGCATGAGGTGATAAAAAGGGGCCCTTACAAACTTTGGGGCTCACATGTACACCACTGAACACAAGGTTGATGGATCTAAAGGCAGTAACTTCTGTTGCTGGAAAGCACAAAAACCATCACAAAATGAAACCAAAGACATGCTTGTGTTAATTATATTTGACAGTCTTTATTGCTGAGCTGCATTACTACACAGAGTGCAATTACCCCTATGTTAACAGCTGCAAAGAGACGAATGCTTCACATTAATAAATGTACACGCATGTGCAAACTTATTCATGTACATGTATTTACAGCAGCACAGCTGATGCTGCAAAACCAAGGCTAAAGTATTCACTAAAACACCACAGATGTGTACTATCTAAAGCAAATATGAATGCAATTCCCAAAAATATTTTAGAAACATAACAATGTATGGACACTTTCTATACATTTGCACTTTTTATGTATTCACTATTGAATTGTTGAATACAGCATAAAACTGCATTGCCAATGTGATGAATGACCCTTACACAGTTTATACAGATTGGCCAATGCATTTCAAGGAAAAGAAACATCATAAAAACAAAAAAATAGTCTAGAGTATGTAAAAAAATAATTCTTTATTGCTTTTACATATAACTAATGTTTACAAAGATTACCTCAGAAAGCCTATTTTTTGTCTCTTTTTCCCTAAACTTTCTTCTTGGTTTAAAATACTTTGCAAGGACATGTGTAAGGACTTTGCCACCCGCTTCCCTGTCTGGAGAGAAAAAACAAAAACAAAAAAGATCATTTCAAAATTCCAAGCTACAATGAGACACCTGGAAGGAAGACATATGGTTGTTACAGATACTGCAAACAAACTATGGGCCTGATTCAAGTTCACTTGCAAAGCACATTTGGGTTTGCTAATGGACAAAATGATGTGCACTGCAGGTGGGGCAGATGTAACATGTGCAGAGTTACAATTGGGTGAGTTATTTTGTTTTTTTGTGCAGGGTAAATACTGGCTGCTTTATTTTTTACAGTGCAATATACGGATGTAGTGCCGCTTGTCCAGCGCCGGCACACGCCAAACTGCCCCTGCTGGCGAGCGGAAGCTACATCTGACTGGGACGCTCAAGCCGTCCCAGTGAGCCAGTTCTCCGTCGGCGGGGGACAGGAACCCTGCCCGTCTCCGCTTCAGGGAGACGGGCAGGGTTGGGGGGGGGGGAAGAGGTGGGGGAACATGGCGGGGACCGGAGGCGGGGCGCGCGTCCCCTTGCGAAGTCTGGCGGGGGCTGGCGCATGGCGAATCCACCGCCAGCCCATGCAATGAAGAGAGGCGCTCCATCTGTAGATATCAGTTTGAGATCACACCCCACCCAAATCTAACACACTGTTACAGTGGCCACAAATGAAGTCTGGTGGTAATGGGATTAAAATAGGTATGATTACACAGCTTGGTGATAAATGTTCTAAGAATATAGCCACTGTCATCATGAGGTAACCATAAAATGTCTCATTTCAGTTGTGCAAAGGTTTACACCATTAGTCATCAATAAAAGTAAAAGTAAAGATGACCACTTCATTTATCTCCCATTCCCAAGAAAAAACACACAATTAAGGTCCATACACCCTGCGCGATTATGCCCAGGGTGTATGGACAGTGATGACCTCAATCATCGCTGGGGGGTAAGCCGCTCAGTGCATACTCACTGAGCGGCTTTCCCCCTGCCCGGTGCTGTCAGCAGGGGGCGGACGGCTTTGCATAGCGCAGTGCTATGGAAAGCTGTCTCCAAAGCAGCTCATCTGCTGGTAATTCAAGCAGATGAACGGCTTTCCCGGCGATGATGTGTATCACCATTCATCGCCAGGCCATACACACTGGGCGCCTTTCAGCTGAAATCAGCCAGTGTGTATGGGCCTTAATTGTGTATGCATATAGTTTTTGCACATTTCCCACAAAAGTGGTGTAGTGAGGATGTCTTATGTGATAGTCACCCTATATATGAGGCTCTTTGTTTATGTCCATAATTCCTTAATTCAGTGGTTCTCAAACTGTGGGTCCTGACCCCAAAGTGGGTCCAGACCTTCTCAGCATGGGGTCGCGACTCCATGTTGCTGACCATCAGGCTGATGACTTTTCTAATCTCAGTCAGTGATACAAGGAGTCTGGAAAATCTGTTGAACTGTCTGTTATTTTAGTCTCCTCACATCATTTTGTGCCTCCACAATGCTGACTACACATGTGACGTGATGACCTTCTGCAGTAACTTGCGGGGGTCCCATAATTATTTTTATTGTCTGATGGGGTCCCAGAACAAAATAGTTTGAGGACCCCTGCCTTAATTTATTCTAAATTTATACAAATCGTTAAGACTTCAGAGCTTGCTGCACTGTATAAAAACACTTTCCCAGCAGCCCTTCATCCATGTATAGTAAAATGAAAACTCCTGGGTTAGTTTCACTTGGGTAAATTGATAATTTATATAATTCGATTTTACCAAAAAGGTAAAATGTAACATGTAATGCACACAAAAAGGGAGCTAGAGCCAATCACCCCATGGCCAGGAAAAACAATTGCGTAATAAGCTGACATGTGTCCAACACTTTCTCTCCATGCAGCAAAGTTGTTTTTCAAAGCATTACATTTTCATAGCACATAACTTAAAGCAGAAATCCCACTTTCAGTATTATTTCTAGATTGCATGTAAGAATGTTTGGTACTTATGTATTATCTGGGCTCCCATGTTAAATGCACCGCATTTTTTCATACCCCTACTATCCAACTACGCATGGAGTTGATTTTATATAGTGTGGCGAGCGCAGCGAGCCACCGTGCCCGAAGCGTGGCGAGCCCCGCGAGGGGACGCGGTCTCATAAGAAAAATGGGAGCCCAGATATTACATAAGTACCGAATGTTTTAGTCGTGCATCTGAAAGTTATTTACTTAAACTTTCCCCTACAAATCATGATCTACACAGCAATTCCTCACTGGAGGGAAACTAAATATGGCAGTCACAGTGTCTCATTGTGACACAGCAGAGGGTAGATAAAGAGGGGAGAATACAGAGAGCAGACACAACCCACATTGTCAGGCCAACATGCACATAGCATTTGCTACATAAGGCTCTTAGCATTTCATGTGAGAGGGGAATTGTTGGGAGCCAATTTGCCTACCAGTATATTTTTTGGATTGTGGGAGCAAACTGGTTTACCCGGAGAAAACACATGCAAGTACAGGGAGAATATACAAACTCCACACAGTTAGGGCCATGGTGGGAATCAATCCCATGACCTCAGTGCTGTGAGGCAGTAATGCTAACCATTACACCAATAGCCACAAAACACTGAAAAACATATGAGGAGTAACTGATTAATAACCAAGAAGTGTCTGGGATTCTTATGGGATTGTTGATTTCATTTGTATCCACTGTGTTAAGCAGTGGCGCACGCAGGGGGGTTGTTTCTGAGTACCCTTAAAACCCCTGGCAAACCAAATTTTTAAAATTGAACTTAACTCACTGCCCCATCCTGGAAATTAGCCCTGCCCCCTTTTGAAACACCTGCGAATCGCGGGTTAAGAAGATCCTTGTTGGAAGTTGCCACTTTGTATTTTTATTTAACACAATCCTCTGGATTCCCCCTGCTGCCAAATGCAGCTTTTTATTTGCAAATAACAAAGTTGCAACTTCCCACAAGGATTGTTACTATAAAGTTCAGCTTCAATATTGATAAAAAAAGGTCCTACAACCTTATCAGCAGGACTTGGTTTCTAATAGGACTTTCTAGTTTTGTGAGAACATATAATTTTCCACGCCTCAATAGGATTACAGAAGTAATTTTTGTTTATATTGAATATTTTGTGATTTTATGGCTTTATACCTAATACTGTATGTGTATTCATGAATTTATAATTTTTTTTTTTCATGAAGGATAAGTTTTGCAGATACGACAGAGCTTCCTTAATTGAAAGAAATTATTTTTCTTTAATCCTGTATATTTTTGTGCATCTAATAGGAGGTCTACAATTCCCTTCAATTGGGAGCCTCAGCTGTGTCAGATTATTAGTAATGCTACCCATGTCATCACCATCATCAGTCACCAGCGCCTGTATGTTTTTCCTGTATGTTTGACTTCAAATCATTGCTGGCAATAACGAAGGTTTAGTTAAATATTGCTCCCCAATAAAATAGTCGCTGTGAGGCTATGAGCGGATATTTTGCACATCTCTCACAGCAACATTGGCACTCAAATGGTTAATATATCTATCTGGTATATAGACTAGCTCAGTAGATATATAGATATTGGGGTGCCGGATGACTGGCCGATGGTCGAGAACCCAACCAACAGGGGCTGTTTTCTCGTGGGGGTCCACGACCCCCATAGAGGCAGGATTCCGAGATCACAACCGTCGTCCAGTCATACCACACCCAGATATGATGTATATAATTTGTGCATCAATTTACACTTGCTTAATGGACTAGGTATATACTGATTCACCTCAGTCTGAACCCCATGCATCACTTCACCCTTCTCTGGAAACCACTCCTTGCAAATCCTGTGTTTGCACCTGTTAAGTGTCAAGAAATATACTAAACAATAGTGAAGTTTAAAATATATGGAGATTATTTGTAGGGATCATTAAAACCTAGGACTGTCCCCGGAAAACAGAACACTTGATAGCTATGCTACATTTACAAGCACATTAATCCTGGACGAAAACTGAAATAAACCATTGGTACTTGTTTCCTAGCACGGCGCCCGCCGTGTCCCATCGCATACCATTAGTTAAGGTATGCGATGGGACCGATCAGACCCGATTTAAGGCTTTTTACAGTTCATTGTACAATTGTTTCAATCTCATTGCATGCCATTACAATGACGCGATTTCCTATAGTCTCCTATGTTAAATGCACCCCCAGAACCGATTTTTAATTGTACACCCACCCTGATGGGTAATTACTATGTGAAATGCCCCCCATTGTTAACTCCACCCCAGTATCAACGCCAACCCGAAGCGTAGCGAGCCAGTGAGGGGCGGCGGAACGCGTCCTCCGACCTTTTCATACCCCCGCTATCCACGTCAGCATGGAGTTGATTTTATATAGTGTGGCGAATGCAGTGCGCCTCCGAGCCCCACGAGGGGCGGCGGAATACATGTGAAGTAATCCGTGTGCGCTCGCCACACTATATAAAATCAACTCCACGCCGACGTGGATAGTGGGGGTATGAAAAGGTCGGAGGACGCGTACCGCCGCCCCTCGCTGGCTCGCCATGCTTCGGGTTGCAGTTGATAGTGGGGTGGTGTTAACAATGGGGGGCATTTGACATACTAATTACCCATCAGGGTGGGTGTACAATTAAAAATCTGGTGTGGGGGTGCATTTAACATAGGAATCAGCCATCAGGGTGGCTGTACAATGAAAAATCGGGTCTAATTGCATAGCATCGCATGCGATGTGACCCGATCTTATAGACCCTATGCCATAACATGAAAATTGGGGGGTGCCGTGCTAGGAAACAAGTACCAACCCATCTACCAATTAATAAGAAATATCTGCAAATACACCAAACACTGCTTCACAACTTCATATGTCTGATTGCTTTACAACCAATTTGTGTTTATTAAAACACAAAAGATATTGGAATGGCATCATTTGCTTACAATTGGGGTTAGAAAGGTCATCAGTGAAGCATAGGTAATGTAGGTACATGGGGTTATTATTTGCATAACCTAACAGTGTAATTTTTCACCTTTCAACAACTATACATTTGCCTCACTGGTTACCTGTGTAAACAATACTTGCTAACCCAGTGTGAATAACCTTGGTACTACTATCGCCTACATTTCTGATATTTTACAGCTCTGTCTCACCACTCCTATTTACTTCATCTACACTATAGGCCCAATTCAGATCTGACTGCATGGCTGTGAATATGCACAGCGTGCGATTACCGATACCCTGCGTATGCATATGGTTCATAGTACGCATGTGCGACACTGTCCTGTGATGAACTCGTGCAACTAGTCCAGTTCGCTGGCAGTTTCTTTGGTAGTGTTAAGAAAAATGCAGGGCGTCTTATAAAAAAAACGCTGTGTGTCAGGGAAACCGCACAGGGAGGGTTTGTGATGTCAGCTTCAGCCTGGATGTGCCGGTTTGTCATTGCAGCGCAGAGTAAGTCCCAGGCTATGCGGCGCCTGTGATTACTTATGCCCGATGTTAATACCATTTGATTGTAAGCCGGTTATGAAGGATTTTGGGCATATTCACAGGTGTGAACAAAGTACACCCGTACACATCCATTTGCACAGCTAGCACAATAATTCACAAAGCGGGATTGTACTGGCGTAGGTTGGCGACTTAACTGATCGTTGGCTTCTGCAAATTCGCACCAGTATGTTCAGGTCTGAATCCCGCCCCATATCCAGGCTGAGAACACCCCCTAACACTCCTTGTCTGCGTAATCCCTAATTTTTCCCCATGTTACCACCTCCATCCTTCTCTCCTAGGGCCAGGTGTATCAATTATTTGTAATAATGCAGCTTTAGACTTAAGGCCCCAATAAACTATGTAATTTGGGCCCAATTTCACTCGTTATGGTAGATCGGGCCCAGAAAATCAGGTGAAATTGGCCTAAACACCAGGAGATCATACGTGTTGCATGTAAGATCTCCTGGTTTGACCCTCTCCTGGTCGCAGGGGACACAGGCAGAAGGATGATGTATCGCATGCGATCTTGGCGCCTGGGAGGGTTCAGGGTGGATCAAGGGAAATTGGATGCGACTTCTCCTGTAGGAGAAGTCACAGTGTATTCTCAATTTGGAGAATCAATTTAACGGCCTTAATTAGGGAAACAACATCTTCCTGAGACAGGGATTCCTCCAGGACAGGGGAGGTGTAAGCATATAAAGTAATAGACACATTTTCCTCACACTCTGAGGAAACCACAGAGTTCGAATCAGAACAAGAATAAGGAGTAGAGTCTTCCTGTCTGGAATGTCTGTGTTTGGAAGTGCATCTGCTGGAAAGAAGAGGGCATCTGCGGCAAACCTTGTACCGACTGGGAGAAGGAGAAAATCCTATGTGGTTCCATAGTGGGCAGCTGCAGATCAGATTGCATAACCATGGCAGCCTAAGACCCAGTTGAGAAACCAGCAGGGGAGCACACTCGGGGGTTGCAAGTCATTTTAAAAATTGACCTTTATTGTTATTATTATTACATAAAATGATCTCCTATTGTCATCAGCAGACAAACATACCTTGTTTTAGTGAAATATTAAAAAGAAAGCTGTGTGAATAAAGAATAAGAAAATATTGTGCATCAGCCCTTTCAGGGTATGGAAATATCCATATATGACCTTTAAAACCTGCTCTTGGAATACAGCAGGGTAAAGGGTATTCATACATATGAAAGCACTTTGATTAAAATCCGGCGGATCCACAGTACCGCTTATTCACGGATGTAACATAGGTGCACAGATTTCTAGACATGAAAATATGAGCACATGTTGAAACGTATTAGATACACACAGTGACATCCCCAGTATTATATAGCGTGTAATCCCACTAAGAATTTAATGACACTTATTAATTGGAGTAGTCCCAGCAAATATACTGCTCATTTGAGGGCATTATAATTTATATCACTGGGCTGGCTTGACCGTCATTCCTCCTATTAGTACTACATATAAGTGTGTGGAGGTATTGGCACACCTTTAAGCATTACAACAAGCTTCAATAAAGGCTGAGAGAATATTGCAACATTCTGGCAATACTGATACAGTTATAATGTTGCTGAAAACCACAGAGAAATTGCAACAATTTAACTCTCACAAGAAGCCTGGGAAATAGCTGCTACATAATCTGTGACCTTTAGGTAGCAGCTTCAAATAGACATTAAAAAGGGCAATATCAGCCCATGAAAATCAAGAAATAAGCTAAGTAAATACACATTCATCTGTCCTTCTCTTTTATGTTAAAACACAATATTTTCTTATTCTTTATTCACACATCTTTCTTTTTAATATTTCACTTAAACAAGGTATGTTTGTCTGCTGACGACAATAGGAGATCATTTTATGTAATAATAATAATAATAATAAAAGTTCAATTTTAAAATGATCATTAGATCCTCAGTGCACCCTAAAGGATACTTGCTTTTTTCTTTGTGGGTGTTATAAAGACCACCCACGTCTGGATCCGGAGAAGAAAGAACAGCAGAACAAGTCCTGCAGGTAGGCAAAGCAGGAGCACCCACCTCCTTGGATGCACTGCTTTTGGAAGATATTGCACAGAAATCCGAAGCAATCCCCACAAAGTTATATAGACAGTGGTGTGGGGGGGTTACCCATCCCCTATTGAACCCCAATTGTTACTTGGTAGAGAATGGGTAATGTTCTAAGAAGCCATACAGTGTGGAGAGAAAGATTGATTCATGCGTGATCTCTTTACCTCAATCATCTCACAGATGCTTTCAGGATCAAGGCTTCCTTTTCCTAGTTTTCTCATACAAGTCAAGGTACCCTTGCTGGTCACAGAGATAAGAAGACGAGCCAAGGAACATGCTTCTTCTTGTAACGTGGCATCTACCACATGCCGGTGACCTATCTGTGAAAGTACAAAACAAAGTTGTATAGTTCCTTCTGTATATTAAAAAGTTCCTAAAAAATAAAATAAGTATTCCTAAATAAATACAATACCAGTGGAAAAGTGCAAATAAAACTAGACAGTAAGGGAAGTATACTTACTCGGCTTAACGTGACAACACAAGGGACGTCTGCTACATTCAGCCGCATACAGTCGTAAGGATCATCTGACAGTTCAATGTCTTTCGTCCCCTCCTCATCTTCCAACACATGCACTTTAGGAATCCTGATTACATTAAGCATGAATCACCGTTATCATCGGCATAGGTCATTTAGGAAAACATGTATCAAGCCTCCCAGTGGTGAAGTGGCCATCAGCTTTTATTAAGTACATTCTATAAAATGATCGATAGACATTGATTAGTTGCCATGGGGAACCTTCCCACTTATCAATTCTTCAGAAGGCTTTATAGAACTACTCTGTCACCATCATTTATATCCCACAAATGAGTTAACTTGTAACCTAGAGCAAGTGGTAGGAATAAATATTCAGGATTAAGCTAACAGCCACCACTGATTTCCCCGAGAAGCTTCATTACCAGTGTTCATACTTTTAATATTCATGAGGTTACAGCTCGTAGAGTAATATCTTCTACTGGCGCTGTGCAAGGAGAAACATTCCCTTCTGTGTCCCAGATGCACCATTTGCTCCCTTGCTGGCAATACAAAAGAATGCATCTTTGGCATTAGGAGGAGACTAGATCAGATGTGGTTCTGTAGCAGTTCCCATGACTAGCATAAATGAAGGTTCTTCATTTGAATATTGTGTATTTGCACCTTAAATAGTCCTGCATGTCATATGACAGCTGTGGTGTAAATCACAATGACAACAGAACAACGAGGGCTTTTCCAAAGCCTATTTGCTTACTACATCATGTGCCTGCTGTTGCCATGTAGTATATCCTACTAGAAGTAAATAAGTAGTATGAAGAACCAAGCAAAAAGGGAACATGGTGGTTTATAGGAGAGCGGATTTTACACCCATACAATTTTTTTTAAACTGGTTTATAGAAATGGTAAGTGACTTTGTGCGCTGACACCTTCCCAGCGAAAGGGTGACTGTATTATTAAAAGTGAATGATTCGTGGGTGAAAAATAAATGTTACTTCCCTAATTATGGCTATCTTCACCTCACAATGAGGCTCTCCGAAAATATATAAAAGAGATGGGGACATGAGGAAGATGGAAAAATAGTATAATATTGCCAGGGATAACAATTTATTAATACAATAACACTTAAAACACAATAAAATATTTGGTACTTGTGTATTTTGGCGGCGCCCCCGATGTCCATCGCGCAATGTTTTTATCGCATCGCATGCGATTTTTGCCCCCTATGCCAGGGGTTCCCAATCTTTTTTAAATCACGGCACCCTAGGAGTATCAAAATTTTTTCACGGCACCCCTAGGCCAATAAAAAATAATTCAATGGGGTTTATATGCGATTCTTAGGGTCAGTTATGTGGTAAAGGGCAGGATTTGCTTCTGTTTGTACACATTTTATGATTGGCAGCTGCCAGCACTGGTTTTGCTCATAAATAATTAACCACCAAACCAGGGCACCCCTGCATGTGTCCCGAGGCACCCCAGGGAGCCACGGCACACAGTTTGGGAACCACTGCCCTATGCAATGAAACATTGTATAAGCACCCTAAAGGGTGCTTTTAAGCACCCAAATGGGTGCTTACAATTTTAAATGCACCCCCACGCCACCCCCCCACTATAAACGTGAACCCGAAGCGTGGTGAGCGCAGCGAGCCCGCGAGGGGCGGCGGTACGCATCCTCCGACCTTTTCATACCCCACTATCCACGTCGGCGTGGAGTTGAGAATAGAAAGTGTGGCGAGCGCAGCGAGCCACCGAGGCCGAAGCGTGACGAGCGCAGAGAGCCCCGCGAGGGGACGCGGATACCTTCACAGGTATCCGCGTCCCTTCGTGGGCTTCAGAGGTATCCGCGCCCACTGGCCACACTTTCTATTCTCAACTCCACGCCAACGTGGATAGTGGGGGTATGAAAAGGTCGGAGGACGCGTACCGCTGCGCTCGCCACGCTTCGGGTTCACGTTTATAGTGGGGGGTGGCGTGGGGGTGCACCATTAGGGTGCTTATACAATGTTTAATCGCATCGCATTGTAGGGCATTGTATGCCATATACAATGTCATACAATTTTTAAATTGTATGACATTGTACAATTTTGCGCGATATCGCATGCCTTATGGGATGCGATACGATGCGATGGGCGCCGCCAAAATACACAAGTACCAAATATTTTTCACACGGTGATAAAATTGGACCGATTTGTAAGGTCTCCTTAATAATATGGGTGGGAGTTTACCAGATCATGGCGATTATGAACGCCTGTAGGAAACTTCTTTCAATCCTTAAAGGGCCCTTGGTTCTCCGGATAAACCTGGGTCCCAGGTGTTTCACAGATCTCCAGCTCTGGATTCCTCCTTCCCATACACAACACTCCAGCAACGTGTATCGGGAACTGCTTGTCCCTTAGTCAGGCAGTGAGCTGACAGTGAGCTGCCTGACGAAGGGACAAGCAGTTCCCGATACGCGTTGCAGGAGGCTGGAGTGTTGTGTATGGGAAGGAGGAATCCAGAGCTGGAGATCTGTGAAACAACTGGGACCCAGGTTTATTCGGAGAACCAAGGGCCCTTTAAGGATTGAAAGAACTTTCCTACAGGCGTTCATAATCACCATGATCTGGTAAACCCCCACCCATATTATTAAGGAGACCTTACAAATCGGTCCAATTTTATTTTATTGTGTTTTAAGTGTTTTTGTATTAATAAATTGTTATCCCTGGCAAAATTATACTATTTGTTTTTCCATCTTCCTCATGTCCCCATCTCTTATATATTTTCGGAGAGCCTCATTGTAAGGTGAAGATAGCCATAATAAGGGAAGTAACATTTATTTTTCACCCACGAATCATTCACTTTTAATAATACAGTCACCCTTTCGCTGGGAAGGTGTCAGCGCACAAAGTCACTTACCATTTCTATAAACCTATTATGTCCAGTTACTAGGGAAGTAACTACAAGTGACTAGTGCTGCAGACACTTAGGGGGAAATTTACAAAAAAAAAATAGGTGTATTTGTATCCAGAAATACACTTATTTTTGACATTTACTATTTCGAAAATACAGCAATTCGTATTCGTATTGGTAGCACATCAATACGAATATGAATGGCCGTATTTTCGGGATAGTAAATGTCAAAAATAAGTGTATTTCTGGATACAAATACACCTATTTTTTTTTTAAAAATTCCTTTAGTAAATTTCCCCCTTAAATGCAGCGCCACAGAGTATAGACTCAAAAACTACAGTATACCAAAATTTTTTTTAAACTGTTTGAGCATAAAAACGGCAGTACAGGTGTATAATACCCACAGGGGGCACAAAACTCAAAATGATGGTCTGAAAAGCTCTCCTAAAGGCATTCATTCTTACGGATATAAATCCAATAAATCTATCTGTATAGTATTTCAGAAAGATATTTTACACATACAATTCCAATATCACATGTTCTGTCTAGTTGTTCAGTTTAGTATATTGAATTTAGATCTGAAGACAAGATTTCACAATTTCTTCCACAGTTTAGATTTCCTTTCCAACAAATATTACACATAAAGGGTTCCTGAAGCCTAACATGAGACTCCCACTGCGCTCACAGGTTTAGCAGAGGATCATCCCAGACATCGTATGCCTGACCTAATACCAGTGATGTGTTCTTCAGGAACAAAATAGAAGCTCCATGATTGTGCTGGGCAAAGCGGATTATGGGCACTATTCTTTAGTTAGCCTGTGAAATACGAGCAGGGCACATGGTTACTTATACATTTTACCTCACAGCTTACCTGGCATTAAAGAGAGCGGCCTTCACTGCTATGGATATTGTATCAAATAGATTTCCACCACACTCCAATAGCTGCAAACAGAAAATAATATTATAACAAAGAATGATGCAACACCATGTTATACTCTATGTATATGACTATGAACAGGACTGCCCAAATACTGATAGGAGCCATGTACATGTAGCTGATACAACTTCAAAACTACGGCGGGCATGTTATTTCTGTTGATGCCAATAGATGCACGTCTTCACTGGCTCCTTACACGACCTCCATGATTTCCATCTTACATTACTATTTCCACGTCTGCAGTATGTACAGTAAATAAGTTATGGTCTAACAAATACACATGAACACCTATAGTACTTGCATCAGCAGGAATTCTAAACCAGTACACTGAATAAATGATGAAATATTTTCTCCCACAGTGCTGTATGAGGCAACCAGCTAAATTCTCATTAGAAGCAACAGTGGTTAAATTAAATAATTGACGCCCTGACAGTAAACAGTTAACATGCAAAAGCAATGATCAGTCAGGTGGTAATTGTTATCTTTAATTACAAAATCATAACTTCCAGAAGAGAACAAAGACACACTTTTCAAGAACTGTAATAATTGAAGATTAGTTGTAAACTGGGACATGTGCATTATTACATCTGACAGGAAGATCAAGAAGGGAATGCTGCTTAGATTATTGCTCTGCTGTTTTTTATTCTTATGCACAAAGTAGTCATAAAACAAAAATCAGACCAGTTCTCTGTAACTATGGAAACTGTAACAGAACTGATCACAACAAAAGAACCAAGTAAAGTACAGGTAGCGAGAGGAGACTACTATAAAACACTAACTTCTAAAAGTTATAAAAAGGTGTAGTCTCAAAACAGTTCTACCCCTTTCACACCGCAGCTATAACCCGGTAATTTGCCTATTTTTAACCGTTTTAAAACAGTTATAGCTGTAGTGTGAAAGCGCCAGTTTTAAATTACCGGTTCAAGAAAACCGGTAATTCAAAACCGTTAAAAAGAAAGATCCTACACAGTACAGACCCGGTTTTTTTATTTGGGGGGGGGGGGGGGGCGCTGGCCAGGTACCAGGGAATGGTTGAAAATGGGTTCAATGTGAAAGGTACAAAGACGGTAATTAACCAGTAATATACCCTTTACAACATGCAATGTGAAAGGGGTTTAACTTGCTCTGACCCTATTTAAGAAACTTAAAAAAAAAAACAACGAGTCAAAGCAGGTTTTGCGGTGTGGAAGCAGCATAATCTTCAGCAGTGATGCACAACCCTATTTAGCTGGGATACCAAGTGTCAGGGAACAGCATTTTTTTTCTGGGACCTCGGAAGAGGTGGTTCCTGAACTGGCGAAACTTAAAAAACAAAAAACAGATTAATGTTCAGACTGTACATCACCACAACAAATCATGGCATGATTGATAATTAGTGCCCTTCTCTTTAGGGTGGATTATCCCAGGATTGATGGGATTCCAGGATTTTGCCCTAAAATTGCCAGGATATCAATCCCGGGATTGGTACTTCTTATCTATGAATAAGTAGAGGATGAATTATTTGGACAACATTTACTGTAATTTAAAAAAAATAAAAAAAAAATTGAAAAAAAGGATTTGCTCACATTTTTGGCCCAGTTTAGGATTCAATTGTACTATGAGGGTTTTGGTACTTCAACTGATTAGTGAAAGCACCTAATAAACCAGGACAACATATGTTGCTGCTCTTTTAGTAAATACCACCCTAGTAGCAAACTGCTAAAGCTACAATGGTAACCAATAAACCCTATTAGGATATCGTACAAATATTCAAATACGATTTATTTATTTAGGTGTTTTTGTATTGTTAAGGGAAAACAAAAAAGGTGACATTTTCTAAATATCCTTTGCTCAAACTATATCTTCTGTCATCCTGCATGTACAGATAACAGGATTTTGCTGACTGTTTGCGGAAGTGCGCATCATCAGCGATTGAGTGCATACACACTGGATGATTTTATTGTTCCGACCTGTCAGAATCCGCAAAATGGTTAATGACATTCATTGTATATATTATTTACAGTTTCTTATATAGCGCACACATATTCCGCAGCGCTTTACAGAGTATAGTTGAACATTCACATCAGTCCCTGCCCCAGTGGAGCTTACAATCTATGTTCCTTACCACATGTACACACACAGACATTGTAGGGTTAATTTGTTGGGAGCCAATTAACCTACCAGTATATTTTTGGATTGTGGGAGGAAACCGGAGTACCCGGAGGAAACCCACGCAAGTACGGAGAGAATATATGAACCTTAAAGGAAAGCTAGTATTATGTAGACAATGCGTGGACAGACAAATTCTACATTGGATATAAATATTTTTCAATGATTATATTGTAATTTCCAAATGAAAATAGAGGGGGAAAGTATTTGACTTTCTAAAAGGGTAAGAAGTTGTGGTTCCAGTTGATCTACAGTGTCTATATAGACAGTCAATAGGTCTACTCCCAAAAGGTCGACATGCAATATGTCAACAGGGTCAAAAGGTAGACATGTGGCAAGATATCTAGTTTTTCATGATTTTTTTTAAACCATCTTGTTCTTACGGTGCTTTACCATCCATTTAGGCATAGAGGGAGAATATATAATATAATTTAGCCCGAAGCATGCCAAGAGCACAAGTCATGTGAGGGGGTTCATGTCAAAATTGACACCAAAAAAAGGTGAAAAACTCATGTTGACCTTTTCACGCGTCTACCTTTTTCATGTCGATATTTTGACCCGGTTAACATATTTACTTTAATCTAGACACCATCTATCTAATAATCCACCCCAAGAAGTTGCGCAGAGAAAGCAAAAGCTAGTACATTCTATAAAATGCTAGGTAGAAGCTTTGATACATTTCTCCCATAATCGCTTCTATTACGGCATGCTAAGAGTGCTTTTACGAGTTATAAGAAAGATACTGTATGACGGAATAGAGATAACACATTTCTCTCACCAGTACATCAACATAAAGGACCCAGCAATGCTCTCCTGGCAGAATGCATAGAGATTTAAGGTCAATACTGCTCTTGTTATCGTATATTTTGTAAAACATGTTCGCAATCTCTGTGCCAAGCTCCTCTCCTCCACGGCCTTCAAACTCCGGAGCAGCATTAGCAGAACTGGAAAGGAAAGGAAAGGCTGATTAATCTCCATATGGTTCATTCTTGTGAAGTAATCACTACAGTATTTGTGATGCTTTCATTCAGAAAGGTCTCTAACATTATACTGTATACAGAAACAAGTCACTCTGCTAAATAGGTTTCTCAAAGCCAATTCTCATGAAATTAAACAGTGTAAAATAAAGATTTTCATTTCATACAAGTAATATTCCATGGTAACGTCTAGCTTCCTTCACAAGCTTCACTGGACCATTGATAGACATTAAGAATGACAAAATGGCAGACATGAAAAGCATTAAACAATGCTTGTCCTTTTTTTCATATTACTCTTTTTGAAAAAAAAAATTGGGTACTCTTTACCTAGAACGGCGCCCGCGATCAGAATCGCGGGCGTCGGGGGTAAAAAATCGCGGGCATCGCGGGTAAATCGCGGGTAAATCAAAATCGTGTACCCGCGATCACCGCGATTTTCCCATAGGGAACAATGTTAAAAAGCCTAATTGATCGCGATTTTAATGTTAAATGCCTCAATGCCCGCGATTTTCCCATAGGAATCAATGTTAAATGGGCTACAGAGCCCAAATAGACCCAATTAACCCTTAAATGTCACCCCAATTTTTTTACGCCACCCCACGATCCACGCCAACCCGAAGCGTGGCGAGCGCAGCGAGCCCGCGAGGGGCGGCGGTACGCGTCCTCCGACCTTTTCATGCCCTACTATCCACGTCGGCGTGGAGTTGAGAATAGAATAGTGTGGCGAGCGCAGCGAGCCCGAAGCGTGGCGAGCGCAGCGAGCCCCGCGAGGGGACGCGGATACCTTCACAGGTAAACGCGTCCCTTCGCGGGCTTCACAGGTGTCGGCGTCGCCACGGACACCTGTGAAGTCCGCGAGGGGACGCGTATAACTGTGAAGGTATCCGCGTGCGCTCGCCACGCTTCGGGCTCGGTGGCTCGCCACACTATTCTATTCTCAACTCCACGCCGACGTGGATAGTAGGGCATGAAAAGGTCGGAGGACGCGTACCGCCGCCCCTCGCGGGCTCGCTGCGCTCGCCACGCTTCGGGTTGGCGTGGATCGTGGGGTGGCGTCAAAAAATTGGGGTGACATTTAAGGGTTAATTGAGCCTATTTGGGCTCTGTAGCCCATTTAACATTGATTCCTATGGTAAAATCGCGGGCATTGAGGCATTGAATGCAAAATCGCGGTCAATCTGACTTTTTAACATTGTTCCCTATGGGAAAATCGCGGTGATCGCGGGCATCGCGTCGCGGCCGTTTATGTACTGCCCGCGATCCCGCGATCACCCCGATGGGCGCCGTTCTAGGTAAAGAGTACCAAAAATTGCATTCAAAAAGTAGTTTCTCCAAAGAGATAAACAATCCATGCAACACTGATAATTCAATAATGCAAGACGCTACAACGTGAAATATACATGTATGCTATCCTTATACGACAACATTCGCATTACTAGTGCAATAGCGCACTGCAACAAATTAGTTTGGTTTGTTTCTCCACAATTTAAAGATTCGATGAAAGGCCTTTGCATTTGGTTAGTAAATCAAGCTTTAGTGCTGTAAAAAGCCAAAAAAAAAAAAAAAATTAATAAATTGGAAATATTTTTGAATCATTTGAAATGGGAAATATGCAGGTCTGGACACACAGGATGGTATCGATATCCCAATGGTTGGATCCTAAAGGCCATATTTATAACAGTGTATTTTAATCAGAACACATGTTGGAATGATGTGTAGCCGGCTGATCCTGTGGGACTCTGCATTGGCAGGGGGAGTTGATTGAGTGACAGGGGATGCCATGCTACATTTGACAGCATAGCATGCTAGTGATGTCTTCTGACTGACCCTTCGGCAGGGCCAACCAGAAGAAAATCGCTAACAAAGCAGGAGTGCACAAATCATGAGTATACACTGAATGATTCGGACGATTTGTCTGGAAACAAATGATCAGGCCGAGATCGCTCTTTCATGTACCTGGCTTAACTGCCCCCTCCCACAGTCTAATGGTAATCTCCCCAGTACTCACTATCGGGATGCTACGGTCGGTATTCTTAACATCTTGATTTCAACATGTCCGCATCCCACATACAAACCTCAGTGTAATGCAATGTGTATACCTTTTAATATTTAAGGGGAATTCTACTGTAAACTGAACATTTTTATCATCAACTTGTAGAGTTACATGCCTTATTAGAGTCCCCAGGAAACCTTAATCAATAACTCCTTTAAAGACATGCAACCTATTTTTCACATCATTAAAGAGCCTTTCCAGATGGAATAGCTTAAGCAAGATGTCGGGATATCAAAGACAATACTTATAAAGACAGACATGAGAGATATGGAAAACATTAAATCTTGCTGCAAAACACACATTGAATTCATCCAGCAACCCACCTACATCTGCCACATCAATTGTATGATGTAGCTCTGTGACTTTCCATGAAATCACCCAGTAGTCAGGAAGAAATCAAGGTGGCAAATTCATCACAGATTGACCAAAGTTTTAGGGTCAATGAGCTCTAGAATCAACTAACTCATTAATGCCTGGTCCAGCATTCTACACCTTCAGGACTATACTAAAACAACCTAATTAGTGTGTGCCATAGAGAGTTTGACATAGTATATGGCTCCTTTTGGTAGCATCGGAGACCAAATAAATGAGCAATAAACCAGATAACCGTTATTTAATAACAAATATACCTTCACATTCATTTGGATTCTTAAAAAGTGTCTAGGTGCATAGAATAGGGGTACTGTATTTACAGCAACATGTATACACTAAGTGTCTCACACTGTTATAATAATATGTGCAGGTAGGTGGATATGAACATGTCTGTATCTGTAAGTAAAGGCCGCTACACACGGGGCGACCCGGCTGTCTTGCTGAGCCACGTGCTTAAGCATGATCACTCAGCACATTGCGCAGTTCGCCCCCTGATGTACACCGCAATGCTGTGTGCTGAGTGATCATGCCCCAAAATCTAGCAGTAAAGCTAGTGCAAGAACTGGATTACAATGCAGGTGATAGCGACACGCAGGACCGCGCATCACCATCTTTGCAGAGCGGTCAATGCTCCGTTTCTAAGAGACCTAGTCAGATCACTTCAAAATGGGGCCGAAGTTGACCCGTATTTATGCCCCTTAAGATAGGTAGCTACAAAGAAAATGTTTGTACCTAATGGGGCCTACACATGTAGAGATCGTTACCAGGGATTGAGCACTGGAGATTCAGCATGAGAGATTCCCCTTTAGCTACCTGGAATCTAGATCCCTCAGAAAATGCCAGCGATGTTCACCCTGTGATCAAGCATAGAGAAGGGGTATTCAATCACCCGCACCCATCTTCCAACGGGGGAGATGGCTGCGGGGCCCTATTTAATGTTGTCTTCCCCGACAGCATTGAACAGGGTAATTCGGCGGAACAAGCCCAACTTCACAAGCCGGGAAGTGACAAGCTCCCGGACGCAGCTAGCGGACACGCCCCCTTCTCGTCCCACTGCAGATGAGAAATTGAATCCCACCTGCTTGTTCTCGGTCGAGCAGACCAAGAACGGGACAGGGTCACGGCTGTTGGGCTAGCTCGACAGCCGTGACCCCAGAGTGAATACCCCCCTAAGAATGTTAGTGCAGATAGCGGATTTCGATCACCCACTACACAAAACACAGAATACGTGCAGTCTCTTGTTAAGCGATCGGACTAGATTTATCCAGCAGGGTTGTTATATATCTGCCATGGTCACTATTGCTATGTGCCCTACACACACAGCAATGTGGGTTTAATTTCTAAGTAATCTAGTCAAACAAAGTCAGATCACTATGTGTGTAAGCCCCCTTAAGTGTCTTATATCCTGATAAAGTTGAGGACAGAAATGCTACAAGAAAAATTGCAAACAGCAATGTGGATGGGACTTTCCCAAGTAAACTGGGATATGGACAGCTCCAATATAGCCATCAGCAGTCCCGTGGTCAGAAAATGGTGCCGGACGGGATCCCGACGTCAGGATTACGACTGTCAAAACACAGACAGCCGGGTTCCCGGCGACCACCTGCCATTTTCCCTCGTGGGGGTCCACGCCCCCCATAGAGGGAGAATAGAATAGCTCGCCACTGCGCCCGCAGCGTGGCGAGGTGGAAGGGGCTTAGTTGCGCTCACCATGCTGTCTGAGTCCGGACAGTCGGGATCCCGACTGTCGGATCCCTGTACCACACCCGTCAGAAAATAACAATTAGAAAAGGTCCAATATGACTTTGGCACAGTAACAGGTGATCTCACACCCAAAAATAGTCAAATCAGATTACACTATATTACATGCATTTGATCATATGCGGGAGCATGGCAGATGTCAATTGCAAAATACCAGTACAGTCAGTTATCAAGCAGTAGATTCAGCAACAATGAGCTGCAGAACATCCTGCAGGACTGAAGAGAGATTGTTACGCTTAATGTACTATTCATAGTTTCCATGGTTTCACAATGCTGTAGATCAGGGTGTCAAATTCGGCCCGCCAGACCTCTTCATGTGGCCCGCGCAGCTGCCGCCAGCCTTCACCTTTTATTCTTTTATTTTTTTTTTAAACAAGAAAGCCGCCTCTTCAGCGCATGCGCGGCAGCCTACAAGCCAGAGAACGTCTGCCCTCTAGCGCAGTGCCGCCGGTCGTCAACCCCTCCTCCGCTCCCACCTGCTGTATAGGAGCCAGAGAGAGGAAAGAGCAGGTCCGTCGTGGTGAATGGTGCTGCTGCTGCTGTGCGCTCCAGGTCACTTACTGCTGAGTGTGCACTGCACAGTGACCGGGAGCACGCTGCCCCCCACTCCTGGATAGATAGTGCGAGGAGCGCTACTCACAGGAGGGAGGGGGAAATGCGCCTGTGTGAGAGCGCAGCTGTGTCCTTGGTGGTGGAGCAGCTCAGACTGGAGTGCACGCATCAGAGCGGGTAAGTGTCAAACTCTCTGCCTATGTGTGTGTGTGTGTGTGTGTGCACTGGCACATTGCAGCCCATCATTAATTGCTGTGTCCCATGATAATAAGCAGGACATATGCCCTAAGACTGAGTGCTGCCCCCCTGTGCAGGCAGCGTGTGCCCTAATGCACTGCAGTTCACAGCAATAGCAGGAGGGAAATGCTACTGCTGAGTATACAATAATTGAATGCAGTGACAATAATTTATGATAATAAAGAGTGGACACATAGTCCTACAGATACAACCGGCCCTTTGAGGGTGACCAAACTGCTGATGCGGCCCCCGATGAATTTGAGTTTGACACCCCTGCTGTAGATGATGTGAGATCAGGAGGGAAGCACATCATAAATCTATGTACTGCCTGCCAGTCTGGTCAGTATTCAATGCCTCAGATTTGCCGTAGTTTACAGTGAATCTGGCATTTATCCAGGCTTACAGCGAATTTTTCCTCTGAAGTAACGATTCTCCCTTTTCAATGGAGACAATTCGCTGCAAGTGAATAGCGAATGTCTGCCGATTCGCCGGTGGTTTTCAATGGGGTTTTAGTCAAATTCTCCGAGAGTGTATTCAATGCTCAAATGGAGAACTACTTTCTCTGGTGATTTTCGCCATGATTCACTGTTTTGCATTCGTCATCTTTTTAAGGTGAACTGGAATGTGATCTTTTAAAATAAAGGGGTTTTTTTTGGTGTAAAAAAAATATATGATTTTTTTTTTTCCGGTGAAGGGGCATGCTATTTTTATTCATGTGCTTGTAGCATGTGAATATATATATATTTAATTTAAAAAACTATTTTTTTTACAATTTTTTTTTTTTTCACACATTCGCCACCAGGGGGCCGGGAGCCGCTCATTAATATTCATATATTCACTGCACACTGGTCCTGATCATAAAATATGCAGTAGTGTGGCCAGTGCAGCGGCTCGCTATCCCAGTCCCCTGCCAGCTCTGCCAGGGCTCTCCCTATGTCCCTGCCAGGGGATGCAGTCAAAATCCCGACATTTAAAATCCCGACAAGGTCAAAGTACCGACATATAGAATGTACAGGTGAAACAGTCAACATTGTATTGACAGGTCGCGAGGTCGACATGATTTTTTTTTAACTGTCTTTGACCCGACATGTGCCGACAGGCGGTATTTCATGCCCTACCATCCACTAGGGCGTGGTGGGAGAATAAAATAGTGTGCCGAGCACAGCGAGGTACCGTGCCTGAAGCATCGCGAGCGAAGCGAGGGGCTGCGGTTCACTTCCAACTGTGTCCATGTTGACCGTGTGGACATTCGGGTAAAAAAAACCATGTCGACCTCGCGACCTGACGACACAAAGTCATGTTGACTGTTTCACCGGTACTTGTTTCCTAGCACGGTGCCCATCGCATACCATTACATAAGGTATGCGATGCGATGATCGGGTAAATGAGCCGGACTGTACAATTAAATATCGCACAGCATCGTATGCCACCAAATGATTTTTAATTGTACAACCCTGATGGGTGCTTACAATGTTAAATGCACCCCCATTGTCCACGCCACCCCCACTATCAACGCCAACCCGAAGCGTGGCGAGCGGCGGCGGTACACGTCATCCGACCTTTTCATACCCCCACTATCCACTTCGGCGTGGAGTTGATTTTAGATAGTGTAGCGAGCCACCGAGCCCCGCGAGGGGACGCGGAATACATGTTAAGTCATCCGCGTCCGCTCGCCTCACTGCGCTCACCACACTATCCAAAATCAACTCCACGCCGACGTGGATAGTGGGGTTATGAAATGGTCAGAGGACACGTACTGCTACGCTCGCCACGCTTCGGCGTTGCTAGTGGGGGGTGGCGTTCACAATGGGGGTGCATCTAACATTGTAATCACCCATCTGGGTGCTTGCACAATTACAAAATCGCATCGTATGCCACTATATTGTATGCAATGCGATGAGATGTATAGGATGCTGTAAGATTAAAATCGCGGGCGCCGTGCTAGGAAACAAGTACCGTTTCACCTGTACATTCTAAATGTCTGTATTTTGACCCTCGGAATTTCATACCGAATCCCCTGCCAGCCCTCCTTCACCCCCACAGTGTCCGGCGCAGGCTGGGAGGCTTCCATCTCCCTGCGGCGTTGAATAAGGGGTGAGTGAGGGCTGGCAGTGAATGCACCAGCCGTCTGGAAACAGGCGATTATGCAGCGAATCCAAAACAGGATTCGGTGCACAGGGTGAATTATGGCATTGAATACCTGCCTCTGAGAGAATACCTTAACATAACACACAAATAGGAAAAAGTACCCAATAGTGTGTCCTTCTCTTTAATTTGAACCCCCAATATAGAAATGTTACTCTCCAACAGGGAAGCAAATTTATTTATCGTCATTGGCATCTAAATTGAATCTAACGACGGTCAAATATGTAAATACCTGAGACTACCACTTGCATGAATACTCCCTCAAAAGATATTAAAAGAACAGAAATGGCTGATGCCAATACAACGATGTGCCTGGCTAACCAGGATCACATCACAAGAGATTTTCCTGCATATGACAGTTATTGCCTCTGCACAACTGCAAATGTGAAGTATTATAATTACACACAATCACTTCAGTTAAATTAGATGAGTAAAAGCTAGATTTATCAGACAGCTGGCTAAACAGCACAGTGCACAACAGACATGGAAGCTCCAGGGAAAGCTTTCGGCAGAGACAGTGACTATTCCCAAATCTCACTGTCAACCAATCATAATAAAGCCGCCCATACATGGAGCGATAACTCGGAGTGATTGCATCGCATCTAGTTCAAAATGCATGTGATGGGTTAAAGCACCATGTTTTGAGCGAGATGCGATGCAATCTAGTTCAAAAGGCATGGGCAGCACATACTTTATGGCAGTGGTTCCCAACCCTGGTCCTCAAGTACCCCCAACAGTGCATGTTTTCCAGGCCTCCTAGCAGAAGCACAGGTGCACTCATTATCCAGACACATTTTAATAGATCCACAGATGGAGCTAATTATTTCACTTGTGATTCTGTGTGGAGACCTGGAAAATGTGCTCTGTTGGGGGTCCTTGAGGACCAGGGTTGGGAACCACTGATTTATGGGATGTGTGCAGAAGAGCGCATCGTCCCGTCGCACGGTGTGTGGGTGGCTTAAGGGTTAACATTTTATGATCTCCAAATAATTTTATAGTTTTATATAGGAGATGGACCATTTTCCTACTTATTTCTTTAAAAAGGATAATCCATCACTTAGCATTTATGGTTCGGCATTTTTGGTGGCACAAAACAATTATTTTAAATGTTTTATAGAAATATTTGCAAAATAGTATATGTCTTTTATTAATGTATTTTAACCTGAAGAGGTCAAGACAAACTAATGCAAACCCCACAAGGTTCTATCGTCTGCATTGCTTATGCAATCATTATTATTATTTGTATTTTTATTTTATTATGTTAAATACATCATAGCGTGTCCTGTATTATTGTGCTCAGGGCGAGTTAATATATCACATTCCCAATTAACATCGCAGTGTTTCTCTTTTTTTGTATTTGTTTTATTCTTGGAGCCTAGCAAGCTCCATACACCTGCAGCAGTTGAAAGCGCTATTTTTATTAATTTCTTAATTTAATTTATATAAATCATATAAACAGTGCCAGGGCTCTCTCCAGTGTGGTTTCACCACTCTCAAAGAGACTTTTTCTATTGCTTTTTGCTGTACTTCTATGAAAGAGCCTGCTCTGCTCCTGTGAGATACCTGCTTAGTTCAGATGGCCCAAAGATACTGTAGCGTAGGCATATCCAACCTTGGCCCACCAGCTGTTGTGAAACTACAAGTCCCATTATGCCTTGCCACAGTTTTGCTATTAGGGAATGCTAAATCTATTGTACGGCATGCTGAGATGTGTAGTTTTACAACAGCTGGAGGCAAGGATGGACATGCCTGCTGGAGCAGCTAACCTTTAAATCCATCATCTGTTGAGTGGTTTTGAGTTGTGCCTCAGCACCAAGGACAGCTAACCAGCAATCATGATCCACTGTAAACTTTCAAGAGTTTCAAGGAAATCAAATAGAAATGGCTGGTGACAGAAGCACCCTACTACAAGGCAGGTACTGAAGTTGGTGTGCAGTTAAGATCTGTAGCTTGTGAGGAGTGGTCAGTGACAATGAGTTACTGATGTAGGAGTAACCTTATAAAGGGGGAACTCCACAAGCAATAGGTAGAAAAAGCCCATTTAGTTACATACTGTACCACATGTCACTGACCCATACTACTACATAATCAGAGAAGATGACAGACAAGAAAGCATTGGCAGGTGAGGTGGTCATTTGGCTAAACACTGCATGATGAATTTACATTATACAAGATTAAAGCAAAATGGAAAAATAAATGTATCTTGAACGCAAATAAGCAGATGCTTGTGTGTTATAAAAGTTAGATATACACTTTGAATGCACACGATTTATAAATACTATTAAGCTTGCTGTTAAGTGTGCGCAAAATAAACCTGTGTAGTTTATCAGGTCTTGTAGTTGCACCTGAAAGGATATCACTGCACTGAATTTTGGAACAGTTTGGAGATATGCTACATATTTTTAGGGTAAAGATTTATTAGAAGCTCTATATTGTATTTACTTTCATGTCCAATTCACTGCTTTATTTACTAACCAGTCCACAAAGAATTCCAGATAACCTTCCCCGGGATGCATCATCCTTGGTGTTCCCATCTCTGCTTTGACTCCCACTAAGATATCTGTGTGACCCTGAAACATAACAAATACACGCATGATGAGGAAACATGTATGACTTTGCTGGTCATGGTCGTATCTTCATTAATTGTAATCCAACAGTTTTCTGATAAATGATTGCATTGTAATAAATGTTGACTTAAATCATTTAAAAAAAAGTTTTTGCTTAAAGACAATATATACCAATACATTTATATGATGAAATAATTCAGATTAATTAGAAAAGCACTAATCAGCCATTCCAAGTTCAACCTGAAATATCCCAAAAAGTTCCAAACATGGAAAGGCATTTTGTAAGATTTAGAGTTATAAACATATATAAAAAAAACATATGAACCATATCGGTGGAATTACATCCCTTTTGAAGAAGAAGTTACTGTATGTCCTCAATTATGGTCCCCCTCCTTTATGGCTACATTTCAACTTCAAAAAGAACAATAATGGCAAGAGTTTTATAAATTCAATAATAACCTTATAAGCCACACAAGCGCAGACAATTAGAATCCACCACCCAAGGTATTACACTCGCAGAGAGCAGATGTCATACGCATTGATAGAACTCTCATGTGTACATGTTTTTAACTGCCCCTCTCAAAGCCTCTATTACTTTTCTTTTTTTGCCATTCATGAACTTGTAATGAATGCATCTCTCTGCTACATAATTTGGAAACAAATCAAGTATCAGACCATCTACTTGATTACTGAATAACTGATAAGAGGGGAAGGATTACATTTTAAGGAGAATGTTCAACAGTGCCATTCTTGTTTTTCATAATTTGCTTAAGGGAGTATTGGCACCATACATACAGTATGAGTATGGATGCATTTACTGTTGTACTTGAGAGTAATATTCAGTGATTGCAATCAGTGGGGAAAAAAAAAAAGAGGGGGGAACCCTAATGTTGTAAAGTTGGGGTCCTACTTCACTGTTTCTGGGTCCCAACACATATGCTTTTGAGCACTGAGCGTTGTCACTATAATTAGAGTTCACTAATTATAGTGACAGGGCAGGGTGCTGACCACGGGGAGGGCACATTTTAATACTTATTTTAATCTAGCATCCCAGTTAGGATAAAAAAAAATATATGTATATATAGAAGCCTCTTCACAAAATCTTATTATTGACTAGATTGTGTGCTGCCAGATTAAAACTATAAAAATGTGTAATGCCCATTACATATGACACACACCATAATGCCCATCACACATATTGCCACACACAGTAATGCCCAATCCACATGATGCCACTCAATATAATGCCCATTACACATAATGCCACACACTATTATGTCCATTACACATGGCAGGGCTTGAAAAATTTCTGTAAAATAAGGACAATGCGCGCCGAAGGCACGCGCCAAAAAAGGGGATTTTTGTCCTTACCTGGAAAATCCTTATTCCTGAATCCTTTGGTGGACACTGGGAAGGGGCAGAGTCATGGCAACGGGCACCAAGTAGCAAAAAACTTCACTGGTGCAGCCCAGGCCCCTCCTTCCCCACGCTCCGCCTTAGGTCAGTTTAAACTACAATAGGACTTAGGAGCACAGGAAAAGGAGAGGAAAAAGGAATATAGAGAGAGAGAGACATTGTACCTACGTGAAACAAGAGCTTTCCCTAAAACCAACCCTCCAGCTGATCAGGGGCGTAAGGGCGGGCGCCCATTGTCCACAAAAAGGATTCAGAAATTTTCCAGGTAAGGACAAAAGTCCCCTTATTCCGTTCATACCATTGGTGAACACTGGGACGTCCCACAGCTGTCCCCTCATGGGAGGTAACACTCCGGAGATGCAGTAAGAACGCCACGGCCAAAGGCAGAGTCGACCTCGGTGAAAGTATCAGATAGTGGCAGATGAAGGTGTGCATGGAAGACCATGTGGCTGCGTTGCACAGCTGCTCTGCGGAAACTCCGGAGGCCGCAGCCCACGAGGATCGTACCGAGCGAGTAGAATGGGCCGTAAGCCCAGGTGGCACCGGCCTATTGGCCAAGAGATAAGCCTGCTGAACAGTAAGCCGCAGCCTTCTAGCCAGGGACTGTTTGGATGCGGGCCATCCCCGTTTGTGATGATCGTAAAGAACAAACAAGGCCTCTGTCTTTCTAATATCCTTGGTCCTGTCTAAGTAAAGGAGGAGGGGGAATAGGGGAGCGCAGCATACAGTAGGAGCAAGTTTCATCTTTGCTCCTTTGGGCGTGGCTAGCCATGGCTAGCCATGGCTATTCTATTGTTCTCAGCTGCAATACAATACGTATTGCAGCTGAGAACAACAGAATAGCCATGGCTGGCCATGGCTAGCCATGGCCAAAGGAGCAAAGATGAAACTTGCTCCTACTGTACCTGCTCCTCGGCGCACTTCCCCACTGTACCAGGGAAGGGGGTTGGCTGGTCAGCGGCAAGCCAGCTCCGGAGCAGGAGAGCAGCCTGGGTCCTGTACCCGGCTTGCTCGCCGCCGTAAAGAGAAAAAAAAAAATGTTTGAAAGCTGCAGAGATTTCTGCAGCAGCTAATTAAAAACGTGCCTGTGCTCCAAGAAAAAACTGACCTAAGGAGGAGCGTGGGGAAAGAGGGGCCTGGGCTGCACCAGTGAAGTGTTTTGCTACTTGGTGCCCGTCGCCATGGCTCCACCCCTTCCCACTGTCCACCAATGGTATGAACAAAATATTTACACCGTAATGTCCATTACACGTTACATAGTATACCACATGCTGTTATGCCCAATACACATTATACCAAACACTGTAATGCCCATTACGCCACACACCATAATGCCCATTACTCGTTGTGCCTCATGCCGTGATGTCCATTAGATGTTGCAAATCACACTGTGATGCCCATTACACATTACGCCTCACACCATGATGCACATCACACATTTTGCCACACACTGTAATGCATATTACATACTATGCTGTGCTGCTTATCTACATGCTTGTTGCCAGGGGTTTCTTGATTGATGCGATGGGTTTACAGGCTTGTTGCCACAGGCTAAGGGTGGGGTACATGTTCGTTAGCCCGTGGCTGCAGGTGTAGAGCACACCAGTACTCGAAGAATCTGCCTTTCCGCATAGTGGTGGGTGACCTGACAGACACTAGAGGTGCAGGAGGACCTTTAGTGTCTGTCTCCTTTAAGGTGGTGGCCTTTTTTGAGTGGTGCAGGGTCTCTGAGGTGCTGCTCCCCCCACCCGCTTATCCCGGCTCCTGTATTTATTTTCTATGAACAGCAGGTGTGGGAGATAGACACACTGAGGCCCCTTTCACATGCTCCGGCTCCTGCCGGGAGTCGAAACCCGCACGGCCAAAAACCGTGCCGTACACAGAAGTTAATAATGGACACGATTGTGTCCATTCACAAGGGATGGTCATGGCTTGGCCGCTTGGTTGCAGCCAGATGTCACCACTGGAAGGGACGGCTGCTGGGCTGTGGCCAACCACACCATTCTAAACTTCTGTGTGCTGCACAGCTTCTAGGCAGTGCAGGGTTTCACCACCCGGCAGGAGCCGGAGCATGTAAACGGGGCCTGACACAAACTGTCCCTGGCACACAGACACACAGACAGACGCTGATACACAGACAATGACAAACGGATAGACAGATGCTGAAGCGCCGATACACAAAACACACAAATCCTCACACACAGATGACATGCTGATACACGGACAGACAGCTGAAGCGCTGACACACACTAACACACAGACAGATGCTGACACACAGTCATTGACACAAGGACAGATGGACGTTTATAGTATAAGCATCACAAGCACACAGTACTTCCCCATTTCACCTCCCATGCACCACACAGCTGAGCTCATTATAACATATCCCCTTCTGCCCGCACCTGACTGCCTTGAAGTACCCTTTACTTTCCCTGAAACTCCACCACACACACCTCACAGCAGCCACATTAGCAGCCCCCCCACACCCCATGCATTTCCCCACTTATCTGGGCAGATGTGCCCCTGTACACCGCAACCGTTAGAATACAGGAGCAGGTGCCGCTGAATAGCGCAGAGGAGGAGAGCATTGTCCGCACTCCCAGCCCTCTGTTTCCACAGCCAGAGCCGGTTCCGGCGGGCATATGCTGGCGTGGGGAACAGCCAGCAGAGCGGAGCGTATACCCGGCGTAGCGACGCCCGCCTCACTTACCCACCAAGCTCTCCAGGTTTAACTTCCACTGGCGCTGCAGGACTAAGGAGGGTAGGACTACTACGCTGTCAGTCACCGTGCCTCGGGGGGCAGGACTGTCAGCGTGGCTGGAGACTGCAGGGCTGAGGGGGAAGAGTCCACACGCTGCTGCGCTCAGCAGCAGCATACACTGAGTGCAGTGATGGGCCTAGACTAGTCACCATGCCAGGGCTGAGGTGGGTGGGACTGTCAGCATGGCTAGGGGCTGAGTTGGGGTAGTGTCCACACGCTGCGGCGCTCAGCAGCATACACGGTCAGCGGGCAGGGAGGGACAGTAATTTGTCAGCGGCAATTAAATGTGCAGGGCGGGCAAAATGGGTAAGGCGGAATTCGGCGGATTGTAAAGGGGCAGGGCGCAGCGCCCTGTGAAATAAGCCTAGCGGGAACACTAAATAATGACTCTTGGAGGCAAAGAGGATGAAGCGAGAAAGAGGGAAGAGCTTAATGGAAAAATATAGGGCCCCATAGACAGGTTGGATTTGGCCTGTGAAATACAGTACATTGGAATCTCAAAAATAAAAAGGGAGTAACATGTCAGAACCTAACAATTACACACACTTAGGAACGTTGTGGGGGACTGCACAGTACATACACAGGGTCACTTCCCAGCCTTCTTGCTGATACCCAAGAAGTCACACACAGATTATAGAGAGGGAGACAATGATATCATGCAGATTCAAGCCCCCACTCGTGTGTTTTAACCAGCTCACTGCTGGACAATGGACACTGCAATGAATCAACCCCCTCACCTAAGTATCTGTAACCTTAGGATGTATGTGAATACAGAGGCAGCCTGGCTGTGAGTTACAATGTTTAGTCAAAACGCCCCCAGGCCTGGTTTATTGAGGAAACCTGGTTTTATGATGAAATATTCTTATCTCATCTTGACTCCAGAGGACCTTTTCCAAAGATCTGTTCTGTATACCCTCAGAGTGACAACATCCTAGCCCCGCTAGGTCACAGTACGTTCACAGGCAGTACACAAGAAATACATTGATATAACACATAATAATAGGAAAGATCACTTCTGCGATCTGACCAGGCGATGAATCGTGACAGCGCCTATTTGAAATACTGAGATACTGTAGTAAAATCCAATTTCCCAAGATAAATAAAGATGTTCAAATATTTTATACATGTTCCTTATTACTTACAATTTTCACACGGGCAGAACCTGTGGTATTTGACACAACATCAGTCTCCACTTCAATTCCTCTGTAGTCCTCACATCCCCGGCCATCTACCCGTAAATCGTCCTACAAAAACAGTGGATAATTTAAAAGTAATTTCATGTATGAAGTGTCTCTACAGCACACTTACTGTATACCACTCACACCGCAATCACAGGTCGGACCCGGGATTGCAATCCCCTGGCCCGACTCTATACTGACCTGGGTCCAGGGCTTTACAATAAACCCAGGTCGCCCATTATACAGAGAGCGACCCAGGTTTAACCCTTCTTATGACCCGGTATAATACGTCATCACCCTGCCAATAACCCGGTTCGAGGATGCTGTGTGAAATGGGTATTCGTGATAAAACTGCAACAGTAATAGGGTAAAAAATACATACAGAACAGGTGTTATTTTTTATTATTATTTATAGGACTTTACAGCCCAAAAACTTAGGGGTGGAGATTTATCAAACCTTGGAGTGAGCTACCAAGATTTTGCTTCCCGCCTGCTAAGGAGGGTATTCTATCCCCCGCCGCTATTTCTGACGGTCCCAGCCGCCTTTTGCCCTTGAGAAAGTTGGCTAGGACCGTCGAAACATGTTGGAAGATAAGTGAGTTTTGTTTTTAATTGTATTTCATCCTGTTTTTCTGTATTTTGTGGCTTATGGCCATTGGGCCACTATACAGTAATACATTTTGGAACTAAGACCGGTCATCCCCTCTGTTTTTTCGGCACACCATCTGCCTGGGGGAGTTGATTGTAAGAGGAGTGATAACAGGACCGACTCCAGAAAGATACCTTGATAGGATCGATTGTGCCTTGGGACTTTTCTATTTTTGGCTCATGTCAACCTTTTGATTGTCTACCTAATGCTTGTGATGACTTAACCGTGTCCACCTTAGCCATGTCAAGCTATTTCATTGTCGACCTAATGACCGTATCCCTAAAGAGAATAAGTGATGTTGCCCATAAGCAACTAATCCGCTTTTGCCGTATTTTTACAGTTTGTAGAAGCGGATTGGCTGCTAACAACTTCCCCACCTATCACCTTTAGAAGATTTTATACATTTATCCCTTTTATTACAACCTAATGCTGGGTATACACTGAAGCGTTTACCATGGCAGTCGATATAGTTAAATAAATTGGCAGTGCTGTGGAAGAATGATATAGTGCATGCACACTGACCAATGTCATTCAGGAAATTGACCAGTGACGTCACCTGCCCTCCACTCCAGACACGCAGTCTCTGACATTAGATTGAGCTGCATGTACAGATGACAGGGGAAGTCATTAATGACCAGTGGCAGCACGCATCATTAATAATATTGAGTGTACACACTTCACTATATGCACATGATATCTTTAACGATATTGCCCATATTGCTAACGACATATCGCCAGAGTGTACCCAGGGTGTAATGAAACAGGCTGAGACGTCCAATAAACCTGGCGTGTTATAGTTGTTTTATGACGTTAGTGAGGAAAACCTGGATGTATAGTGTCTCTGCAGCAGAGACACAACGCACTCTGAAGAACAGCCAGTGTGCGGCGGCATGCCAGCTGCTGAGGAACTACACAGCATCCCATTCTACAATAGGAAACCGCCGTGCAGTCTGTGCCTATGACACTGCGTGAGGGAGCTGCACCTGAACTCCGTGCAGGATGTAAGCCTTCTCCGCCTCGCTCAGCACCACAGACGCCATGCCGTCGCCGGGACTCCCGCTGCCGCCAATACACGTGTGCTACGGCATCAGCATGCGACCATGTGTGACCGGGGGTTCTGCCCACACAGCATCTAGCCAAGGTGCCTGACGTCATCAGCGTGCTGCCAGCCCTCCCTCCCGTGGTGCTGCCTGTGTGCGGTGTGGGTGCGGCGGTGCCCTCTGTTCCATCCCTAACTCGCAGCTCCTCCTCAGTGTGGGCGGGAGCCCGAGGCCTGTCACCGGCCTGCTGCTCATGTGAGGAAGGAGAGGAGCAGCACCTACTGTAAGTAGTCCTGTATTTACATGGAGATTTAGCCCCAGAGCTCAGATTAGCCCAAGGTATGGCAGAGTATGGGCAGTGGCTTTACCCCGGGATAGTGCTTGCAGTGATATGCCTGGCACTACTAGTCACATGCAGGGTGAGCATGGGGAGATAGTTCCTGCATGCACAGTATGTCATGTGCTACTACTGCAGCATAACATTCTAGCCCTCTATGTGGTTAGTAATAAAAAGGTGTATTGCCAGTCTCTGTCAAGCAGGTTTAACCACAGGGGATTCATAAGGGGTTTTCCATGTACACACACAATATGTATGCATAACTATACATACACAGAGGTGTACACACATGATCAATATCTATATACGCACAAACAATATATGTAGATATACACACTGGTGTAAGATGCACCAGTGTGCATTACTCCCTCACAGCACTGAGGTCATTGGTTCAATTCCCACCAATTCCCAAACTGTGTGGAGTTTGTATATTCTCCCTGTGCTTGCATGGGTTTCCTCTCACAATCCAAAAATATACTGGTAGGTTAACTGGTTCCCAACAAAACCCTATAATGTCTGTGTGTGCATGTACATATGGTAGGGAATATAGATTGTCACTCCACTGGGGCAGGGACTGATGTGAATGTTCAAATATTCCTTGTAAATGCTGCGGATTATGTGCGCTATTATAAGAAACTGTTACTTAATAAATAAATTATTTCTGCAAAAATCATATGTCTAGGTTGTGTGAGATCATATACTACTAGCACATACCTTTTACTTTAAACTTAGTTTGTAGGATTACCTCTGTATTTGTTAATCTATATGTCTGAAAATTGTTTAAAATGTGAACGCCTTTATTGCATCCGCTGTGGATGGTGGATTGCCGGGAGTGGACCTGATCAGAGACTTGTGCATACCTCCCAACTTTCCCAAATGCCGCTGGAACTTCCCAGTTTTCTGGGGCGTTCCTCCCGCCGCCAGCAGTGTCCTGTGGGAGGGGGGGGGGGGGGCAGTTGGGAGTCCCCCAGCAAGTTGTCGACCAGCGCTAAATAGATGCTGTGCGCATGCGCACAGCGTCTTCTCCCTCAGCCAGAGGGACTGGCAGCATGGCTGGAGGCTCACAGAGCCTCTCTGCCATGCCCCCACAGCAGCTAAAAGGGGATGTGGCCTCTACAGGATGTCCGATTTTAAGCCAGGCCCCTTCACGGTAAGTCCTTCATTTCGGCCGCCGCCCATTGTCCCTACTTACAACACCGGAAAGTTGGGAGGTATGCTTGTAGATGGTGGGTGTCAGCACTGGTGGCCAGCGCGTCTCTCACCCATGCTGGCTTGTGCTCCTGCTCTTCCCGGTGTTTAGAGAAATTCTTTGACTGCAGCGGTAGCAGTGGTGGCTGTGCTGAAACGGAGTGCGCCGGAATGGAGGCAGCACTAACTGTGGTGGAATTGATTGGCGGTGGCGGTATCCCCGGCACATGGTGCAGACTGTGTGAGCTCTGTTTCCGCTGGACTTCCGGCTGCCTGGCACTGGACAGGGGCAGTGGCTGGGGTGGTGACGCTGTGCGGGGGGCGGGGATCTGTGTGTGTGCATAAGATTTTGGGGGGGGGCCGGACCTGTTTGTGTATAACGCTGGGCGAGGGGGCGTAACTTGGGGTGTGTATGACGCTGAGTCTGTAAGTCAGCGGTGTTATAACGCTGGGCGGGGGAGCAGAATAATTCTAAGGCACTCTGGACGGGGGCTGTAAATCCGCCCAGCATTATACACACAGGTGATTGACAGATTTTTAGATGTCTTTTGACACTTTTTGTTTGCTATGTGCTCTGTCAAAAGTTGTGTACACACTGTGATTTTGGCTTACAATTTTGACTATATAGTCAAAATTGTATAGAAAGTTAGCCAAAGTCTCAAGGAGCCCACACACGGTCTGATTCTCAGATGCGTTTTGTAAGTTTTATTTAAAAAACGCATTGCTTGTAGTTTAAATGCACTGCGTTTCTTATGCCTTGGGATGCACACTCCCATGTAGTTCATGTCACAGGCCAAAAAAGTATGTACAGGCAGTACTTTTTCTACTAGTTCCATCTAGTTAAGATTACTCGCTTGTGTAGCGTATCGCGTGTGATTTGAACTAGATGTTTTGCGATGTAGTACAAAAAGTACTGCCTGCACTTACTTTTTGGCTTGCGATACGAACTACTCACAAGAGTGCATCGCCAACCAAAAGAAATGCAATGAGATCTAGAACAAAACGCATCTAGCACAAATATCACTGTGTGTAGGCACCATCACAGTGTTTCACCTGCTTGCTATACCGATGCGTGGTCCCGTGACCTCGATATCCCATGGATAAATAACTAGCAAGGCAAGTCAATTTTGGCTATGTTGCTTGCAATGTATTTGGTCATAGGCCAAATAGCACATTGTCAAAATTGCAAGTGAAGATAATCAAGATGGTATGGTTCTGGGCTCTGGGGAGTTCAACGAAAATCGCATAGTCAAAATCAGCCATAGCCAAAATTGCACCGTGTGTACACAGCTTTAGCCTTCCCATAGACTATTAACTGGTTTGCGTGGTTAAATTATAATAATAAGTGTGTTGTCATTATTATATTTGGAAGTAAAATGAGTGTAGAGAAGAAACCATCAGGACTTGTGTGCTGTCATTGCTGGCCTTCCTGCCACTTTGGTTGCCTAGGATGGTTGTGCGTAGTGACTTTGGAGATGCAAAATAGTGCAAGTATAGATGTCAGGTATTACATTTCTTTAGGAGCTGTCTCTGCATATCAGACATAGATCCAGTATTGGAAAGCCAAGCATGCTTTTATATAGCAGTATAACAAATCATTTCCAAGAATTCATATTAATTTTATAGCTACCGTATATACTCGAGTATAAGCCGAGTTTTTCAGCCCTTTTTATTTGCTGAAAAACCCCCACTCGGCTTATACTCGAGTCAGTGGCTTTAATATTGTAGCCGCGGCTTAGGGAAGATGGCCGCGGCTACAGAAACATGGCCGTCGGCCTCCTGCATTGAGGACATGTATGGTGCAGGAGGCCTGGCCATTACAGAACAGAGCACGGCATCGGCGCGGCGAAGTCAGCGGCTGCCGCCGCGCACCCCCCTCCCCACGTGGAGCCTGTCAGCGGCACCCTCTACCTCCCTCTTGAGCACTGCGAGCAGGGCAGCGGCAGCGGCGAGCAGGGCAGCGGCGGACACACCAGGAGGACAGCGGCGGCTGTGCACCCTCCTCCCCCGCCTCTCTGTGGAGCCAGACAGCGCGGCAGCTGCAACCCCCCCAGTACAGGGGATGGAGGTCAGTCACACTTTAAGTGAGGCTAAAAGGCTTGTGGCCTTTTACACCAGTGTCCCTACTGGCAGTAATGCCAGGTGGTTGCTGTCATGTAATGTGGGTTTGGAGCAAGTGCTTGGAGATGGGATCATCTCTCATTGCTGGCTATTTCATTGGTGAGAATGGGCCCCGGGTTGCTGTGACCCGGGTCACCCATTTACACTGCACCGTGAGCTGGATTGAACAATGCCTGTGGTGTCCCATGCAGGGGGAGAAACCTGTGGTGTCCCATGCAAAGGGAGAAGCATGAGGTGTCCTGTTATTATGTAGGGGGAGCAGCCTGTGGTGTCCTGTTATTATGTAGGGGGAGCAGCCTGTGGTGTCTTTGTATTATGTAGGGGGAGCAGCCTGTGGTGTCCTTGTATTATGTAGGGGGAGCAGCCTGTGGTGTCCTTGTATTATTATACAGGGGACTTTACCAGTAGCTGCTGCATTTCCCACCCTCGGCTTATACTCGGGTCACTAAGTTTTCCCAGTTTTTTAGGTAAAATTAGGTGCCTCAGCTTATATTCGGATCGACTTATACTCGAGTATATACGGTAACAAAATAAACAAAGTGCAACGTGGTTTATATTTCCCTCTACACCCCACAATTTCTTGTCAGTCAAGTGGTAGCTTTTCTTGTGCCCTTCAGTATGCACGTCCCATGGTATTTCTGTCATAACGGAAAACATGACTCTTCATGTCATATGATAAGAAGGTAGGAGATAAGATGAAAGTGGTATGTAGCACAAGGTTCATTTTACAGTCTGCTGTATCCTTTGAGATGGACACAGCAAAAAGATAGCCTGGTATTGCATTGCATCAGAGTGCCACATCCATTGGCCAGTTTGCATGTCGTACCTGTGTTATTAATAACCTTATTATAATCTGGGCTGTATGACTATAATTTATCTCACTAGGAAAATATAGCAAAACTGACTGGTAATGTCTCCAGGATTCAGGATTTGTAGACATCTATAATCCACTCCCATTAATCTGTTTTAGACGGTACTAGATTTTTACTTTTGTTAGCAGAAAAATAGTTTTTCGCTATTGCTATTAACACAGAGCAATGGTTTGTACATATACTTACTATGTAGCTGGGTGCACTGTTTAACTGTCATTATACCAATACTTTACATATGTATTGGTGAACGTTATTATTTGATCTGCTAATACATGACAACTTTCATATAGAAGAGTTCTTGGCGAGATGTACTAAGCCTTGAAAAGTGATAAAATGGAGAGCGATAAACCCCCAGCCAATCAGCACCTGTCATTTTTCATACACAGTTTGCAGTATGGCAGTTAGGAGACGATTAGCTAGTTGTTTATCACTTTTCAAGCTTAGTGCATATGGGCCCTTGCCTTTTTACAGGGTTCATTCTTTTTTAAATATCTTTTTGTTCAAGACATTGAAAATACCTATGTAAGATTACAAGTATAAAATGGGAATGGTTTAAGGAGGTAGGGCAATAGAACAAGCAATTATGTGGAAATAAAATACAATAAAAAGGTAAATATGTAGCATTCAGCAGATAGAAGTTAATCTTCAAAACAGATAAATCAGGTATGTATCAATCTGTTAGAACTTTCCCTCACAAAATAACAGTTGTAGACCTATGGAAAATATCAGCAAATTAACCAAGGTGACCATACGGCCAAAAATCCTGTTGACTAATTATCAGCAATACTGGTAATATTCATTTGGTATATAGGCCGCAGCACCTCCTTTCATAAAGGAATGGACTGAAATCATCTGAGGTAAAAGAGAGTAAGTAGGTGTATAGTGCTAGGCTACATTCCCCACTAGATGACCCACAGGTGAATAATATAGTGCGTGCACACTGAACTATATATAATGAGTGACGTCTCCCGTGGCTGCTCCTCTTGCAGATCGTTGGCTATATAGCCAAAATGGTCACCATGCATAGACGATAGGGGGGGGGGGGGGTGTCATTAATGATGCACAGGGGCTCACATTGTTAACAACATTGAGCATACACCTTCGATATCGCTCAGAAGGGTCTTAAAATCTGGTGTGTACAGGGCTTAACTGTAGCTAATTTTATGTGATTTTATTTCTCAGTAAACCTTAAATCACTTTTATTTTATTACAGAAAAGATCTGTTTATACAGCAAATCATTCAAAAGCCGAACTTTCCCATTATTCGGGTTATGCTAGTGACTTCGATTAATGTATTTTTTTCCCATCATGCCTGTCTTTCCTGTAAAAAATGATGCTTATACTATTATACTAGGAACTCTCAGCATTCACAGTACGATACATCACGATAGAAGCTATGGTTTAGAATGGATCTAATTCATGGGCAGATTTATTAAGCTCTGTGAAGTGGTAATGTGGCTGGTACTTTGTCACCGGCCAATCAGCTCTCAACTGTGTAGTTACAGGCTTGGTTTGAAAAATGACAGGTAGGAGCTGATTAGCCGGTGATAAAGTACCAGACACTTTATCACTTCACCAAGCTTAATAAATCTGCTCCTCAGGTCTAAATACCCATGCATTGTGTTTAATATTTTAGTTCATGTGTACCTCCACTTTTGTCTTATTGCAAAGAGTGATGGCAAATTAAAAAATACCCACAATGTTATATATATATATATATATATATATATATATATATATATATATATATATTTTTTTTTTTATATAAACGTAAATCATATACACTAATAAAGTATATTATTTGTGCTATCGTTAAACCTAACAATTGCACTTACAAGAAGATTGACTTAATGTAATTTCAGTAATGTCAGAGTATAATACTATACTCATGCATGGTAAGCCTTCTAGCTTTCAAATAGTATAGCAATGAAATCACTACCTGGGCGGGATAGGAGGGTGGTTTGAGCTTGGGTCAGGTGTAAGGAAGTGACTAGGTAAGAACAAACATTGCACTTTGCTTCCTGGTTGTCGTTGTAGCTAAAGGGAACATCTCTGGATCTAGGTTTGTGCTCTGTGCCCTGATTTCACACTTGCAGGTCTTTAGGTCCTGCTCCGGGGTCCGTGTGTTGATTTTTAGGTTCTATAATTCCCCTTTTCTTGGGTCTGTGATAGTCACAACTTGTGCTATGACTTTGTGAGGCTGATGTCACAAGAATGGCTTTATGCCGTGTTATTTAGAATATTCTTGTTCAGCTCTGAGAAGAATATTGAAGAGCCTGGGATTCTGACTTCTTTCAATTTGGTGTAACTGCTCATTCTAACACTGATCTGTCCTTCATTCATTTGAAGTAATGTCTCTACTTCTAGATAAAGCAGTTTTCACAGTAACGTCTAAAGCAATGGATCATTTTGGTAAGTGCAATAGGAGCAGCCAATTTAGTTGTTAGCACTTCACTGATTAAATGTGCATTTATTGGATGTTAGAGAGCTACTGTGCTGCCTCCTCCTTTTACATGTTGGTTTTATCTCTGTTAGAGACATTATTCACTTTTTTATACAGATTATTAATCTATGATCTACTGTTTGATTTTGAACAACTTGAACCAACTTGAGAGCTGAGACTCCATGTGGTATAACCATTATTATCATTCCGTAGACCATTAACCCGTGAAATGAGTCTTTTTTTTCCTCAGGTACATTATTAAAATAAGGTTTTATTAAAAATAAGAGTAAAATCTCAATGAACAAGGCAGTAAAAACAGCCCTAACCAGTTGAACATGCTCCCTATACAGTCTGGAACAATTAGGGGGATATTCAATCTGTACCAATATTTCCCAACAGCATTGTAGGGTGTCAGATCTGTCTCTTAAAAAAGTTTAGTCAGAAACGGCCACGGGTTGTCGAATTCACAACTGTTTTTCGACAATACGCAGCCATTTTCACTGGTCCACGGACTATTCGACAGCCGAAACATTGAATTCCAGCTGTCGAGTTACAGATGTAAGAACCTAACACGGCCCGGTATTGGAATCCCGGATTGAATAATCCTTTTAGACATGAATGATACTGGTTCATTTTAGGTTTCCAACACAGTAGAGGAAAATTGTTTTGAACTCTCACAACCAGACATGAATGTAGTAGTTTTTTTTTTTTCACTTTTGGCTAACCCTCAAGTGCAAAAGCTTTGTGCATCTTTTTGCTCATTCTTTTAAAACCATATATATTTCTGGCATTAAAACTCCTTTCATTCTAGCAACATTTTATTTTATGTATATTTCACACTCTTTCCTCACTCTGATGTGAACAAAGTCTCTTGACAGGTGTTTTCATTAACCCTAACAAGTCATTGTGTACATGTTGCTATTCAAAACGCTAAGAAAGGGGATTAGTTTGTTATGTGAAGGATAAATAGTCGTGCGTGGTGTTATATTGTCAAATGGGTGCTTTGCTTTAGTTAAGAGTTTTACAGCACATTTTAATCCATGCAACACCGCTACTATAACAAATTATTGTTCGAATACCATGCCCATTTGTGGGTTTTTTTGCAACAAGACCCCTGTAACATGTTCCATTTAAAGTGCTACTGTTCAAATATTTTGCAATCATCTCTATATTTGTGTTTCGTATAGGTTTTACTAACATAAAAAAAGACCACTGATTAACAGTGTACGCACTTGAACAATTTGCCGTATCGGAACAACAAAGCGACAACATCGAACAGTGTTTATGCAGTGTTTATGCACACTCCTGTTGGTCGCATGTGACATATTCTGGTTGGCTATGCTGCATGGTCAACCGGTGGATTTTGCATGCCACCGCATGCAGTTTAATGAAGGATGGAATGAGAGCTTGTTCCGTCATTCATTAATCAGCCATTGTGTATGGGCAAATGGATAGAAAAGAAAAGAAAAAGCTGCTTTTTTTTGTTCTCCTTTCTATACATTTGTCCAACAGGGAGCTGACTACTCCCTCGTAAGCTGCTGCTCTCAGTCAGCAATACAAGACAAGCACTCATAATTAACTATTGTTAATTCCCCTTTTTCCATTGTGTATGGGCAACCCGGAATGGTCCGGAGTGAAGGCGGATCGCACAAATCATCGTCCTGAATGCCTAACTTCCAAGAACCCTTCTGTGTCTATCTCATGTACTTTTATTATAGATTAGTGCATTGTAGTGGTTGGGTGGTAGATAGTACAGCAGATCACATTAGCATATCTGCTCTTAGCTGTTCACTGGGTCCAGAATATTTTTTTAAATGTGAAGTTTGCATTGGAACCGACTCCGGCGTCCCAATGGAGAAGTTTACGTCCTTGCCCCCAAAGCCTCCCTATCTGCAGCCTAACCCCAACCCCCTCACAGCCTCACCCTTCAAGCAAGTGCTTAACCTCCCTGCCCTGCAGCCTAACCTTAACCACATTTTATAAGTGCTTAACCATAACCCTCCCTCCCTGCAGCCTAACCCTAAATCCTCCCCATGTGCCTAAATCTAATTACTTTTCAGATAAGCCTTCTTTATTTTTTCTAAATTTCTAAGGAGAAATCATGAAAAAGTATTTAATCAACACACACTTTAGATGACCGTATTTTATATTCAGTTGTTCATAGATAATTACTTTGTGAATGTAAGCCAGGAGAAAACTCATTTTCAATGTTTTTTTTTTCTAGGGTAAAACTATGGACTATAAAACTTATCATGCCGACTCCAAGCCACCGCTGCCGTGACATTGAGAGGAAAGCAGAATATCTCCAGCCAGAGAAGTGTATGCCACCACCCTTGGATAACTCCATGGATAAAGTGTGGTTCATCAAGGATGGCTGCGGCATCGCATGTGCCGTGGTTACCTGGTTTCTGGTTTTCTATGCCGAGTTCGTGGTCATTTTTGTTATGCTGTTACCGTCCAAGAACTTAATTTATAGCACAATCAATGGGATTATTTTTAATTTATTGGCATTCATGGCTTTAGCTTCACATCTACGCGCTATGATCACGGATCCTGTAAGTATGACAAGTAATTAGTCAATGTACATAAGAGTTACATAATGGGAATTACATTAAAGTGACATCCTTTTAATCTCTCTCTTTTTGCTGTTATTATGCTTAGGTATCTTTGGGGTGTATTGAATCCCCGCCTCTATTTCCGATCGGGGAAATACCAGTGGGCGCCTATTCAATTATGTTTTTCTCTACAGCATTGAAGAGGCATCTTTCAGAATGGACCCGACTTTACAAGCCGTCGGGCCCTTTCTGCCGAGAACGGACGTGGATTGCCAAGACCACAGCAGGATCTCGACAATCCAAGGCTGTTTTCACGGACACGCCCCCTTTTTGCTGATTGGCAGACAGGACATTGAATCCTGCCTGCTGATAAACAGGCGAGGGGGCAAAAAACAGGCCCCCCAAGGGAGGTATTCAATCTCAGGTCCCAACTGTTGGTGTATCCTGACAGTTGGGACCTGAGATTGAATACCTTAATCTCTTCTGACTTTCACAGTCAAAATTGCCCTTATCCATTGATCTTCATGGTGTGTACACACGGTGGGATATGCACTGTTGATTTTGACTATATAGTGCAATTAACACGTGCTATGCAGCACCTGATCCCAATTCGATTCCAGTATGTGGCCCCGCGGCTTTGGAATCGAATGTAGAAATAGACTGCTGCAAAGTCTATTTCTACTCTCTCAGAATGAGGGCAATGCTGCTCAATGCAGCATGCCCCCCCCCCCCCCCCCCCCCCCCCCCGCGATGCCATCCCTCCCTCCCTGTAAGCCAATGCCAGCACCCTGCTGAGTCCCAGGGGGATATCTAATCCATGGCTGCCCCATCAGCTGGTGTGGAACCACATTTAAAATATCAGGTTGGAGCTAGGATTTGGTGTAAAAAGCAGCACAAGTTGAGTATCCCTTATCCAAAATGCTCGGGACCAGAAGAGTTTTGGATAACGGATTATTAAGTATTTTGGAATATTTTTATATTTAAATGATGTATTGAGGTACCTAGCATTATGTTATCAAACACATGAAATACACACAAATATATTTTATTTGGTACTTATGTATTATCTGGGCTGCCGATTTTTTTGATTGTATGCCTTAACTTAAGGCATACAATCAGATGCGATGCGATATCGCATCGCATACGACCATATCGCATGCGATGCGATGACCCGATTTTTGGATAGTAGGGGTATGAAAAGGACCCATTTTCCCATTGAATTCCATGTTAAAATGGACTCAGTCCATTTTAACATGGAATCCTATGGAAAAATCGGGTCCATCGCATCGCATGCGATATGGTCGGATGCGATGCGATGCAATGGACCCGATTTCAAAATCGGCAGCCCAGTTAGTACATAAGTACCTTTTATTTGTGCATGAAACAAGGTTTTAAAATATGAAACAAAGTTTGTGTACAATCTCAGACACTGAATTTAAATGCCAAGCAATCATATCCTCGCACATATTTAGTGCCAGTTACATGTTATTTCCCCAGTAGTGCCAGTTACAGATGTCCTCAGTAGGTTTTTAGCAAAAAATAATAGTACATTTTGGAGACACTGGTTTTCGGAATAATTTGGATAAGGGATAATCAACCTGTATACATTACCAAATTGTTAACCATGCACCTCTTCAAAGGAGTTACTATCCTGCTATAAATTTTGAGTAGGTAATTTAAATGCTTTGAAATACTGAAGGTTTACCATGGGAGGACTACGTTATCATTGTCTATGCAATGTAAATCAAACCGCATAAAGCAAAAATTTTATGCATCTAATATGTCTTTTGAGTTTTTTTGATGTGCAACCGCTTTTCAGTTACTTCTTTTTGGGGTTTCAAGCTAAGATAAAAGTTATATGTTTTCAACAAAGTCTTATACATGTGCCTACAAAGCCTGCCTGGCACGTACTACATAGATAATAAGTGCCGCCAAAGATTCCTGGTGTATTTTACCCACAAGATTAATAACTACTACCTTTGATAATAGATTGTAACTTTATTTTTTTTTTACTAGAAGTTCCTCTTTATCAAACACTAAGCAAAGCCATTTTGTTAAAAAATATATATATATTAGGATAGCTTTGCAGAGTGGTGAAATGTAGACTTGCATGTATGGGTCTGTTTCGGTGTGGCTGAATTTTGTGGTTTTCTCACTGCGCATGCTCTGTACATGAGCATACACAACTTTCAGCAACTATAGGACGCTAATGCACATTTCTTCTGTTCTTGCTACACAAGCAGTATCCAGGCTGCTACTATACATACACAAAAATATACACAATACAGATTTAGGGCCAGATTAATGAGCCTGGTGAAGTGATAAAGTTGCTTATATTTTATCAAAGGCCAATCAACTCATAACTGCCCTTTTTAAGCCCAGTCTGTAACATGACAGTTATGAGCTGATTGTCCGGCAGAGAACCAATCACATTATCACCTCGCCAAGCTTAATAAAACTGCCCCTTGGTCCGCATTGCGCATATACTGTCATACACTGTTAATCATATTTATGTTTTTTTTGTTATTTTAAAGATAGGTAAATATATATTGATTTTAAAAGTAATATTTGATTTTGCAATGTGCTCATGATCAAGTTCAGATCCTAGGGGCGCCTTGATTCAATATAGTTTCGTAATCATTGGGTTACCTAACAAAAGTGAAAACATTATCTTGGGGTTTTAATGTTTCAAGTATTCTTACATGAGTATGGTTAAAGTATCCTTTTGTCTGGCCATACACTGTGTTATTTGCATTCTCTAGTAGTATGTCACAGAGACGTGTCAGCAACCAACAGCTTAGCATAATTGCTTTTGAGAGTCTCCGTTATCCGGGAATTTATTTACTCAAAAAGGTGTGTACGCTAATGGCACACAGTGGAAACTCATAGCTAATATAATATATTGTTATATGAGAGCACTTAGTAATATACTACCTTGCAGACTTTGTTGCAGTGCTGTTCTCGTGATTATGCAGGAAACAAGATTATGCTGCATTTATGACTTTTTCCCCTTCGTTCTGCAGGGGACACTGTAGTCTGGTTGATTGATGGAGTGTGGTATATGAATCCGACAGTCAGGATCCAGAAAGTCATTAGCCCGACGTCGGGATCCCGACTGGCCAGACAGCATGGCGAGCTCAACAAAGCCCCTTGCGGGCTCGCTGAGCTCGCCATGCTGTGGGCACAGTGGCTCGCTACACTCGCCACCTATTCTATTCTCCCTCTATGGGGGCCGTGGTCCCCAACGAGCGAGAATAGCTGGTAGCCGTCGGGAACCTGGCTGCCGGTGTTTTAACAGTCGGGATCTTGGCATCGGGTAAATGATTGTCGGGACCCTGTCCGGCTGCCGACTGATGGGATAGAGCTGGTGTACTGAGGAGTCGTCACTTCTTAACTTTGTAATGGCTGGCTCCTCCCCCCTCTATCCCCACCCAGACCCCAGTCTTAGAAAAAAGTGCCCAAGGAGTTGGTCTCCTGTGCAATAGCTCCTGAGGGAGCTTAGGTTTTTATTTGATTTATATACATTTTATTTAGAAGGTTGAACAGGCAGATCCTTTAGCAAGGTCTGCCTGCACCATGGGACCCTGGAGGGGACTGGTCGTCACCGCATGGGGTGCACCTCCAGGTCCCATCCACCGGAGACGCCCTCTGGGGACCCGCCGCAGCCGCTTGCAGCTAGCTTTACCGGTCCTTAAGATCCAAATCCCTGCACTCCAGGGACATCAAAGGCTACCAGGAATGGGGGGGGGGGGGGGGCGGCCATTGCGCAGTGGCAGACAGGGGGAGCCGGGCTCTGACGGCCACTACATGTGGCACGCTGTCAGAGCCATTGGCGTGGCTATTTCAGAGCCTCTGCTGTTTTTTCTCCGCTGCCATTACAAAGATGTGGGGTGGGGGCATGGCTTTCTCCTTTACTCTGTCCCCCGCTGATGTCAGGGTCTCGGCGAGCATGGTGAGGGGAGGGGTCGGAGTTTGTTTCTCCTTTTGCTGCACGGCGCCATTGCAGGCATACGTTCCAGCGGGGCTCCCTCCAGATTAAGGCAGGCCTTGGTTCTCCAGCTTCCTGGCCTCAGAAAAACACGCACCCTCATACAGCTGCAGTACTGTGAGTTGTTGCAGGGAATTTTTTCTGTGCACTATACACCAATTGGGTGTTGTTTTGGGCTGTGGCTCCTCTCTCACTGTGTCCACTCAGGTCCCAGTTATATTGCAGTGTTAAGTCTGTGAAACCAGCATTATGGCCGGAAAGGCTGCAACATCCAAGGCTGCCTTAAAGCTTTATGTTTGCAAGATATGTAAGGAACAGTACTCACAACACATTAAAGGGGTTTCCTTATGTGCAAATTGTTACAATGAAGTTCAGGTCCCAGTGGTTGTTCATCAACAGCCTCCTGCCCCTCTAGTCTCAGTACAAGTGGGGGACCCCATTCAGTCTGTCCTGGCTGCAGAACTGGCAGCGTCTCGCAGGGAAAGGGAGACTCTGCAGGTGCAGGTTTCTAGTCTATCTGCTGCTGAGCCACCATTGGCTCTTAAACTTCTTCAATCTGTTAATAATTTAGCTCAGTCTGTAACTGGGTTCTCCTTCAATACTCAGCCAGGCCCCACAAAGAGGCCTATTTCATCTGTATTGACCAAAGATTCTGATTATGAGAATGATGAGTTTACTACTCCTTTGGTACAGGAAGAGGAGCCTGTGGAAGAGATTTCCCAGGGTGTAGATGGTTTAATCAGGGCGGTTAAATACACTCTGAACACTGCAGAGGATTCTGTCCCGGAACAAGTGTCCATTTTTGGACGTGTTAAAAGACAATCATTTTTTTTCCCTGACTCTAAAGAGTTGGATAGGCCTTTAGTTACAGCTTGGAAAACTCCTGATAGCAAGTTTCAGATTTGAAACAGTTTAAAACTGCTTTACCCGTTTTCACCTGATTCGAGGGGTAAATGGGAGAATTCTCCTCCTCCTGGCGTCTGTTTTGCGTTTATCCAAACGCACCACTCTGCCGGTTTCCTGGGGCAGTCACTTTAAAGGAGGCACCCGATTGTAGACTATAGTCTACTTTAAAATCTATTTACTGCTCTGCAGGAGTGCTTTTGAGACAAACTTTAGCCTCTGCTTGGGTGGCTAGGGCCATGGAGGAATTAACCCTCAGCCTTCAACAAAACAGGCCCTGTTCTGAATTGGTCCCTTTGGCAGAATGCCTTAAGGGTGCTGCTTCTTATGTAGGGGAGGCAGCAGCAGACATTTCTGAATTGGGGGTGAGAACCTCAGCTTATGTGGTTTTGGCCAGGCAAACCGTGTCGTTGTGGTCTTGGCAGGCAGAAGCAGAAATTAAAAAAGCTGTGGAGGGTCTTCCTTATACAGGGGACTTACTCTTTGGACCAGAGTTGGATGAACTCCTCTCCCAAGCCACGGGAGGCAAGTCCACCTTTTTACCATCTTCCGCTCCAGTCCCAAAGCGTCAGTTTGTGGGGCAGTCCTTTCGTTCCTTTCAAGGTTCCTTCTCCTACAGGGGCAGATCTCAAGGAGCCTTCTCTTCCTTCAGAGGACGAAAAGGTAGAGACAGCAGAGCCGCTTCCACAGCAGAGCCCTCTGTCAGAAAGCAGGATGCCAAACCAGCAGAAAAATCAGTGGCATGACGGTCTTCCAGCTCACTTGGGGGAATCGAAGGTGGGCGCCCGGTTAATGTCCTTTCTGGACACATGGACAGACCATTTCAAAGATTCATGGGTACTCCAAATTATTTCCAGGAGATATCAAATAGAATTCCCTGCCATCAAAACGGGAGTCCAATGCAGCTCTGTGTGCCTCCATCCAAAAACTCCTAGTTTCTGGGGTTATTGTTCCGGTTCCGATGCCACAGAGGGGTCTAGGCTACTACTCCTGCCTCTTTGTTGTAGCAAAGCCGGACGGTTCGGTCAGGCCAATTCTGAACTTAAAACATCTCAACGAGTACGTTGTTTACAACAAGTTCAAAATGAAATTCATCAGGACTGTAATTGCAGGATTAGAAACAAACGAGTTTCTTCTATCTTTAGACATCAAAGATGCTTATTTACATGCCCTGATCTGGGATGGCCATCAGAAATTCATCCGTTTTTGCCCTCAGGGATCAACACTTTCAGTTCAACGCCCTTCCATTTGGTCTGTCCTCTGCGCCCTGGGTATATACCCAGATCATGGCCTGCATTCTTCACAGGTAGAGGAGCAACAGAACACAAGGACATGCACTGAAACTAGAGGGAGAAATTTGAGGAAGAATTACTTCACAGAAAGAGTAGTAGATAAGTGGAATAGCCTTCCATCAGAGGTGGTAGAGGCAAATACAGTAGTACAATTTAAACATGTTTGGGATAGGCATATTGATATCCTTACAAAATATAAGGATCGAATATGGTTTGAGGTAACATGTTTAAAAAAGGGGCAGATTCTATGTTTCTATGCATGGTTTCCGCTCTCTGGCTCCAGGGGGTGACCATTGTCCCATATTTAGACGGTTTGCTGCTGAAAGCCCCTTCCAGGGAAAAATTGCAAGAAGACGCTCTTCTGACATGCCGGTTCCTCCTACGTCTGGGTTGGATTATGAATTTCCAAAAATTCTCTGCTTCAACCGTCTCAGAGGTTAATTTTTCTGGGTCTTGTCCTTGACACGAAAGAGGAAAGGATTTTCCTACCACTGGACAAAATTGTGACCTTACAAAACATAGTGCGGCAGGTATTTCAAGCACCACGAGTTTCAGCTCATCTCTGTACTCGGCTGTTAGGCCTCATTGTAGCCTCGTTCGAAGGAATTTGTTTTGGGCGTTTCCACACATGCTCTTTTCAGTGGAGTCTTCTAAGCCAATGGTCGGGGTCCCACCTTGACAGCCGCAAGAAAATAATCTTGTCCAGGGAGGCTTGTGTATCCCTTCAGTGGTGGCTTCGGATGACCAAACTTCTCCAGGGGCGCAGTTTCAGAATTTGTAAGTGGACCATCTTGACAACCGGTGCCAGCCTCCACAGCTGGGGGCATTGACGGAGGGCCACGTGTTCCGGGGTCGGTGGACACTTCAAGAAGCAGCTCTCCCGATCAACATCTTGGAGTTGCGTGCCATTTGTCTTGCACTATTGCATGCACACAACCTTCTAGCAGGGAGAGCAGTTCGTATTCAATCGGACAATGCCACGGCGATTTTGTACATCAATCGCCATGGAGGTACGAAGAGCCATGTGGCAAAGAAGGAAGTCAGGCCTATTCTGGAGTGGGCAGAAACTTATTCGGAGAACTTTTCCGTCATCTTCCTCCCGGGTGTTGAAAACTGGGAAGCAGACTTTCTCAGTCGCCAGGATTATCATCCGGGGGGAATGAGCCCTGCATCCAGAAGTCTTCCAGCAGATTACTCAGAGGTGGGGAACTCCACAAATTGACCTGATGATGTCCAGACTGAACAATAAACTCCCTCTTTATTGTTCCAGGTCCTGGGACCCAGCAGCAGTGGCAGTGGATGCGCTGTCAATCAAGTGGGACTTCGCTCTTGCTCATCTATTCCCTCTGTTTCCTTTGATTCCAAAGGCTCTCAAACAGATAAAAAGAGGGTCAGGTTCCATGATTCTAATTGCTCCGGATTGGCCAAGGAGGTCGTGGTTCTCCAACCTGCGTCGTCTTCTCGTGGAACCCCCTTGGTGGCTCCCTCTCCGACCAGATCTTCTTCTACAGGGTCCATTTGCCTGCCCAAACTTACCTCGGCTGCGTTTGACGGCCTGGCTGTTGAGGCCGACCTGCTAAAGCGGAGAGGTGTTCCACCGGCAGTGATTCCTACTATGATGAGTGTGAGGAAAATATCACTGCATCTGGAAGGCTTATGTCCATTGGTGTGAGACAAGGAAATGTCCAAAAGCCTTTTTCAGTCTTCCAAGACTGTTGGAATTCCTTCAGGCTGGCTTTGCGGCTGGTCTCCGTTTAGGATCTAAAAGTCTAGGTCTCAGCTCTTTCGGTCTTCTTTCACAGACGACTCACTTTGATACCAGAGGTCCAGACTTTTCTTAAAGGAGTGTTGCGAATTCAACTGCCTTTGTACCTCCTACAGAACCCTGGGATCTGTTGCTTGTTCTCCAGTTTCTCAAGTCAGAAGTTTTTGAACCTATTGAATCGGTAGATTTGAAGTACCTGTCATAGGTGACTATCATGTTGTTGGCCCTGGCGTCAGCGCGCAGGGTTTTGGAACTTTGGGCCTAGTCTTGTAGAGCTACTTTCTTGATCTTTCATAAGGACAGGGCTGAATTAAGGACAAATAAGGATTTTCTACCGAAGGTAGCTACAAAGTTTCATGTTAACCAACCCATTGTAGTTCCGGCCTTCACCGATGGTCCGGATTCCTTGGATGTGGTTCATACCCTAAGGGTGTATGTCTCAATGACTGAGTCTGTTCATAAATCAGACTGCTTGTTTGTACTTTACAGCAATCATTGGCTCGATGGCTTTGTTTAACTATTCGAGAGGCTTATCGCCATGCCCACAGGCAACCTCCCTCCAGTGTTTCTGTACATTCCACTAGGTCTGTTAGCACCTCCTGGGCTGTTTCTAGGGGAATTTCTATCTCGCAGGTTTGTAGGGTGGCCACTTGGTCCGGCTCTTATACTTTTTTCCTTGTTTTTACAAGATTGACACGTTTTGCCAGTTCTGCGGCTTCGTTTGGCAGGGCAGTTCTAGAATTTGACGGCAGATAAGAACCACTTGGCCCATCTAGTCTGCCCCTTTTTTTAAACATGTTACCTCAAACCATATTTGATCCTTATTTGTTTGTAAGGATATCAATATGCTTATCCCAAGCATGTTTAAATTGTACTACTGTATTTGCGTCTACCACCTCTGTTGGGAGGCTATTCCACTTATCTACTACTCTTTCTGTGAAAAAAATCTTCCTCACATTTCCCCTGAATCTTCCTCCCTCTAGTTTCAGTGCATGTCCTCGTGTTCTGTTGCTCCTCTTCCTGTGAAGAATGTCTCCCACCTGTACCTTGTTAAAGCCCTTGATATATTTGAAAGTTTCTATCATGTCCCCCCTTTCCCTTCTCTGCTCTAAAGTATACATATTAAGATCTTTTAGTCTTTCCTGGTACGTTTTGTGATGTAGGCCATGCACCATTTTAGTTGCTCTTCTTTGTACAGTCTCTAATGTATTTATATCCTTCTGGAGATATGGCCTCCAGAACTGAACACAATACTCTAGGTGAGGTCGTACCAATGACATATACAGTGGCATTATTACTTCTTTCTTTCTACTGCTGATACCTCTCCCTATGCAACCAAGCATCTGACTTGCCTTCTTCATTGCTTTGTTACATTGCCTACCTGCTTTTAAGTCACCTGAAATAGTGACACCTAGATCCCTCTCTTCCTCAGTAGTTTCCATTATAGTGCCATTTATACTATATTGAGTCTTTGGATTTCTGAGACCCAAGTGCATGATTTTACATTTTTTGGCATTAAACTGTAGTTGCCATTCTCTTGACCATTTCTCTAATCTGCCTAGATCCTCAATCATTTGTTTTACCCCTCCTGGTGTGTCTACCCTGTTGCATACCTTTGTGTCATCTGCAAAAAGGCACATTTTACCCTCAATTCCATTTGCAATATCACCAATAAAGATATTAAAAAGCACCGGTCCAAGTACAGATCCCTGGGGTACTCCACTTGTAACCTTTCCCTCCTTTGACTGTACTCCGTTTACTACAACTCTCTGTTTTCTGTCCTGCAACCACGCTCTTATCCATTCAACTATCTTAGAATCCAATCCCAAGCTTTCAAGTTTATTTAACAGTCTGCGATGTGGGACAGTGTCAAACGCTTTACTAAAGTCTAGATAAGCTACATCTACAGCCCCACCTTGATCTATTACTTTAGTCACCCAGTCAAAAAAGTCAATAAGATGTGTTTGACATGATCTTCCCCCAGTAAACCCATGCTGTTTTGGATGCTGTAAATTGCTGGTTTTGAGATATTCTACAACTCTTTCTTTTAAGAGTGTTTCCATCAATTTCCCTACTACTGATGTAAGGCTCACTGGTCGATAGTTGCTTACCTCTTCCTTGCTTCCACTTTTGTGCAGTGGGACTACATTCACTGTTTTCCAGTCCTCTGGGATTACTCCAGTAGCTAGTGACTGGTTGAATAATTCTGTTATTGGTTTTACCAGCTCCCCTTTAAGCTCTTTTAGTATCCTTGGATGTATCCCATCTGGCCCCATTGATTTATCCACTTTCAGTTTTGAGAGTTCTGTGAGGACTTTCTCCTCTGTAAATGTACTTGTCTCTCCCTCAGTTTTCTGACTATACTCGCAACTTAACTGTGGCCCCTTCCCCTCTCTTTCAGCAGTGAATACTGAGCAGAAATAATTATTAATATTATCTGCTATTACATTGTCCCCCTCAAGAAAACTTCCACTCTCTGTCTTCAGTCTAATTATTCCACTTTTTGTTTTTCTCCTTTCACTTATATACCTAAAAAAAGTTTTCCCCCCTTTACCCACTGACTGGGCCATTTTCTCTTCAGCCTGTGCTTTTGCACATCTGATTACCTTCTTAGCCTCCTTCTGTCTAACAAGATACACCTCTTTGTCCTCATTCTTCTGCGTCTGCTTAAATTTCTTAAAGGCCAACTTTTTTGCTTTCACAATACTTGCTACTTCTTTTGCAAACCACAATGGCTTTCTTTTTCTTGTGTTTTTCCTAACTCTTTTGACACAAAGTTCTGTTGCTTTTAGAATTGCACTTTTTAATTTTTCCCACTTATCCTGCACTCCTTCCAAGTTCTTCCACTCTGCCAAAGAATCCCTTACAGAGTTTCCCATCTCTACAAAATCAGCCTTCCTAAAATCTAACACCTTTGTTTTTGTGTGCGATGAGTCAGTCTCTGTCTTTATTTTGAACCATACTGCTTGATGGTCACTGGATCCCAGATTTTCACCCACATTTATGTTCTGCAGGAGTGCCTCCGCTCTCCCTCCCGGGAGTAGAAGCTTTGGTATTTCCCCTTCAGTCAACCAGACTACAGTGTCCCCTTGGTACTTACCGATAATTCTCTTTCTCCGAGGCAGCAGGGAACACTGCACACCCGCCGTTTGTTCTCCTGCCATTTTGCCTATGTACATATATGTTTTGTGTGGTCATATATGTTGTAGTTATGCATGTGTCCAACCATTTTCTTATACTCCTCCTTCAAAATGCTTGCATGTCTCTCCTCTCGGACACAGTTTTTTCGGTACTCTTTACCTAGAACGGCGCCCGCGATTGGTATCGCGGGCGTCGGGGGTAAAAAATCGCGGGTACATAAAAAACGGGTGCGACGCGATGCCCGCGATTTTCCCATAGGGATCAATGTTAAAACTGTGATTGGACGCGATTTTACTGTTAAATGCCTCAATGCCCGCGATTTGGCCATAGGAAACAATGTGAAATGGGCCACAGAGCCCTAATAGTGCCCTTGAACTGTGAAATGGCCCCCACAATTGTTAACGCCACCCCACGATCAACGTCAACCCGAAGCGTGGCGAGCGGTGGCGGTACGCGTCCTCCGACCTTTTCATACCCCCACTATCCACGTCGACGTGGAGTTGAGAATAGAATAGTGTGGCGAGCGCAGCGAGCGGACGCGGATACCTTCACAGGTAAACGCGTCCCTTCGCGGGCTTCACAGGTGTCCGCGTCGCCATGGACACCTGGGAAGCCCGCGAGGGGACGCGTATAACTGTGAAGGTATCCGCGTCCCCTCGCGGGGCTTGCTGCGCTCGCCACGCTTCGGGCTCGGTGGCTCGCTGCGCTCGCCACACTATTCTATTCTCAACTCCACGCCGACGTGGATAGTGGGGGTATGAAAAGGTCGGAGGATGCGTACCGCCGCCCCTCACGGGCTCGCTGCGCTCGCCACGCTTCGGGTTGACGTTGATCGTGGGGTGGCGTTAACAATTGTGGGGGCCATTTCAGACTTCACGGTGACTATTTGGGCTCTGTGGCCCATTTAACATTGTTTCCTATGTAAAAATCGCGGGCATTGAGGCATTGAACACTAAAATCGCATCCAATCTCACTTTTAACATTGATCCCTATGGGAAATCGCGGGCATCGCATCGCACCCGTTTTTTAGTGCATTCGATGGTCGCGATGGGCGCCGTTCTAGGTAAAGAGTACCGACTGGGGTCTGGGTGGGGATAGAGGGGGGAGGAGCCAGCCATTACAAAAGTTTAGAAGTGCCGACTCCTCAGTACACCAGCTCTATCCCCGTCAGTCAACCAGACTGCAGTGTCCCCTGCTGCCTCGGAGAAAGAGAATTATCAGTAAGTACAAATTCCTCTTTTTTTTTTCTTATGTGTTTCGGGGGGGGGGGGGGGGAAGCATTGTTTACACAATCCTTTTGTGCAGCCATGATCTGGGGTGATTGGCCTCCTCCGTCCCTCCATTGTAACCCCAACCCTGGCAAACTGAAAGATAGTCCAGCGGCGGGCGGGAGATTTTGAAACTCCTATTCATTTGAATAGGGCAGTTGCTGAGTGGCTGAGGGGTCTGAGGATGGGTCTGCTGAAGGGATCAGCAGGCTCTATGAACGACCTGTGGGAACCCACATTGCATTGTCATAAAGCCCAAATATGGTAAGTTTTTAAATGATTGGTCAATCCAATCGATCAGAAACTGCCATATCATTTTAAAAATCCTGTGGGGGAACCTTATTTTCTGGTTTTTTTTTTTTATACACAATACTTTATTCTTGCCCAGAATCCAACCTTCTAATGAACCTGATAATTAATGAGATCAGTTACCTATTGGCACCCAGAGTGAAGCACCGGTAGGCAGGATTCAATGTCCCATCTGCTAAATGCTGAAAAGTGGGTGTGGCTGCGAGATACGGCCGTGAATCGTTGAGCTGTGGCTGGAAGTTCGACAATCCACGGCCGTACACGGCAGAATGGGCACGATTGCTTGTAAAGTCGGGTCCATTCTGCCGAGATCCCTGTTCAATGTTGTAGGGAAAGACTGCATTAAATAGGGCCCCACCGCTATTCACCACCTGCTGCATTAAGTGGCGACCCTTGCCGTTTTGACAGCCATGCTCGCCGTTTCCACTTCACTGGAAAAACCCAACAAGGTGGAAACGGCGAGTGCAGGGGGTCAGTTGAATACTGACCTAAGTGCTGTGACGTTACTGCTCGCCATCACAGCTCGCATGGGGCATTGAATATACACAAATGTGTACAGAACCCAGCCGCAGGGTGCAGGCGCACAGCTCAGCCCCCAGAGGGTGTTGCCAAAGCGGCAACACCCCCCCCCCCCCCCCTCGTGGGTGATACACACCTGGCGGCGGTGCCCCCCCCCCCAAGGGAGGAGGTAGGATCAGACCATCGGTGGCAGCGGCGTGAAACTCAGCCTAGGGCCCAATCTTCAGCCCCAGGCCTTACTGTCTCTCCCCAGGCCTCACTGACTCTCTCTGCCACCACCGCCCACGCTGGTTCTCCTACAGGAAGATGGCCTGTTGAGGCCTCCAAGATGGCGCCGCAAATGGCTGCCAAGGAACTGTGCACTCAGCTATGTAACCCTGTGTCTTTGCTCTAATGTTACCTGTCTGGCTGCTGCAGTGACCCGTGGCTCTGCTGATGGCTGCCTAGGCGCTGTGCAGCTCGGCGGGCATGTGTTCCCTGCATGTAATGTTTTAATGTAATGTATGCTATGTCCTTTCACCTCCCCCCCCCCCCCCCCAATCCCTGCTTGATGCTGCACTGTGATCCGCAGCAAAAAATTCCTAGTGTGCGCAAGCACACACGGCTAATAAAGTTGATTCTATTCTATTCTATTCATCCACTGCCTCTTACCTCCATCCATCCATCCACTGCCTCCCACATACAAACTTACATCCATCCATTCATCAATCCAAACACTGCCTCGCTCATACATACATACATATATACATACATACATACATACATACATACATACAGTGTGTCTCACATGCATAAATCCATACACTGCGTCCCTCATACTTATATTAATGCATACATCCATACTGTGCTTTACATACATACGTGCATACATACATACGTGCATACATCCATACAGTGCGTCACCCATCCATCCATACAGTGCGTCCCTCCTACATCTTATCCTAACCTTCTGTTTATGCTCACTTCTGTGTCACCCCAGTCTTTCCGCCCCTTCCCTTTAGAATGTAAGCTATCTATGTATTGGCAGGCGCTGCTGAACCCTTGTGGTGTCATATAATTAAACGACCAGGCCATGGCGCTCTCTTCTAGCTGACACCCTACTCAACCCTGTAATTTGCCTATATGCCTGGAGATAGAATACCCCAGGATATTGAAGAACAAAAGACACATGTGGCCAAATGTAATGACCTCCGAATGCGGTGGCCATCTGGGATGCTGGCCGAACTCGGTTGTGTTATTTTTATTTCTGTTTTGCCTTGTAAATGATTGCCCCGTCAAAAAACCTCTGAGGGCGTTCCGCACGGCCGCTGAACCTTGAGGCTGTTACATACATTTTGTTAATGGTTTTCAAATAGTATGTATCTTTTTGGATGTGGATATCATATCTACCTACCCTGCAAACTAATATTATGATGTAACCAAAAGATTGGGAAACACCATTTTATTTTTCATAGTCTCTCTGCTTCTGATCAACTCTATATATGTTGTCTTATTTTTTTATTTTCTGCATCTATTTGCAGTATTTTATCCTGTAACCAATAAAAAATTATTCAGGAAGGTTTATCATGGTGCTTTACCGTAGCTACCCTTACTGTATGTTAATATAATTTGTATAAAGGTTTGTTTACCACCACCTTCTCCTAGCTGGAGCCCACTTCCTGCCTGCTCCATGCAGCAACCATAACCAGGGTTTCTCCAGTTCTCTGTTACAGAACTAGTCATTGTGTTTGCCACTTTAAAATGGAGGATGATGTATGAGCTTCTGATTGGTCCTCCCACTCTCACCCCCTCCAAATATTTTGTTTATCGCTATTAAGTATTTTAAGTTTATTTTGATTGAATTAATAATTTATTTTTTTCGTTTTCATTCTTTCTTGTTTTTATCTAGGGCGCGGTTGCTAAAGGAAATGCCACAAAGGAATTTATTGAAAGTTTGCAGCTTAAACCAGGGCAAGTGGTTTACAAATGTCCCAAATGTTGCAGCATAAAGCCAGATAGGGCTCATCACTGCAGGTACTGTCGAGCCATTCTGTCCAATTCCCCATACATGTATAACTGTAGAGTCATTTAAGTGGAAAATATATATTTTTTGTTTAACATGATGTAATTAATAGTGGTTCGGGCAGGATTATTAGTGCAGTTTTTAGTCTGCCACTTAAAACATTTACATAATTGAGCCTTGGAGCTATTCTGCTGGATAAATTATATGCTGGTTTCAGACACACCCCAGTGATTCTTAGAAAATTGCCAATTATTTAAGGAGAGGAGCAGTAAATAATGTAAGTAGCATTATCAGATTTGTCCGTGGCACATCCGCATTAAATGTTAGATCTCAGCATATGGATTCCCTTTGTTATACAGTAATAAAGGCTAACTTCCACTCCCATGTGTACAGTTCCTCTTGTTATCTGTGAGCGGTTTTTACAAAGCAGTTGTAGCTCATTACTGAATAGAATGGTCTATATTTTTAGGATTCTAGTGTCTCCATATAAAATGCTTGGTATACAGTCATAATACCGGTGCAGGATCTTTAACCCCTTCCCGACATTTGACGTATATATACGTCATGGCCGGGATGTACTTCCCGACACATGACGTATATATACGTCATGACTTTAAACTGTCACCGCGTCTATAGACGCGGTGACAGTTTAAACATGTCTGCTGTCCCTGACAGCAGACATATCCCAGCATGCCCAGGGGGAGCGGCGATGCCTCCCCCCCGTCGGCGATCGCTGCGATTGGCTGTTCAATGTGAACAGCCAATCGCAGCGTTTTTCTGTGTTACCGGCGAATCAGACGCTCGGTAACACAGGGATCAATTACCGCCGGGTGTGAGGGGGCGTGAGGGGGTCACCGGTGATGACCACACCTCACCCCACCTGCCCCCAAGGCTGTGATTGGTCCGTCGGACCGACGGACCAATCACAGCCATAGCGCGTGATTTAAACTAACGGTGACTGCGCTGCAGACGCCATTCCGGTCTGGAATTGCGTGCAGAGCGGTCACCGTGCCAATCTGTCGTGATATACTGACCTGATCCTTGCCTGATACTTACCTGATCACCGCTGGTAGCGTGCTGCCAGCAGCTGGATGCTTCCTGGATCTTGTGACTTCCTGTGTGCTGCTGCTGCAGTGTCATAGAGTGACAGATAGTGACAGATAGTGACAGATAGTGACAGAGAGTGCTATATTTTGTGTCTGCTGCCCCCCCTTTTGTGCTGATCAGTATATCTGTGCTGATCAGCAACTTTTTGGGGGTGCAGGTTTTTTTTTATATATATATATACCTGTCAGTTGCACCAAAGGTTGTGCTGCCTGTGCAACTGACTGCTGCCCCCCCTGCTGCCCACCCTTTTGTGCTGATCAGTATAAATTAACTGATCAGCAACTTTTTGGGGGTGCAGGTTTTTTTTTTTTATATATACCCTGTCAGGTTGCACCCACAGTTGTGTGCCTGCTGCCCCTCACTGCTAATCAGTGTTGCATCACTGCATCACTGATCTGCAGTTTGTTTTTTTTGGAGAGTGCAGTGGGGTTTTGTTTTTACACCCACGTTGCTTTTGTGGGTGTCCTGTGGCCGCTGAGCGCTGATCAGTGACGTACATCACTGAACAGCATTTTTGGCACAGCGTTGATATAATTTTTTTTCTGCAGTTTTTTTCTGCAGTTTTTTTTTTGGAGAGTGCTGTGGTTTATTTTTTTTAAATTGTTTTTACACCCACGTTCCTTTTGTGGGTGTCCTGTGGCCGCTGAGCGCTGATCAGTGACGTACATCACTGATCAGCATTTTCGGCACAGGGTTGATCTATTTATTTATTTTTTTTTTGGATCAAATTCCTGTTGCCTTTGAGCGCTGTTCAGTGACGGACGTTACTGACCAACATCTGTGCTCAATTTTTGGCGCAGGACCCTTTTTTTTTTTTTTTTTTTTTTTTTAACCCCTTCAAGGTTGTACCAAAAGCTGCCTTGAAGTTGCTGAGTGACGTACATCACAGATCAGCATTTTTGCCACAGGGTTGATCTAATTTTTTTTTTTTTTATTGGGATCAAATTCCTGTATAAAGTATTTTTTTTTCTGCAGTACATACACACTACATACCCCCCGTGTTGAAATAAAGTTTGTACCCCCCCTACACTATACACGTGTTGAAACATTACACTTACAGAAACACAAAAATAAAAATGGCATCCCAAATGTCATCCCAAATGTCATCCCAGTCATCCAGAAGAATGTATTCAGCGGAGGAGGCATATGCCATGCTTGCCTCTGACTCTGACACAGCCAGTGATGCAAGCGGGGAATTTGAAGGATTCGTCTTAACCTCATCTTCCTCCTCTAGTGATGAGGGACCCCCTCAAAGACGCCCCCGTAGAGCAGCTGAGACCCCCCCCCCCCCCCAAATGATTGATCCTGTATGGACCCCACCACCAGACAATTTTGAGCCCCAGGTTCCTGAGTTCTTGGCCATCCCAGGAATCCAATTTGATTCAACAGGTCTCAGAGAAATTGACTTTTTCAAATTATTTTTCTCTGATGATTTTATAAATTTAATGGTGGACCAAAGTAATTTATATGCCCAGCAGTTTATTGCTCAAAACCCTACGTCATCATTTGCTAGGTGGACCCCTGTAGATGCAGTAGAGATGATGACGTTTTGGGGTCTGGTGTTACATATGGGCATAGTAAAAAAGCCAGAAATTAGGCAATACTGGAGTACAGATGTTCTGTACAGCACCCTACTTTACCGTATGGCCATGACTCGGACTCGTTTTGAGACAATCCTTAAATTTTTACATTACACCGATAATGCACAGTGCCCACCCAGAGATGATCCCACCTTTGACCGGCTATTCAAAGTCAGGCCGGTCATTGATCATTTCAGTGCCAAATTTGCAGAGATGTACATCCCTGAAAAATGTATTTGTATCGACGAGTCCCTTATACATTTTAAAGGAAGGGTTAAATTCCGCCAGTACCTTCCCAGTAAGAGGGCAAGGTATGGTATAAAAATGTATAAACTGTGTGAAAGCACCTCAGGGTACACCCACAGGTTTAGGGTATATGAAGGGAAGGATTCAAGAATTGAACCGCCAGAATGCCCCCCCTCCCTCGTAGGTGTTAGTGGAAAAATTGTCTGGGATTTAGTGCACCCCTTCCTGGATAAAGGTGATCACCTCTATGTGGATAACTTTTACACTAGCATCCCCCTGTTTAAGGCCCTTGGTTCAAGAGGTACAGCCGCTTGCGGTACTGTGCACAAGAACCAAAGAGGCCTCCCAAAAACGCACATTGCCCAAGTACTGAGAAGGGGTGAAAGCAGGGCACAATCCACCGAAAATATGTTGTTGGTCAAATATAAGGACAAGAGGGATGTCCTTATACTGACAACAATTCATGGAGACAGTACCACCTCCGTCCCTGTACGAGGTACCAGTACCCACACCTCAAAACGTAATTGTATCCTAGATTACAATAAGTACATGGGCGGAGTGGATCTTTCAGATCAGGTACTGAAGCCGTACAGTGCCCTGCGGAAAACAAAAATCTGGTACAAGAAGCTGGCCGTGTATATCATCCAGATGGCACTGTATAACGCTTACGTGCTATTCCGTTCTACCAGCCAGAGGGGCACATTTATGCACTTTCAAGAGGAAGTCATAAAGGGCCTAATATTTGGGAACCAGCAGGCAGAGGGCCCCAGTACTTCTAGTACTGGCCCCCGTATTGTACCAAGGCAGCATTTGCCTAACGAAATCCCCTCCACTGCAAAAAAGGGCAGGACACAAAAAAGGTGCAAAGTTTGCTATAAAAAGGGAATAAGAAAGGATACTATTTTCCACTGTGAAACCCGGCCTATGTATAAAGGAGTGTTTTAAAATATACCACACATCTATGGATTATTAGGTTCATCATTTCACCGTGCTTCGGGGGTCTTGCTAATGCCACATAGCACCCACCATTCATTCCACCAGAATCTGAGCTGCAAAATCCAAAAATCACTCCTTCCCTTCTGAGTCCTGCCATGCACCCAAATGGTATTTTTTGGTCACATGTGAGGCATTGCCGTACTCGGGAGAAATTGGGGCACAGATTTTGGGGTGCTTTTTCTCCTTCATACCTTCTGAAAATGAAAAATTTTGAGCCAGAACTGCATTTTTGTGTAAAAAAATGTAATTTTTCATTTTCACTGCCCAGTTGTACCACAATTGGTGAAACCCCTGGGGGTTTGAAATGTACACTATACCCCTAGTTGAATTCCCTGAGGGGTGTAGTTTGCAAAATGGGGTAACTTGTGGGGGGGTTCCACTGTATTGGTGCTTTGGGGGTCTTGCTAATGCGACATAGCACCCACCAACATTCCACCAGAATCTGTGCTGCAAAATCCAAATATCACTCCTTCCCTTCTGAGTCCTGCCATTTTTTGGTCACACATGAGGCATTGCCGTACTCGGGAGATATTGGGGCACAGATTTTGGGGTGCTTTGTCTCCTTCATTCCTTGTGAAAATGAAAAAATTTGAGCCAGAACTGCATTTTTGTGTAAAAAATTTAATTTTTCATTTTCACTGCCCAGTTGTACCACAATTGGTGAAACTCCTGGGGGTTTGAAATGTACACTATACCCCTAGTTGAATTCCCTGAGGGGTGTAGTTTGCAAAATGGGGTCACTTGTGGGGGGGTTCCACTGTATTGGTGCTTCGGGGGTCTTGCTAATGCGACATAGCACCCACCAACATTCCACCAGAATCTGTGCTGCAAAATCCAAATATCAATCCTTCCCTTCTGAGTCCTGCCATGCACCCAAATGGTATTTTTTGGTCACATGTGAGGCATTGCCGTACTCGGGAGAAATTGGGGCACAGATTTTGGGGTGCTTTGTCTCCTTCATTCCTTGTGAAAATGAAAAATTTTGAGCCAGAACTGCATTTTTGTGTAAAAAATTTAATTTTTCATTTTCACTGCCCAGTTGTACCACAATTGGTGAAACCCCTGGGGGTTTGAAATGTACACTATACCCCTAGATGAATTCCCTGAGGGGTGTAGTTTGCAAAATGGGGTCACTTGTGGGGGGGTTCCACTGTATTGGTGCTTTGGGGGTCTTGCTAATGCGACATAGCACCCACCAACATTCCACCAGAATCTGTGCTGCAAAATCCAAATATCACTCCTTCCCTTCTGAGTCCTGCCATTTTTTGGTCACACATGAGGCATTGCCTTACTCGGGAGATATTGGGGCACAGATTTTGGGGTGCTTTGTCTCCTTCATTCCTTGTGAAAATGAAAAAATTTGAGCCAGAACTGCATTTTTGTGTAAAAAATTTAATTTTTCATTTTCACTGCCCAGTTGTACCACAATTGGTGAAACTCCTGGGGGTTTGAAATGTACACTATACCCCTAGTTGAATTCCCTGAGGGGTGTAGTTTGCAAAATGGGGTCACTTGTGGGGGGGTTCCACTGTATTGGTGCTTCGGGGGTCTTGCTAATGCGACATAGCACCCACCAACATTCCACCAGAATCTGTGCTGCAAAATCCAAATATCAATCCTTCCCTTCTGAGTCCTGCCATGCACCCAAATGGTATTTTTTGGTCACATGTGAGGCATTGCCGTACTCGGGAGAAATTGGGGCACAGATTTTGGGGTGCTTTGTCTCCTTCATTCCTTGTGAAAATGAAAAATTTTGAGCCAGAACTGCATTTTTGTGTAAAAAATTTAATTTTTCATTTTCACTGCCCAGTTGTACCACAATTGGTGAAACCCCTGGGGGTTTGAAATGTACACTATACCCCTAGTTGAATTCCCTGACGGGTGTAGTTTGCAAAATGGGGTCACTTGTGGGGGGGTTCCACTGTATTGGTGCTTCGGGGGTCTTGCTAATGCGACATAGCACCCACCAACATTCCACCAGAATCTGTGCTGCAAAATCCAAATATCACTCCTTCCCTTCTGAGTCCTGCCATGCACCCAAATGGTATTTTTTGGTCACATGTGAGGCATTGCCGTACTCGGGATAAATTGGGGCACAGATTTTGGGGTGCTTTGTCTCCTTCATTCCTTGTGAAAATGAAAAATTTTGAGCCAGAACTGCATTTTTATGTAAAAAATGTAATTTTTCATTTTCACAGCCCAGTTGTACCACAATTGGTGAAACCCCTGGGGGTTTGAAATGTACACTATACCCCTAGATGAATTCCCTGAGGGGTGTAGTTTGCAAAATGGGGTCACTTGTGGGGGGGTTCCTAACTTTTAGCATCTTATGGTGCCTAGAAACCTACATGGTGCCTAAAAAATAATCTCATAAAAAGGAGGCTCCAAAATCAAGTAGGTGCTCCTTCTATTATGAAGCCTGTGGTTTGGTCAACGTGCACACTAGGGCCACATATAGGATATTTATGAAAACAAAAGAATTGGGGGAATCAATTTTTAGTCACATTTCTCTAGTAAAATCTACTGTGTTCCTTAGAAAAATGTATTAAAATTGAAAATCTGCAAATAAAATGAAATTTTGAAATTTCACCTACACTTTGTTTTAATTCCTGTGAAACACTAAAAGGGTTAACAAACTTCCAAAATGCTGTTTTGAATACTGTGAGGGGTGCAGTTTTTGAAATGGCATCATTTATGGGGGTGTCTCACATACAAGTCCCTCAAAGTCACATCAGAACTGAACTGGTCCCTAAAAAAATCAGTGTTTGAAATTTTCTTGAAAATTTGAGAATTTGCTATTCATATTTTAAGCCTCCTAGTGTCCAAAAAAATTAAAAGGAGGTTGAAATAATGATGGAAACATAAAGTATACATATGGTCTATGTTAGTTATTAACTATTTTGAGTGGTATGATTATTTGTCTCACAAGCAGAAAATTTAACATTTTGAAAATTGCTAAATTTTAAATTTTTTTACGACATTTTGGTATTTTTCACAAAAAACCACAGACTGTATCGACCCAAATTTACCACTAACTTGAAGTACAATGTGTCACGAGAAAACAATCTCAAAATCACTGGGATAAGTAAAAGCAAAAAAAGTTATCCCCACTTAAGTGATACATGTCAGATTTGAGAAAAAGGGCTCTGTCAGGAAGGCAAAAACAGGCTGCGGCGGGAAGGGGTTAAAAGGATCAGGATGCCAACCTGGAATACCGACAGCCAGAATCCTGATCAGTATGTGGGCAAGGTAGGGCTAGGTAGGATGTCTAGGTCAACAGTCGCTAAGTCAACTACTAAAGGTCGACACCTAAAAAGGGCTGACATACCTTAGGTTGACACAACCTTATTTTCGACAATCAAAAGGTCGACATGAGTTTTAATTCATGAATTTTTGCCCCAAAAAAGATGGCTTATTATCCAAGTTGGAATATAATAGTGTGCCTGAATCGAGCGAGCGAAGCGGTACATATATACAGTGTCCATGTTGATGTATGATTATATAGGCACCCAAAAAAATCACGAAAAAACTCATGTTGACCTTGCCTATGTCGACCATAAGCTTGTGTTGACCTAGACATGTCAACACAATGTCGATCACCTATACAGTAACTGTCATCTGTAAGTATTCCAAAATTATTTTGTGCATTTAATAGTGAAAAGCCAAATTGGCTTAAATTACAAATAATGACTCAGTTTACTGTGTTGAATAGCATTAAGACAATAATTAGAGTGTTTCTGGATACTTTTACTGCTCTTCAACAGGTGGCCATGTTGGGAGTGAGATGCTTCTCTTACATGTAGACATTTACTGACAGCTAGTCAAACTTGCTTTGCAGAAATACACAATGTGGCTTCTTGATTTATAGACCGGGACATAGCGTTGACGTCATTGTGACTGAAATGTCTGAGTTCAGTTTGTTAATGGCGATTAAATATGACCAAAGAAACAATAAGTGAAAAGCGCAGGCTACGTATTATGTCCGTAACCAGCGTACCCTTTATACCTAGCTACGTGCGAACAAAGCGTAGCGCAGCGTAGCTTACCTTTATAGTGTATTGTACACCAAAGAACCAATACCTTAATAAGAGATCCTTTCGCAGTACTCTGACTCTAATCTGCGAATATACCTCTAAGGACAGTGTCCGTAATATACCTTTATCGCTAAATGCGAATAACAGACACAACCACAGTATAGAAGTAAGGAGATGAGAACTCCGTAAAAAGTTGTATTTAAGTCCCTAATGGACAAAAGGGGGTTACAGGAATAGAAAATACAGGTAATGCAATAGACTAACAATGAATACAATATTCAGGCTCTACTAGGGGAAGAAAACAGATACAGGATACAATCAGCCAACAATAATAAGAATAAATACCGTGAATGCAACCGTTTACCGTCTCCTCATCAAATATGCGCAGCGCAGTCCGGTCAGAGCTCGCTATCGTTCAGGGTTGAACTATAGCCCGGTCGAAGGTCAGGGAAAGGAAGATGTGCCGAAGTGACCAAGGCCGCCCTGGGTCACCTATCTTATAGGGTCAGAAGGGGGAGGTCAAAGTCCATTCCTATTGGTCAGAGATCGTATGTCAGGTCCACTGTGATTGGGGGGTAAGATGATACACCTGGTTTGAATAGGTGCAGGGGAGTGAACTTTAGGAGTCCTTTGTTTGTCGGTATCGTCGTCAAGAGTTGTAAATAGCTGTAGAAACCGGTTACATCTAGATTCCTTTGTTATATACTTTCAACCGAAACTGTCTTGGGAATATTGAATATGTCCATAACTATCGGGCCGTGTCTATTGCGAAATATTCGCAATGACCGGAATACTGCGCATAAGAAACGGAGCGGAACGGTACTAAACACTATACAGACAGATGTATGCAATGCTAACTAAGCTATGTGTGGCGTTCTAAACCTTTAACTATATTTTATTTAGTGTCAGTATGTTCTTATGAATTTATGTGTAATAGTATGGCTACGCTTCTGGTCCACTTTGTCACACAGACTCGGGTATGGAAACTTTATTAGCGCAACTCTGCGAACCAAAATGGCGGCCATACTATCCTAAAATGGCGTGTATGCAACTCGACTTTCACAGTCCACCCTTTAACAGTAAATATAAAACTGTTACAATACAAAACATTTTAAACAACAATACAGAAATTCATAATCCTAACAGAGAAATTGGGATCCGTGAATTAAACATATAAGGGGAGTAAACCATCTGCTCTTGGCCGATCCGGGATCATGGATAAACGATGGGCCGCATTTATCGAACAATCTACTCAGGGTCACGAAGGATAATATACAATTTTTGGGATAAAAATAAAAACAGGGGTGGTTACAACATATACACTTTCACAAATATGGTTTCTTTAAAGGGAGGTGGTTTCAATTCTAGGGTCATATACCAAACCCTGGTCTTCCTCTGCATCTCTCGTTCTTACACTCATGATTTCAGTCCGTTTTGTCTTTCTCCGGGTCACCACCTTTAAACATTTGAACAATAGCACAAAGACTATGATGGCGCCACCGATACAGAGAAGGAGCTTTCCTATGCTAGCTATGATCCCTTGCGCCCATTCTCCTAAACCAGAGAACCAGTGCATTGGATTCAACCAGGAGGTCCATTCGCTAACTTTGTTACCTATTTCTGCCAGGCTGATATTGTGTTCCCTTCTAAATTCCCATTTAAGCTGAAGGATCTCATCCATCCGATGATCGATGATTTCTTCTGGGTCTTCAGTATTGTTGGTGATATATGTACAACATTTCACCCCAAACTGTGTAGAGAGGGTGACACAATATCCTCCTGTCATAGCTGTCAGATAGTTCAACACCATCCGATGTTGGACTAGCTCTCTTTTATACGCTTGTAACTCCTTCCCAGTGTATCTAAAGGTGTCATCATAAATCTCAGTGATGTTATCTACCAAGCTGGCCAATGCTTGGATATACTTACAATTTATGACTCCTCTGGCGGTATGGGTGATATCTAATGCGATGAGGAGTTGGATACCGAACGACTCGTGTATCATTTCAGATGCTAAGGGTTCTTTCTTAATTGTTAAATCTCTTTTGTGGATTTGATCATAATAGGTATGAGTGTAAGGAGGAGGTATACCTCTGTGTATGCTCACCATCTCATCATGTGTGAGGGTCATCACTTCTGGTAACACTCTACCTAGATAACAAATTCCAACGTAGTTCATGGAGAGCCATTTGTACGCCCTTCTACCACAAATATAATAAACGTCGTCAGGGAGGAAATAAGGGACAGAGTATTTCATAATTTTATCACACATTATCCATAAGAACATTCCTGTCCCCTGCTCCCTGACTTGTTCCTCACAGGTTTCCGGCTGTAGGGTCACATTACAGTAGCCGGCTGATACTCTGCCGGCCATCATTTTACTTTTCTTCACCGTGTAGACATATTTATAATGTCTCCCACTGGTGCGGATCTTTAACAGTAATTCTTTATCAACAGGCTCTCCATCTGGACGCTGGGAGTAAGTTATTGTCTGGTTGTGCCATGTCACTTCCCAAGTACCAATCGTTCTGGAACTCGAGAAGTTCATACATACCAGGGATTTATCCACTTGGTATGGGTGTAATCTAAGACTAGGGGACCTGGTATACAGGTATCTCTTATCCAATGGCCTCCCCTTATTTAATACACTTATCTCAGAAATATTAAGCGGGTATGGGACTAGGCCTACACTACTCCTTTTATGCAGCACTTGTGAACACACCCAGCATTCTGTTTGGTTTAAGACCTTACCCACTTGTGAGTGGTAATCACTCAAAGGATGTCGGCCTGTAGTTGCCTTACTTGTCGACTGACATTTTCGGTTGACAATATCTACAGACACAGTACTCACCAGACAGTAACCCATCACATAGCCCTTGAACTACGTTTTCCTCATACCTTTTACCTTCTCCTGTTATGGGCAAAGCATCAAGCTGGTTTAGGGATTCTACCTCACCCATATCTGGGTCCATTATTACACTGTCAGGACTCCTCTCCGATCGCTCTAGAATGTGGCAGCCACCGAGTATCTTTGGATGAAGAAAAGGACACAGAAAGAAAACAAAGAAATATATGCTTCACTGTGAACCTGTTGCTTGGAGTCCTTCCATCATCTCTACCCAGGGGACTTTTATTTGCTCTGCTCTTGGACCTTTGTTCGCTCAGGTTGCTCGACCTTGGCTGCCTTTCAGTCTTCCCGGAACAATGCTTCTAGCGACACTTCTTCTCTTTCGCTCTCTGCACTCGGGAACTCTGGGTTACTGGCTTTCTTGCAGTGGGACGAATGTATCCAAGTCTCTCTCTCTGCGACTTTAATTGATGTAGTGCTGGTCAACAAAACTTGGTACAATCCTTCCCAACGGTCTATCAAACAACCTGAGCGTAAAAAATTTCGGATCATAACAAAGTCTCCTGGTTTAAGATTATGACAATTCTCGGTAGGCATATCAGGGTTCAGTACATTCAGCTCCTTTTGTTGTTTCCTTAGCTGTTTGTTTAACTTTAGGATATACTGTACAGTTAGCTCATTGTTACATTTGAGATCATCCTGTGGGTCTATCATGACGTGTGGCTGCCGACCAAACAATATCTCGAAGGGGGACAAGTTGAGCGGAGTCCTGGGAGTGGTCCTAATGCTATACAGCACAATAGGCAGTGCCTCTGGCCATAACAACCCTGTTTCAGCCATAACTTTACCCAATTTGTTCTTAATAGTACCATTCATTCTCTCAACTTTGGCGCTCGCCTGGGGACGATATGGAGTATGAAGTTTACTATTAATCGCCAGGAGTTTACACATGATTTGGAAGACCTCTCCTGTGAAATGAGTGCCTCTGTCACTCTCAATGACCTTTGGGATACCATATCTACAGACAAACTCCTGACATATTTTCTTTGCTGTAAAAGTAGCAGTGTTGGAGGCAGCGGGGAAAGCCTCCACCCAGCTGGAAAACATGTCAACACATACTAATACATATTTCAAATTTCTACAGGGTGGTAACTGTATGAAGTCGATTTGTATTACCTGGAAAGGGCCTTCTGTAGGAGGGATGTGGGATGGCTCTGTTGGGATGGCTTTTCCAACGTTCTTCCTCAAACAGGTGAGGCATGACATTGCCACTCTACCTGCTTGAGAAGCGAACCCTGGTGCACACCAGTAGGCCTTTACCAGTTTGCACATACCTTCCTTCCCAAGATGTGTCAGCCCATGGGCCGCCACGGCTAGACTAGGAAGGTATGCCCTGGGGGCCACTGGTTTCCCGTGTCCATCTCTCCAAAGTCCGGTGGACTCTTGGCCACATCCCTTCGACTTCCATACTGCTCTTTCCTGTGGGGAACACAAATTCTGCATGTCTATCAGTTTGGATGTGGATACCATGTTCAGTGTACAAAGGTTTGTGGGATGGGTGAAAATATTTACAGGGCGGCCCTTTTCGCTGCCTCATCAGCGCGGCTGTTACCAAGTGACACCGGGTCCTTCTCTGATGTGTGAGCTTTGCACTTGATAACAGCCACTCTGTCTGGAAGCTGGATAGCTCCCAGAAGTCTTCTAATGTATGTCGCATGCGCCACTGGTGTGCCAGCCGCCGTCATGAAATTTCGGAGGCGCCATAGGGCTCCAAAATCATGTACTACTCCGAAAGCATATCTGGAGTCGGTATATATGTTAACTGATTTTCCCTTGGCCAGTTCACATGCTCTGGTCAGTGCCACCAGTTCTGCTACTTGTGCTGAGTGAGGTGGTCCCAAGGGTTCAGCTTCCACAATACCTTCTCCATCTACTACTGCGTAGCCTGTGCACAGCTCTCCCGTGTCCGTTTGTCTGACAGCTACCATCAGTGAATAAGGTTATGTCTACCTCACTTAATGGGCTGTCGCTTATGTCAGGACGTGCTGTAAAGGTCTGATTCAGGTAGGTCAGGCAATCATGCTTGTCCTCACCCTCACTAAACTCTGCTTTACCATATTCAGCAACATTCCCATCACCCTCCACCCTTTGTGCCTTGGAGGGCACATGAGGAAGGAATGTGGCTGGGTTTAGTGTGTTGCATCTTTTGATGGTAATATTTACTGGGGCCATCAGCGCCAGTTCCCACTTGGTGAACCGTGCTGAGGACACATGACGTGTTTGGGCAGAGTTTAGGAGGGCAGAGACAGCATGGGGAGCATGAACGGTTAAATCGTGTCCCAACACCACGTCCTCACTCTTACTTACTAGTTGTGCTATTGCGGCCACACTTCGTAAGCAAGTTGGGAGTGAGCGTGCTACTGTGTCCAGCTGGCCACTGTAGTACGCTACTGGTCGGTTGGCATCACCATGTTTTTGTACAAGTACTCCTGCCGCACACCCAGCTGATTCAGTTCCGTACAGTTCAAAGGGTTTCCCATAATCTGGCATTCCCAGTGCTGGGGCCTTTGTTAGGCTCACCTTTAGTTCCTCGAAAGCCAGCTCAGATTCCTCAGTATGAGAGACCCGATCTGGCTTAGTTGAGGAAACCATCTCTTGTAGTGGTAATGCCAGAATAGAGAATCCTGGGATCCAATTGCGACAGTATCCACACATGCCTAGGAACGTACGGATCTGGTGCTGGGTCTGTGGCAGTACCATGTTCTGAATCGCTTGGATTCGGTCGTCGGTGAGGTGTCTCAGCCCTTGGGTAAGGCAGTGACCCAGATACTTAACCCTGGTCTGGCATAATTGCAGCTTATCCTTTGATACTTTATGTCCTGTCTCTGAGAGATGCATCAGCAACTGTCTAGTGTCATCCACTGATGACTCCAGTGACTCAGAACATAACAATAAGTCATCGACATATTGTATCAGTATCGAACCACTCATGGGTTGAAAGGATTGTAAACAATCATGCAAGGCCTGGGAGAAGATGCTGGGGCTGTCTATGAATCCCTGGGGGAGTCGTGTCCAGGTATACTGTACTCCTCTGTAGGTAAAGGCGAACAGATACTGGCTGTCAGGGTGTAACGGGACAGAGAAGAACGCAGAACACAAATCAATGACAGTGAAATGAGTACAATGAGGTGGGATTTGCATTAGGATGACAGCTGGGTTTGGCACTACGGGGAATTGGCTCTCAACTACTTTGTTTACCCCTCTTAAATCCTGCACTAGTCTGTAGCCCCTCCCCCCGCTCTTTTTCACAGGAAAGATGGGACTATTGGCCGTACTGGAAGTTCTAACTAGGATTTCCTGTTGGAGCAATCTTTGGATCACTGGGTATACTCCTAGCTCAACTTCAGGTTTTAAAGGGTATTGCGGTATTTTTGGGGCTATCCTGCCTTCTTTTAAGCGGATCTCTACTGGAGCTACATTTGCCATCAGCCCAGCATCCTGTCCATCTTTAGTCCAAAGGGAACCCGGTATTTGTGCTGTAATTTCAGCTACCCTAGATGGATTTGACTCTACAACAGTGGAATACAACATTAGCCTCTGAGGACTGTCCAGCATATCTTGCACTTCTTGTGTAAGATTTCTAGGAGTGTCCAGGAATACCCCATCGGGGGTGCAATAGATGACACATCCCATTTTACATAGTAAATCTCTACCCAGGAGGTTAGTCGGGGCCGCTGCAGCCAACAGAAAAGAGTGTTTGGTATGCAGAGGCCCGATTGTAACCTCTGCTGGTTTCGTCAGTGGGTAATGTTGTATTTTTCCTGTTACCCCAATTGCCGCTACTGATTGGTCAGTGAAACCCAAGTGAAGAGGAGTGTTGAGAACAGATCTGGCCGCCCCTGTATCAACCAAAAAGGTTTGCCTTACTCCAGCTATATCAACCTTCACCTGAGGTTCCTCTCTAAGGTGTTGTGTTAGTCTAACTGGCTGTAGGATACAGGTATGACCTGTTTCCTATTGTCTTACCTGGGTTGCCCTTAGTACAGTGTCAGCCATCAAATGGGGAGGAGGCATGTTGCGTGACCTGTCTGTCTCCTCCCATTGTCTAGGGGTTGGGTATCTCCGTGTCTCACCCTGGTGAGGCTCCCAGTCTCGCCTATGTGTTTTGTAACTCCTGGGGTTTCCTGACTTGCATTGTGCTGAGTAGTGTCCTTCCTTATTGCAGTTGTAACAAATAATTAGCTTTCTACCTGTGTCCCTGTTGTTTCGTTGGTATGCAGCTTTATTTGGGGCATTTGTAAGAGCTTGGATGCTAACCATCATCAGTTTATCAGTTTGCAGTTCTCTGTGCTTCTTAATGTTACGGTCGTGGTCCACAGCAGATTCCCGTAGGGCATCCACTGTCATTCCACGCCAATTTGGGAACGAGGTTTGGACTCTGGCTCTCAGATTATCTTTAAGCCCTTCCACCAGCACAGAGACAATCATCTCCCTCAGGTGGGGGTTGTCCTTAGGCTCGGAGACACCAGTGTATTTTGATACCGTTTTCAAGGCCCTGGTGAAATAATCACCAGCGGTTTCACCATCCTTTTGCTTGATGGTGAAAATCTTGCTATATTCCACTGCCGCAGGAAAATATACTCCCAATTGTAAGTTGATTAGGCGTATATTTTCCTGGTTGATCTCATCATTTATCTCCCTATCCACTTTCAATCCACTGTCCTGAATGAATTTCGGGATGTCTATGTGGGTAGGGAGACAGGCCCTCAACATGATTCTCCAATCCTTGTTGGTGGGTTCATCAGAGTTTCCCAGATCCCTTACAAATTTCTGGCTTAGGGCCAGATCTTTCCTAGGATCAGGGAAATCTGTAATGATGGATCGCAGCACTAACCGTGTCCATGGGTTTAGCATGGTCATCTTTCTTGTAGGTATCACACCCTCTCTGTCTGCCTTACCATAGGGAACCTCCAGTGTGCGTACAGGGTATGTTTGTACCACTTCCGCATTACTGGGACCTGGTTGGGAGTCGTCTGTGTCCGCGCTGTGTGGTGCTATCTTACCTGAGTCCATGACTATGCTGTTGGCATCAGCCGTCTCCTCTCCCTGTGCAGGGGCCCCAGCAGCAGGTTTTGCTGGTTCAGCCTTTCCTTCAATCATGTTAATTGCATGGGAGACGGCCAGTGCCAACAGCTGCCCGTTTTCCTCTCGGGTTTCCTTATAAGGGGATAAAACAGGGTACAAGTTAGCAACTGGTAAATTTCTGCTCATGTCATGCTTATTAGTCATTAACCCCTTCGGCACATATGGGGGTGGGGGAGCTGTTGCGGCTACGGTTGCATTTTTATTGTGGCTGATTGTATCTGGCACTGCCAGACATTTGATTCCCCATTGTTCCTGCCCTTCCTTCTGCCACAATTTAAGAATTTCTATGTGCTTCACTCTCTTCTTACGACTGGAGAGTAGACATATTTCATCTTTTACTGCCGATAAGATTTCTGGATCAAAGCTACCAACACTGGGAAATTCTAACTTGCTGCCTTGTCATCTTTTTCCATTTCTTTTGGTAAACAACTGCTCGTTCACTGTGCTTACAGCACATAATGAAAGCCGCCGATCCTTTGGGTCGACTCGCTTCCTCCCTAACTGACACGTTATCACTGTGTGACCCGTTATTACCCATAATTACAGGAATAGACGTTCACAGCTAGTAGATACCGGTGGGTTCGTTTAAGTTGAGAGCTCCCCAAAACACTCACTTCTCAGCGACCTAGAACGTTCCCACAATCAAGTGAGGCGCGAAGGGTACGAGGCAATAATACTCAATCACCAAGTCTTTCAACTGGTAGCGAACTACTAGCCAACTTGCAAGGTGCGGCCTAATTTTTCCAGGGTACAACAAACTTGTTTTCCTGTACCCCCAAAAACTGGTTTTTCTAAATCAGCTAATCGGATCACTGGGTTCCGATTTAGCTTCTTGTACCCTCCTAGTGGATCAAAATAGATAGTTCCACGGGAGGGGCAGTTCCTATGGGCACGTCGTCACGTGCACCCTGGTCCTACACTGGACTGTCCTACACTGGACTACACTGCGCTTGAGTCGTGCCGTCACACACCCGTTCGCCTCAGTTTTGTTTCACACTGGGCGCTAGTTACACCTTGGTCTTATGCTTAAATCTGAAATATTTCTGTACAGAAAAATCTTCCCAGGCTGGTAGCTTCTCACTAGGTACTTATGCAGGTATAAATCCCTTTTAATAGGCTATAGGAATCTATTAAAATAATGCTTGAGTTGCTTGTTTTTGGAAAATGAACAAAAAGAAAAAAAAAACTTATTTTCTTTTATTAATCACCGCCCCATCCACAGTATATTACTATACTGTTTAAATAAAGCTAGTGGTTTAATACTGTTCACCTTTGAGTTCCTATGTGTGCTGCATGTGCAGTGCCAATGAACAGCCACGTGTGTACGTGCGTTGTTCACAGGCCGCCGATGAATCGGCCACCCACGTGTTCTATAATGTATTTGCAAGGTTGCGCTCGAGTTTCGCTATACGCAGTAATTGCGCCTAAATGTGGAATAAATCCCTTAACTTTGTCCGAAAGTTACGTATCAAGATGCGAAATAAATCCCACACTTAATCCGTAAATCACGTACAAAGATGCAAAAATTTCCCGATATGGGCACGTGCGCGCGCACCTTGCGCAATACACAATAGACGCTTTACGTTATTGCAAAAGGCCCAGAACTTATCGCCACGTGGCGGAGTCTCTGGTCTTGCAGTAACTAACAATAAAAGTTATAGTTTTGCACAGAAGGGATCCTCTATGTACTATAATAAAACACAGGCCTTTGTCTCCACGTGTGCGAACTTTATCGCACGTGGCACATATACTGTAATAAACAAGCAACTCAAGACACTATACCCCGTTAAAACTACTTGTGGCAGGCAGAAGTACAGTTTACTAAACACTTAGATATGCTTTTTAAAACACGTGGCTTTCACTTATTGTACTTCGGGTTCAACGCTAGCACTTCTCGAACCCCGCACCGCCGCGGACCTGGCCTATCCACCAATGGATAATAAATACTACTTCCACCCTTTTTCTGGTATAGGTCAGGCCGTGCGCCCGGTACTGAGCTCTAGAATGTGAAACGGTCGGACGATGCCCCCAATTGTTAATGGCGATTAAATATGACCAAAGAAACAATAAGTGAAAAGCGCAGGCTACGTATTATGTCCGTAACCAGCGTACCCTTTATACCTAGCTACGTGCGAACAAAGCGTAGCGCAGCGTAGCTTACCTTTATAGTGTATTGTACACCAAAGAACCAATACCTTAATAAGAGATCCTTTCGCAGTACTCTGACTCTAATCTGCGAATATACCTCTAAGGACAGTGTCCGTAATATACCTTTATAGCTAAATGCGAATAACAGACACAACCACAGTATAGAAGTAAGGAGATGAGAACTCCGTAAAAAGTTGTATTTAAGTCCCTAATGGACAAAAGGGGGTTACAGGAATAGAAAATACAGGTATAACAGGTAATGCAATAGACTAACAATGAATACAATATTCAGGCTCTACTAGGGGAAGAAAACAGATACAGGATACAATCAGCCAACAATAATAAGAATAAATACCGTGAATGCAACCGTTTACCGTCTCCTCATCAAATATGCGCAGCGCAGTCCAGTCAGAGCTCGCTATCGTTCAGGGTTGAACTATAGCCCGGTCGAAGGTCAGGGAAAGGAAGATGTGCCGAAGTGACCAAGGCCGCCCTGGGTCACCTATCTTATAGGGTCAGAAGGGGGAGGTCAAAGTCCATTCCTATTGGTCAGAGATCGTATGTCAGGTCCACTGTGATTGGGGGGTAAGATGATACACCTGGTTTGAATAGGTGCAGGGGAGTGAACTTTAGGAGTCCTTTGTTTGTCGGTATCGTCGTCAAGAGTTGTAAATAGCTGTAGAAACCGGTTACATCTAGATTCCTTTGTTATATACTTTCAACTGAAACTGTCTTGGGAATATGGAATATGTCCATAACTATCGGGCCGTGTCTATTGCGAAATATTCGCAATGACCGGAATACTGCGCATAAGAAACGGAGCGGAACGGTACTAAACACTATACAGACAGATGTATGCAATGCTAACTAAGCTATGTGTGGCGTTCTAAACCTTTAACTATATTTTATTTAGTGTCAGTATGTTCTTATGAATTTATGTGTAATAGTATGGCTACGCTTCTGGTCCACTTTGTCACACAGACTCGGGTATGGAAACTTTATTAGCGCAACTCTGCGAACCAAAATGGCGGCCATACTATCCTAAAATGGCGTGTATGCAACTCGACTTTCACAAGTTAATATGTGCAGAGGGAAGAGATTTAATCTCTTCTAAGGGCAGTATTCAATGAGAAAAATTCTCAGTGTTTTATGGAGAATTTTTGCTTTTTTCGCCTTGGACGGAGCATTTTGCTCTCCAAAAGTGAACCACCCTATTGAATGTGAAATATTCGCCGTCTTTCTAAGTGATTTTTGCCGTCTCTCTCCGTGTAGAAATTCTCCATCTTTTGATGGAGAGCTGGAATGTGAACTTTTAAACTAAAAGGTTTTTTTTTTTAATTTTGGTGTCAAAAAATCAGGTTGTTTTTTTCTGTGAAGGGGCATGTTATTTGTATTCATGTGCTTATAGCACATGAATATATATTTAATTAAAAAAAAAATATATATATTTTTTATTTTTTACACAGTGCAGCCAGCAGGGGGCCGGAGCGCTCGAGCCGCTCATTAGATATTCATATATTCACTGCACCCGATCGTTAATATGCACGATCGGGTGCAGTGAATACTGGGTCCCCCGCTGGCTATAGGGGGGGGGGCAGCCTGTGCTGCCTGGGTCCCGGGGAGCCCACCTCCCCTCCACATTCCTCTGGAGCAGCCAGGGAGACTTTAATCTCTCTGGCTGCTTCCGTCCCCCGGCTCCCTGAAAGCTCCCTGCCGCGGACGCTCGTCCGCTGCAGGGGTTAAGACTCGCCGCGAGTGGCGGCGAGTCGTAAATACATTGAATAGTGGGAGCAGGAGGCTCCGGAACACAGAGAGTGCATGGCGAGAGAAAAAATCTCTCGCCATGCACAGAGAATTTTTTTCATTGAATACTGCCCTAAGACAGTACTGTTATATTAGTTTAGTATTAATCATGCTATGACAGGCTTTCTTTATCAAGAATCAAACGCTACTCGCATATAATGAATAAAATAATAAAATGAGTGGATGGATTCAGTCTTCTATGTCAGATATATATATATATATATATTATATATATATATATATATATATATATATATATATATATAAAAAGGGCAGAGAAAAGGCGCTTCATAGTGCAATATCAAATGTACACGATTTATTGAATCACAATAAAATCCAGGGTACAGGTTAATGGAGCCTCGTACCAAGCATAAAAGCACTGTGGACTGGGTACCACAAGGTTTAAAACAAAGCCAATGGCTGAGCTGCTCACACTCTGTGCTGGGAAGGATGATCCACAAAGACGCCGCTATGCTGGCTTGCAGGGAGGCGTAGGGGATAGACCAACACCAGGGATCCAGTAGTGTGATGAAGGAGAGCGTCATAGGCCACGCCCTGATGTGTTTCGTCATAAGACGCCCTATGACGAAGTCTTATGACGAAACGCGTCAGGGCGTGGCCTGACGCGTTTATCTAACTGATAAACGAGATATTTATAGCAAAACTCTGACCTCTACTGAAATGTACTATATATCTCGCAATACACATGGACAGGGTGGATGGCAGTAATATGTTACATGAATAAACTCTGCACAATGACACTACAATACACCTCCAGTTTATTGTGGTACTTGTAGATTGTGTAATTTATCTTTGTATAGGTAGTCATATAAGTGACATGAGCATTTATACAGTAGAATATACTATTAAATGGGGGTATTCAATCAGCACGCGCCTAGTCAATGCTGTCGTTGACAACCGCAATACTGCCGTTACCGACAGCATTGAAGGCTGTCAAGCTGACCATACACGCCCCGATACGGGCGTGCGTTGTGGGCTTAAATATCACGGATCACATTGCATTGCATGTGCATGCGTTGTGCATGCAATGCGATGCAATGTGATGAGAACTAAGTACAAAAAGTATGTGCAAGCACATACTTTTTGTACTGTGCGATGAGGTGCCGCGGGAGCGCGCATCTCAAAGCACAGAACGCACAGCCCGGCATCGCAGCGTGTATGGGCTGCTTCAGATCTGACTTTTTTTTAAAGTCGGATCTGTTTTGTCGGAAACGGCCGTGGATTGTCAAATTCAAGGCCGTTTTCTGACAATTCGCGGCCGTTTTCTGACAATTCGCGGCCGTTTTTGCTGATTTTAGAACTTTTCAATACTTGACTGTCAGTACTTTGAATACCAACAGTCCAGTTACTGTTGGAGGCTGTCTAAAAATGGCCTGGATTCCGACTGTCCAGAGGTTCAGACAGTCTGAGACCTGGATTGAAAACCCAGGTTTATGTATAAACCCACCGATATTCCATATTCCCTCACAGTCCTCGTACGCACATGGCATACATGCATACTATAAAATATATAGTAGTCCACATCTGCCGGCACTCAATAAAAAGTAACCAACTGCTCTGGTGCCATTCAAAGCATTGCAAATGTATCCAGAAGGAAGGAACTCAGAGATCGCATAATGCATCCAGAAGGAAGGCACTCTGGGAATATAATCCAAAAAACGGTGTATTAAAAGAATTTTTTATCTTCCTTAATTTTCTCCACCTGCCGTGCCACTTGGTTTAACCAAGGTGCAGTAACTTTTTTTTTTTTTTCCAGCATATTAATTTCCGGCTTTAATTACAGATCTCTACATTCCTGTACAGTTGTAAATACAAGATATTTATTAGTCCTGTTAATCTACAAAAACTCATTAAATCTTTGGTTTTGTCTCTCTCCAGTGTGTGTAAAAGATGCATTAGAAAAATGGATCACCATTGCCCATGGGTCAACAACTGTGTGGGAGAAAATAACCAGAAATTCTTTGTTTTGTTTACTGTGAGTATTTTACATTTTTTTCAGCAAAATATTTATATTTTGTTATCCGTTAGTAGGTATTAGAAAGTCAATGAGACATCATAATAGTTAATGGTTGTTAATGCAAGCAATTTAGTATAGTTACCAATCCCGAGACCCGAGAGATAAACTCAGATATATGTCTGTATGTCCATGTGACCGGAGTCTTGCTTCATTTGTAATCACTAATACAAGCTCAACCATCCATACCCATGTGACCGGAGTTCCGTGTCACGTGAACTTTAAAAGTACAAAATGCATGCGATAATCGCAGCGTGTATGGGCACCTTTACAGTAATTGGCTGCTTTGATTGAGACGACTTTGTTAATACATGACATCCTAAAATACAGTCACACATCTGGCATGTCAAGACTGCAATGGCTACTAGTGGTGTATAGCAAAGATTAAAGCTCTTTTTCTCTTTCGTCCAGTCCAGTGACACAGCTCCACAATGGGATGTAGTAGGGTCCGCCAGGAGCCAGGCACCTATGCTTCAATTCTTTGGGAGTAGGCTCCTCCCTCTGCATCCCATAATGCTTCAGTTTCGTTTTAGGTGCCCACAGTAGTGGGTGCAATGCTGAGTGGCTGCGCTGCAGCCACACTTTTTTTCTTAGGATTTTTATTAAGGTGCCCATACACGTTACAATTATTGTATACAATATTGTATACAATATCGCATCCCATAGCATATCGGTTTTGCGATGAGATCAGATGAGATGAGATCTAGTACAAAAAGTATGTGCAGCAGATACTTTTTGTGCTAGATCTCATCTCATCTGATCTCATCGCAAAACCGATATGCTATGAGATGCGATATTGTATACAATAATTGTAATGTGTATGGGCACCTTTAGTTAGACTAGGTTTTTATTGTTTTTTTAACATTAGACTTCGTGGCAGGTTTTGCCAGCGTGTGACTTCTGGCTGAAGTCAATACACACTGAGAGCGCAGCAGGACACTGACAGAAGCGCGTTCTGTGTGCAGAGGAGGGCATTCGCCGGAGGAATGCACACTCTGCACAGCGCTTACCTCCGCTCAAACGGAGGTTTGTCCTGGTCTCCGGGGGACCCCATCCAGCGCCTTGCCTAGAAGGGGATCTTGTGGACTGGTCTCTCAGCGATGGCGGCCGCCATCTTTAAGAGTTTGGAAACTGAAATCCCCCAGGGGAGTTGAGGTTTCTTACAGGACGCTCAGCGTTTCTGGGCAACTCCAAGTGGTCCCTAGAGGGGGAGTTACTGGAGGGGAGAGGCATAGTGGGAGCGCCTGTGTGTGAGGTTTGGCGCCAAAAGACGTCAGCTACCCTCACTGGAAGGGAGACTTGGTCTCTTCCATGATTTACTGGCACCATTTCTGTGCTTGCTGCAGAGCTGAAAGACAGAGATCCTGCTCAGAAGTCTCTCCTGACAAACGCTTCCCCCACTGATCGCTGGCAACAGAACACACAGATAAGTACACTGGTGCATTACTCTGTGACTTTGACTGAACGTTTAGCAGTGTTTTATTCTGATATTAACATGGCGGACGAGTGCAGTTCTGTTGCTGGGGAGGGAGCGAATGAGATGTTTTACCATTGCAAGAGATGTAATGTAAATATATCATGTAAACAGTTGGACCAGGGGGAATTGGGCCCTTCCTGTGAAGCTGTGCCCTGTGGGTCACGGACCCAGAGTCCTGAAGGAGCTGAGCCAGCGTGGGCTGTGGCTTTGGGACGGTCTGTTAACGCTTTAACAGAGGCTTTAAATAGGCAAAAGGGGATCTTTGGTGGGATCTCCGGGACCTATTCCCTCTTCTCAGGGATCTCTTACCCCTGCACAGGGAGACCCTATCTTGCTACAGGCTATGCAGGACACTGCACAGGGTGTGCATAAGATGTCTTCTCTTTTGGAGCAATTTACAAAGGTATCTGATGAGGTGATGTTTAGACAGGGGTCTTCTATGGAACCTCCATTAGCTGCTGACACAGATGATGGTGGAGTAGATGAGGATGATTTGTGTTGGTCACAGGGAGAGGAAACATATATTCTTCAGCCTCTGGTATTGAAGATTTGATTCTGGCTGTAAAACAGGCTCTGGATTTGCCTGCTGAGGATAAGGCTGCTGCGCAGTGTGTGTTTAAAAGGAGCCGTAAGGATCCAGTGTCCTTTCCCTCGGATAAAGGCATGGTTGCTTTATTAGGGGAGGCTGGCAAGTCTCCAGAAAAGAGACTGTTAATGTCAAAGAAATATGCAAACATGTACCCCATGCCTGAGGATCATATCAAGGTATGGGAGAAGGTTCCTCTGGTGGATTCTTCTGTGGCCAGATTATCCAAGGCTACTGCGCTGCCAGTGCAGGGTGGCGCGGCCTTTAAAGATCAAGTTGATAAGAAGGTTGAAGGCTGTCTGAAGGCAGTTTTTGAAGGTGTTGGTTTCACTATGCGCCCCATTATTGCTTCGGCCTGGGTGGCAAAAGCCATGATCAAGTTAGCAGAGACTTTGGGTAGTCATCTCCAGCAGGATGCAGAAGCTTTTTCTGTGGCAGAAAAGTTGAGGTGTGCTGCGGAATATATATGTGAAGCTAGCGAGGAGGGTGCCAAAATGGCGTCCAAAGTATCCGTCACTTCTGTTACTGCCAGAAGAGCTCTCTGGTTAAAGGCCTGGGAGGTGGATAGTGAATCTAAAAAGTCACTGGAAACTATCCCTTTTAAACGTGAGCTTTTATTTGGGTCGGAATTGGAGGAGATCATCAAACAGGCTACTGGGGGTAAGAGTACTTTTCTTCCCACCACCTCTAAATCCTCTGGCTCTAAATTTGGAGCCTTTAAACCGTCCTTTCGTCCTTCCTTTCGAGGGGGAGCAGCTGGCAGAGGTCAGTCAGGGCGTGGAAGATTCCAAGCCAGCAGAGGTAGAGCGACCAAGTCAAAGTTTGGCGCCTTTACAAAGAAACATGCCGCCAAGGGGGAAGACAAGCCCTCTGCATGACAGGGCGGGGACTCCCTGTTCTGGGATCAGAGTAGGGGGTCGCCTCCTGCAATTTCAGGACAGTTGGAGGGTAGCCACGGAAGATCCGTGGGTACTCTCCATTGTTTCAGAAGGATATCAAATAAATCTCAGGGGTCCACCCCCTCGCAGATTTCTTCCCACTCCTTTACCAAGGGGGTAGTTATACTGGTTCCTCGAGAGGAGATAGGAAAAGGTTTTTATTCGATCCTTTTCTTAGTTCCCAAACCAGACGGGTCATTCAGGCCCATTCTAAATTTAAAATCTTTGAATGTTCATCTTTGGGTGGATCACTTCCGCATGGAATCCCTGAGGTCGGTGCTGTTGAGCATAGAGCCAGGGGAGTTCTTGGCATCAGTGGACATTCAAAATGCTTATCTCCATGTCCCGATCCACAGAGATTTCCAGTCTTTACTCCGGTTTGCAATCGGGGGAAGACATTGGCAGTTCCAAGCACTCCCGTTTGGGCTTGCCACGGCCCCGAGAGTGTTCACCAAGGTGATGTCCTTCATGGCTGCAGCTCTCAGACTGCAGGGAATAATTGTTATCCCTTACCTGGACGATCTGCTTTTCAAAGCAGAGTCGGCAGAGTTGTTACAGGTTCACCTGGAGGTGGCAACACAGTTTTTGAAAAGTCAGGGCTGGATCTTGAATCTGCCCAAGTCCCATTTGACACCAATGCAGACTTTGAAATTTTTGGGGGTGATCATAGACACACACCTTCACAGGGTCTTTCTCCCAGAATCCAAAGCTGTGGAGATTCGGCTGATGGTGTTGGAGATCCTCCTAGCACCGGCTCCGTCGGTGTGGCAGGGAGTAAGGTTGCTAGGGAAGATGGTGGCAACTTTCAAAACTCTCCAGTTCGCCACATTCCATTCCAGGATTTTCCAATGGAACATCCTATCCTGTTGGTCCGGAAATGCCAAGACGATGAAACAAGACGTTTTATCCCTGTCACTGGAGTCCAGGGAGTCTCTCCTATGGTGGACGGATGTGGAAAATTTGCAGCTGGGGAGATCTCTCAGGCCCTGGGATTGGTTGGTCTTAACGACCGACGCCAGTTTGAGGGGCTGGGGGGCAGTAGTTCTTCACCTGAGGCTTCAGGGCCTTTGGTCGAAGGAAGAGTCCAAGCTGCCTATAAACATTCTGGAGCTGAGGGCAGTCTTGAACGCATTAATTCAGGTGGAGGATTTTCTGAGGAGATCCCCGCTGAGAATACAATCGGACAATGCTACGACAGTGGCTTATTTGAACCATCAAGGCAGGACACGCAGCAAGATGGCGATGGTGGAAGTTTTCCAAAATCTTCAGTTGGGCAGAAACCAACGTTCCATTGTCGGCGATATTTATTCCAGGCATCAGGAATGTGGAAGCAGACTTACTCAGCAGGGAGTCGCTTCAGGAAGGAGAATGAACTCTCCATCAAGAGGTTTTTCAGGAGATTGTGAATCGATGGGGTCTGCCAGACATAGACCTGATGGTGACAAGAATGAACCGTCAGGTTCAGAGGATCTGCTCGCGGGTGAGGTATCCTGCAGCGTGGGCAGTAGACGCCATGACAGTTCGGTGGGACTTCCAGATGGTGAGTCAGGAAGTACGGGCAATTCTAATTGCGCCAGACTGGCCCAGGAGGTCATGGTACTCCGATGTACTGAGGTTGTCGAAGGATTCCTGGAGGCTTCCTCATCGTCAGGACCTGTTAGGCTGGTTTCACACACTCCGGCTCCTGCCGGACGGTGAAATCCTGCACGGCCAGGGAGCCGTGCCGCACACATTAGTTGTGAATGGACACTATTGTGTCCATTCACACGGGACGACCACGACCCGGCCGCACGGCTGCAGCCGGATCCCGCCACTGGAAGAGACGGCTGCCGGGCTGTGGCCATCCCTTCAATGATAAACTAGTGTGTGCGGCACGGCTCCCTGGCCGTGCGGGATTTCACCGTCCGGCAGGAGCCGGAGTGTGTGAAACCAGCCTTAGGCCAGGGGCCGTTTCTTCACAAGGACCCAGGTCGTCTCAATTTGACGGCGTGGCTTATGAAACCTCCTTATTGAAAAAAAAGGGTTTTCTGATGAGGTTATCCAGACCATGCTGAGGGCCCGTAAGCCGGTGTCTGCGGCAAATTACCATCGGGTCTGGAAGATATACATTAGATGGTGTGAGAGGCAGAAGCTTCACACTTCCAGATTCAAATTGTCAAGACTTTTAAATTTTTTGCAGGATGGTTTTTCATCAGGCCTTAGTCTGCAATCCTTTAAAGGTGCAGCTTTCGGCCTTATCTATATTCTTTCAAAAGAGAGTAGCTTTGCTACCTGAGGTTCAAACCTTTTTACAAGGGGTTGCTAGGCTTAAACCGCCTTATAGGCAGCCGGTGGCGCCTTGGGACTTATCTTTGGTCTTATCTATGTTACAGAATCCTTCTTTTGAGCCGCTAAGATCTGTGGAGCTAAAGTATGTGACGTGGAAGCTCACTTTTTTGTTGGCAATTGCATCAGCCTGACGAGTGTCTGAGTTGGGTGCCTTGTCTTGCAAGTCACCTTTTTTGATTTTTCACGATGACAGGGCTGTGATGCGAACAGTGCCAAAATTCCTACCTAAGGTAGTGTCATCTTTTCATTTAAACCAAGACATTGTACTTCCAGTGTTTTCTCCCCCAGAAGGGGTTAAAATTAGGGACAAACTGAAGAGATTGGATGTGGTTTGTGCCTTGCGAATCTACATTGAGAGGGTAAAGGACATTCGAAAATCAGATTTACTCTTGGTGCTATATGATGTGCATAAGGTTGGGAGGCCTGCCTCTAAGCAGACCATCGCTCGCTGGTTGAGATCTACTATTGCCTTTGCCTACTGTAAAGCAGGTAGACCGGTTCCGTCTCGGATAAATGCACATACCACCAGGTCAGTTGCTTCTTCCTGGGCGGTGCGCCATGGGGCTACGGCGGAGCAGTTGTGTAGGGCTGCCACCTGGTCCTCTGTTCATACCTTTACCAAATTTTACAGATTTCATGAGTTCGCGTCGGAGGACGCTTCATTCGGACGGGCAGTGATGAGAACTATTGGTCTAAGCATACCCTCCCAAAGGACCGGCTCGTGAACGTCCCATTGAGGAGCTGTGTCACCGGACTGGACGAAAGAGAAAAGGGGATTTTTGTAAGAACTTACCGTTCGAACCCCTTTCTCTGAGTCCAGTCCGGTGACACAGGGATCCCTCCCTTACGCTCAGTTAAGTGTACCGTTCATGTGTTGTCATGTTATGGTTCTGTTAAGTTACATATAAAGTGTTCAGGCATTGTTCTGAGTTATGTATCCTAGTGTGCTCTTGAAGTTGAGCTGAAGCATTATGGGATGCAGAGGGAGGAGCCTGCTCCCAAAGAATTGAAACATAGGTGCCTGGCTCCTGGTGGACCCTACTACATCCCATTGTGGAGCTGTGTCACCGGACTGGGCTCAGAGAAAGGGGTTCGAACGGTAAGTTCTTACAAAAATCCCCTTATTATATGACTAGTTATTGGCAAGGTTTATGCAATGTGGTAGTTTGGCTGTATTTTTTTCGCCATGTGCACCACAGGAAAACTTGAGTGGACAATGTATGTGACTTTGGAGGTTGCAGTTACTGGTCAGGTGATGGTATAGCTTTCAGTTCTGTAAAAATATAACTATTTAAAACCAATAATTCATGTTACCTGTAAAGATTTTTTGTATCTGTTGCAGCCTGGAGACTGACACTATGTTTGCATTTCAGATGTACATATCTCTGATTTCCTTACATGCTCTCACCATGGTAGCCTTCCATTTCCTGTACTGCTTTGAAGAAGATTGGACAAGTAAGTAATAGAAATGCAAATTTCTACACTTGAAGTTGAGACATTTAAGGCTTATGGGTGCTAGAATTATGCCAGGGGTAGCTTTGTCCACCAACATTGCATCCTATAACATGAAATTATAGTTGCACCCATGACTTACCCATTAAAGTGCAACTATTCTTTACTAGCTGTCACTGTTTAAAGAATTATATTTGTTTTAAATGCAGAGTTTCTAGTATATATAGTGGCATTATATTTCCATAAATTACTTGCATATGACCCATTTTTGCATATTTACTTCTCTACACATAAATTTTCTGTATCACTCAAACATAAATAATTGCATAAAAAACCCCTGTTTACAGGACAAAAATACTTTGTCAGGTTACAGATGGTAGAGCACTTGCTCTGCACTTCTTTTGCTATTTTCCATTCTAATCCTGTGCCATTTTCCAGATTTCCATGGTACTTTTTGTTTGTACCAAACAATAACTTTTATATTCTGAGCAAAGAGAGAACATAAACAGTGAACAAAATATGTTTTCAGAATTAGTTTTTTACATTTTCCTTTTGGTGCTTAAAATTGTAAAATTGGCTTGAATATAGAGGCTGAGTATCCATTACCCGATATTTTATCCAAATTATTCCAAAAACCATAGTTTCTGGAATGTACTTTTTTGCTTAAAGCACTACTGGGGACATCTGTAATTGGCACTACTGGGAACATTATATGTAACTGGCACTACTAGGGACTTGATATGTAACTGGCACTACTGGGGACATGCTATGTAACTGGCACTAAATATGTGCAATAAAATGATTGCTTAGCATCCAAATTCAGTGCCTGAGAGGGGTTTCAAAACAGGAAAAAAAGTTTTTGTACTACTATGTCAACATGTTCACAATGTCCGCATTTGAAATGTTGATATTTTCGGAATGCTGACAGTTATCTTTAGGCACCACAAGTAGGGTTAAGGTTTAGGGGGGGTGGGGGTGGGGTGGAAGAGATTAAGGATCACCACACGTCAAGCATCTGAACCGGAATTGCTTGCACCATTGGGACATTCACATGTAGAACTTACGCATGTCCACTTGAAATGGTCGACCTAATATTTAACACCTTGGAATAGAGCCTGGGACTTGCTTTATGGAGGCAGATTACTAGTATAATGTTATGTTGTTGGTTAGATTGTCATATTAGACCCAATCCCCACCCATTACAATTGAAGCAAGGCGATATATACCTATTCAAGAGATAAGGCCATGATAGCCCAACACTTGGTGCATGGCTGTAACTGGGGCAAAGTTGACACCCAATTACGATGGAGTCTCAAATAAGAAAGAGAGGAGTCGAGCAGGATAACCAGGCCAAGAGCAGCATCTCATCCATAACGTGTATTTTCTAAATAAAAACATATTATTTTGAGGTCTTAATTGAATTTCATAAAAAAGTTTACCAAGGATATACCTGTAAGTGGGGAGTGCAGGTGTTGTGCGATTGCATTGATATTAATAAGATTTCATAAGCAAATGTAAAACACTGTGCTATGACATGAGTGAAGCATGATCCTGGTTCCTCGGCAGAACTTATGTGGAACTTATTTCTCCCACTGATCTCTGATTGGTTTCTTCCCACAGAGTGCAGCTCCTTTTCCCCACCAACCACAGTCATCCTTCTTATTCTGCTCTGTTTTGAGGGATTGCTCTTCCTTATCTTCACTGCTGTGATGTTTGGGACACAGGTACACTCAATCTGTACTGATGAGACGGTGAGTTCTTGCTCCACGTTCTTCACGTCCGGTTTGATTATCAATTTCTGTGTGTTACAATCTCTTCTAAATTGCATTTATTTTCTGATACATTTATCATAATTGAGAGTGCTTTAAAAAAAACTTGGAACAGTTCCCTCAAGTTTATACATACAAGTCCTCCTGTCTGTGTACTATTCCTAATGGAGGAAAATGTTGACTAAAAAGGGTAGCCCATAAAGAGAAAGTGTGTGCAATCGTTCCTTGTGTACCAGGCAAGTGTGAAGCTTCTCCTCAGTGCAGTGGCTACATAGGCAAACTCCCATTCTCTCTCTGGGCGGTATTCAATGAGGCTGATTCGCCAGGTTTTTATGGCGATTTTGTGCTGTAAGGCGAATTTCTGACTAAAACGGTGAATCACCCTATTCAATGACCACATGGCGAATACATTTCAAGGGTTTTTTCGCCATGATTTACCGAGTAGCAATCGCTATCTTTTTATGGTGAAGTGGAAGGTGAACTTTTAAAATAAAGTGTTTTGTTTTTTACAATTGGTGTCAAAAAATCTGGCATTTTATTCTGAGGAGGGGCATGCTATTTTTATTCATGTGCTGTTTTACACAGACCAGCCAGCAGGGGGCCGGAGCCGAGCCGCTCATTAGATATTCATATACTCACTGCACCCGATCATTACATATGCATGATCGGGTGTAGTGAATATACCCCGTCCCCTGCTGGCACCCCCGGGAGCCCACCTCCCCCCACAAACGTTCTGGGGCAGGCAGGGAGACTTCCATCTCCCTGCCTGCCACCGTCCTCAGGCTCCCTGCGGTGTCCACCGCAGGAGCTCAAATTCGCCAGTCAGGGGCAGCGAGCAGTGGCGAATGTGCAGCGAATCCTAAACAGGATTCGCTGCACGTCGCCGGTATTCACATTGAATACCGCCCTCTGTTTCTACAAGTAATTTGTATCATGTGAAAATCCTGAAGTTTTAGTTGGAAATTGTGGCATTATTTGCAAATAAGCTTTAGTATGTACAGTAGTCTGCTCTCAGATTATTGGCTTGTGCATGTCCTTCCGCAACTTCTATGAAACACATCACTTTGTCTGACTTCATTTTGCACTTTGTACCCATAGTTCTAGAATCATAATCCTAATTATGGTGATTTACAACACATCTGTGTCACAGAGAGCAGCTTTGTGTGTCAGTTTGTAATGAACAATGCATTAGGCAGTAAGAAATAAAATGCATAATGATGGATTTAATAAATAATGCAGTGTTTTATTTAAACCAATAAACAAAATAATCCAACCCTTATTTAGGTAAAATGATACTTTATTGATACTTATGTTTTCTTGATTTTAATTTCTTGCAAGTTTTAAGCACTTACACCTACTTGTAAGTGCTTTACCTGTCTTGTGTTTTATGTTTTGTTTTTTTAACCACAAACCTTTAGCTGATTTTACAACATCCTCTTACGGGACTGAGGGGTGAATTTATGAAGCTTGGAGAAGTGTTATCTATCCTCATAAAGAATGTTATGAGCAAGGTGATAATGGTTCAGCCAATCAGCTACAATATGTAAATTGACAGGTAAGAGCTGATTGGCTGAACCATTATCACCTTGCACTTAATGTTCTTTATGGGGATAGATAACACTTCTCCAAGCTTCATAAATTCACCCCTCAGCCCTAAAGGTGCCCATACACGTACTGATTACCTGGTACTTTTTGTGCTAAAATAGCATCGTTGTGCATGCAATGCTATTTTAGCACAAAAAGTACCGGGTAATTGGTACGTGTATGGGCACCTTAAGTATTCTAGGACTAATTGACATGGGGTTACTTTGGCACACAGTTATCTTTCACTTTATGTTGTGTAGGAATGATTGTCAGTATACTGAAATAACCCAAATATGCAAAGAAGCTGATTTACTCAACTATGATAGGTGGATTTACTTTGATCTTTGCTACTTCTACAGTTTACCTCAGTGTGATTAGGGAGAGAATGCTCCCATAAGTAGAATTTGGCAAATGTGCAGATAAAGAAAAGACAGTGTAAATACAATAGGATCTAGGAGTCCAAATAGATAACAAGCTGGGGTGTAGTACTCAATGTCACATTGCAACAAAAAAGGCCAACAGAATTCTAGCATGTATTAAAAGGGAAACTAGGGACTCAAAAGTAATTATGCCACTATACAAGGCATTGGTTAGACCTCACCTAGAATATGGAGTACAGTTCTGGGCCCCACACTATAAAAAGGACATCATTGAATTAGAAAAAACCTAAAGAAGAGCAACTAAGATAATCAGGGGAATGGAGAATTTAAACTACGAGGAGAGACTGAGCACTTTGGGATTATTTACACTAGAGAAGAGATGTTTAAGGGAGGACATGCTCAACATGTACAAATATATCAAGGGCCAATATAAGGAACTGTCAAGCACCCTTTTTACTGCAAGAAAGGAGTACAGGACACGAGGGCATGAGTTTAGATTAGAAGAAAGAAAATTTCGTTCCCTCAAAAGAAAAAATGTCTTTATGGTCAGAGCAGTCAAACTGTGGAACTCTCTTCCTGGAATGGTGGTGTCGGTGGACACAATAGGTACGTTTAAGGTGAGGTTGGACAAACATTTATTGGATAAAAACATCCAAGGGTACTAATAAGAATCATATTCTGAATTTGAAATTAATCCTATTCTGTTTTTTTACAAGGGATAAGCTACTAAAACCTAGGTTGAACTCGATGGACGCAAGTCTTTATTCAGCCTTATCTACTATGTAACTATATATATACAATAGAATTGAACACCAAACCATAAACTAGAGTAAATAATGAATATTGGGTAGATGTCATAGTTCTAAAGATCAAACTTGGTTATAGAAGTGATTTACTAGGTGATAAATAGAGGAGGGCTGCAACAATCATTGCCACTGAGGATCATGCTAATTGAAAATGCAGAGTCTATGGGTGAAATTTAGAGATTCAGAAAGTGAGAGATTTGTTAAGAAATCGCAGGGTTTTTTTTAAAGCGGCAATCATTTACAAATCATTTACAAACCAGTTTGGTTTTGCAGTGTAAATGATTCCACTCTAAAAAACTGGAGATTTCTTACCAAATCTCTCACTTTCTGAATCTCTCATCCTATTACATTTCACCCTGTATGTATATGGAGATATTTGAATCCCATTCAGATCCCTCTTACCCTGTTTATGTATCATCAAATTGGTAGACATTTTGTATGTCATGTGTTTCTGAGAAGAGAAATAAAATTGTTGCTATTTTTGGAAACTAAAGCTGTGTGCAAACTGTGCGATTCTGGCTCATGGCCGATTTTGACAATAGAATTCGGACTATCCAATTTTGGCTAACTGCACTTTAGATTTACACTATCTTTCTATTTGGCGGTATAGTCAAGTTAGACTTGCCTGCACAGTCTATTTTTCTATTCAATACTGACTAATGGGGGGATGCGCATCGAATGTAGCTGAATACTATGCGATTCTGACTAACTTTCTATTCGATTTTGACTTTCCAAAATCACACATTGGCCTTTATTCAGATCTGATCGCAGTACAAATTTGTTTGGAAATTGGGCAAAACCATGTGCACTGCAGGTGGGGCAGATGTAACATGTGCGGCGAGAGTTAGATTTGTCTGAGTTATTTTGTTTCTATGCAGGTTCAATACTGGCTGCATTATTTTTACACTGCAATTTAGATTTCAGTTTCAACACACCCCAACCAAATCTAACTCTGCACATGTTACATCTGCCCCACCTGCAGTGCACATGGTTTTGCTTATTTTCCAAACAAATTTGTACTGCAATCAGATCTGAATAAGGGCCATGGTGTCCACAGCTTTAGGATAGGTACAGTGTGAGACTGGTTTAAGTGGTAGTCACTGATTTATTAGCAGTGTTATATACGGTATAAAGGTATGTCATATCAGTAGCATACTCCTTTGGTAATAAGCATACAGATCTATGATAAGAGTGGGACAAATAGAAGTCGTGCTTGCTATAAGCATTTTCTGTACATGATTGCATTATGGAAACAGTGTCTTATAGGAAAACAGATTGTTTCAGGGTTTCATGGAATTTATAAGGGACTAGTGACCCATTGGTGCATAAGATCACAAGGATTTAGCTGGATACACACCTACAGATTTGTCTGTCCAATCCTCAGGAGCCAACATCTGGTAATGTATGTGAACATATGCTCCTCTGCTCCCAAATTCTCGAAAAAGGACAAATATGATTGGTTGGATACATTTGTTAAATCAAATCTATAACCAATTTGTCTGAATTACCATTGTCTGTTTTCCAGTATTTGGGAACACATGGTTGATTGTCCATTGCTCCAATACATTGCCATTTTTATCCCCACCAGACAGACTAGATAACAAAATCTTTAGGTGTGTGTATCCTGTTTTAATGTATATATTTGGGTTATTTGAGGGGTATGGGTCATTGGATCAACCAACCCAAGGTTGACATGCATTGTGTCGACCACTGTCGCCAGTCAAAAGGTCGACATGGGGTTTTCACTTTTTTTTGTTGTCCCGATATCGTCATGGCCACCGTATCGATGCACCATGTCCCCTCGCATGGCTCGCCATGCTATTATCCCTCCACACCCTAGTGGGGATGGATGGTACGGCATGAAATAAGAAGTGAAAACCCATGTCAACCTTTTGACTGTCGACCTAGCCATTGTCAACCTAATGCTTGTGTCGATCTACTATCCATGTTGGCCTTAAGCATGGTGACCTATTTCAGGTGTTGACCTAAGCCATGTCGACCTTTAGTGGTTGACCCAATGCATGTTGACCTTAGGTGTATCGACCTAATGACCATATACCTACAGTATTAATCTCCATCTTACTAGTTAAAGTGATGGCAACTAGCTGGGTACACAGTAGATGATATATCAGAAGCTGGTGCGTATACTTAATATGTCGTTCACCAATATATCACCAATAGCCATACCTCTCAACATGACCATATCCAGGAGGGGCACATTGCTTTGTTTCTGGACTTCCCTCTTAATGTATGATTACCATCACCTGTGTGGAAACACCGTTCTTACCTATTAACCTGTTTACAATGGTAGTCATAGATTAAGAGGGAAGTCCAGAGACAGCATTGTGTCCCTCCTGGAGATGGTCATGTTGGGAGGTATGAATAACGATATTTCAACATGTCTGGCTGTGTGTACCAGGGTACAGCTGACCGCCCATACACTGGCTGCATGGACTGACCTCCAAAACATTTAAAACATATAAATAGTGCAGCCAATTGTTTAGTGTGTATAATTACCATGTCACCCACTATGTCAGCAGATCTGTCGGTGTAGTGTGTACCCAGCCTAATGCCCTGTAGACACAGTTCGATTTGGTCTATTTTTCTATTCAATTTTGCTTATATAAGCAGAATCAAAATGGAATGAACATGGAACGGTTTTCAGCTGCATTTGATGCAGTTTCGATACCGATGCTTGCGGCATTAAAATCGAATAGAAAAATAGACTGAGCGGGCAAGACTATATAGTACAGATCTGTACTATATAGTCCAAATCGAATGCGTTTTGCTTGCAATTCAATTGGCCTCGAATTGCAAGCAAAATTGCACTGTAGGAACACCCATTTTAAAAGCTTTGCAGACCTTGAATGAGAAACCTAACTTTATAACCAGAAAAATACTGCTGTAGAGATATATGGCTGTTTTTTTTTACCATAACAGGTGATTGCTATATTACTAATTACTCACGAGGGTTCCTAACTGCTGCTGTTTGTTTGCTTTTGACTGACTTTATTATCCTTGCTCCATACTTCCCAGCTTTCTCATAGGGCGAGACCAGGGCTATTTTTGTGCAGGCTCCAGCAGGAACTGTGGCCCTTATTCTAGCTCACTCTTTCTGACAAAATATTTCTTAGATGGACAAAACCATTTGCACTGCAGGTGAGGCAGAAGTAAAACCCCACCCAAATCTAATTATCTCTGCACAAGTAACACCTGCCTCACCTGCAGTGCACATGGTTTTGTCCATCTAAGAAATATTTTGTCAGAAAGAGTGAGCTAGAATAAGAACAACAGTTCCTGCTGGAGCCTGCTGAAAAATAGCCCTGGGCGAGACAGATAAATGATACCATACTTTAAAAGCTATAGAATGATGCAGCAATGTTGTATCATAGTTCCCTGCTGCTGTAAAGTAGCCCTTATCCAGTACATAAATAGTTCACCTAAGAATAGAAGCAGCAGCTATAATGCAGTGACCAAACTTTTAACAAACTATAACTAAAATTAAATGAAACTTTTCTTGAATTTAAGCATTATTAACAGCCTGAAACTGTAAATCTGTAATATGTCCCATACTCTCTCCATACAGGGACACTCAGCAGACACAAAGATAGAAATTTTGCTTTGTATAGGAAATAATATCCTCCGCTAAAACATCTTAGGTTTTAAACTCCTTGGCCCTTTGAGTGCCAAGTGAATTTTTCATAGTTGGTGTGAAATTTGCCAAGCAAACATCTTTATTCATGATAATGATCTGTAATGTTTACCTACTATGGGAAATATAATTATTTTTTATGACATTTTTTATTTGAATTTATATAACAAATGTAAGACCATGGCATTTTTAGCAGATAATGTGCGCATCTCCCACAGAGGGCAGTGCTCTTTTGCTTGCTCTGTTGCAAGCTGTGATGGCGAGCAGTGCTGATTGCTGGTCAGTATTCAACTTTCCCTCCTGCACACGCCGTTTCCACCTCGCTTACAGGTTTTTACAGCGAGGTGGAAACGGCATGTGCAGCCACCAAAACAGCGAGGCTCCCTGCATTAGCCATGAGCCGTTTGGGGGAATCCTTGCCATTCTCTGACAGCGAGGATTCCCCCAGAACGTTGAATAGGGTGAACGGCTGGCGCGGGGGGTTAAACGGCGAGGGTGGCTTATTTTCGGTCGATCCTCGCCATTTAACCCCCTCGATGGCCACATTGAATATGGCCCATAGATGTTGACACTCATATTTTGCGCATCTCTCATAGAGATGTTGGCCTTCAAAGGGTTAAACAAATATATAGAATTGACAATATTATGTGATGTTTTACATAGAAAATACTACACTTTAGGTTTAAGTTGATTATTAAAGTGAGCTGCTTATTCCCCTTAGTGTAGTTTCTGGAACTTCAAATCATATGCCTGCATTTCCATGCAATAGGCACAGTTTATTAGACTGGTTTAGTGCCCATGCACACTTAATTTTCTGCTTGTGTCTTTCTATTGGTCTGTGCAGTTACACCCCCATAAGGCTGTGCACTCAATATGCCTCATTTGGACATGCAATGCTGAAGCCCTGGAGAAAATGTTGTGTCTGCTATAAGGGGAATGAGTAGTTAAACATTCAGCTGAGAATGTTTAACTGGGATCCAATTATTTTAGCTGGAATAAAGAACTCTATTTCTTCTTGATGAGGATCCAATTCAGAACAGGAATGTTCTATTTTGGATGCTGGAGTACTTCTTGTCTGTATGATGAAGTAGAAGATCTAGAAGTGAAAAAATGTTGGCCAACTGAGGACTGGTTTATACATTCATTGGCTAACTAGTAGGTGGCAATTCTATAGGGTTATACAGGTATGCGATCCATTGGCTGCAAATCTGCTTTCTGCAGAATTTAGGAGATGCAAAAGACCAATAGCAAAATAATAGCTACTGTTTAGTAATGATGATATATGGCAAACAATGGCAATAATGCAGTACAGGTTGAGTATCCCGTATCCGAATATCCGTTATCCGAATTATTCCGAAATACGGACATTCCAGAAAGTGAAAAAAAATTTTTTTTTTGCTAAAAACTCACTGGGGACATTTATAACAGCATCACTGGGGACATGATATGTAACTGCCACTATATATGTGCAAGAAAATGATTGCTTGGCATTCAAATTCAGTGCAATTAAAATATATTTGTGTGTATTTTATGTGGTAATAAAATATATTTGTGTGTATATTATGTGTTTATACAGCATAAATGCAAGATACTTCAAAATACATCATTGAAATATTAAAATATTCCGAAATACGGAATAATCCATTATCCAAAATTCTCCTGGTCCCGAGCATTTTGGATAAGGGATACTCAACCTGTATTTTGAAACTGAATATATTCTAGTGCTCCAAATTAGATTTGCATCATTCTGGGCAATGGATCCTATACCAGTCCACTTTACTGCTTGCTGATTTTCACCTATGTTTGTGGAATTGTGATAATGAAATACATAAATTAAGGAGCTCTTAAGGCTCCCATACACTACTGCTATAACCTGCCAACTACCCGCCAGGCGGCATGGTCACATACGGTACACTGTATGTGCTCCTTTTGCATATGATGTATCGTATGCAATACTATTGACCGGCCCAGGATTCGACAAATCCATGCAGCAGCCATGGCGATCTCCGATCCAATCCGATGTGCACAGGACCGCGCATCTTATCGGATCTGGAGGTATAACACATACAGTGTGGTGCTTTTCACAGGATTTATCGGCCTGATGGGCAGTGTATGGGCACCTTTAATAATCCAAGTGGTGATTTCCTTTTTGTATAATGAACATTTTTATGTGAATGATTTATTTTCAGTTTCTTTGTGTCCTCACTGTAACCTTTCTATTGTCTTATCTAAAACTATAATCCTTTTCAATGTATGTGTTTATTAACTGATCTGTGCTGTTGGTGGCCTAGTTAGTCTCTAGTATGGGTCTTCTTAGTTTCTAGTAATTAGATCCATTCCACAGATCTCCTTTACTACTAAGGAGCTTATTATGACCTAAACATACATTGACCCCTTCTTACAGGACAATTCTCCATTTATTTATTACCATTACATTGTCCTGTGACTTAGAACCATAAGCAGCCAACCAACTTTACTCAAAGTGTTTGATCTTTCTGTTTTCAGGGAATAGAACAGTTGAAAAAGGAAGAGAGAAGATGGGCAAAAAAAACAAAATGGATGAACCTGAAAGCAGTATTTGGCCATCCGTTCTCTATAGCATGGCTTAGCCCCCTCGCCACACCAGACCAGGGAAAAGCAGACCCTTACCAATATGTGGTCTGAAGATATCTGTGCCTGCTTTGCCACACAGAGAAACACCACATTACTACCATTTGCCAGCCTCACATTGATTGTGTCATAAAAGTAAAACTCACTTTATTTTTATATTGTTGAGAATTACTGCTGAGAAGAAGCCGCCAACATACAGCAGTTCTGTTTCTTTTCTGGAACTATTTGGTTTCTGTTTCTCTCTCCTTTCTTTGCCTTCTCCACAATAACAAAATGATTCTTCCCTTGGCTCACTACTGCTACCAGCTCTGCTATCTACTTCTGCCGTCATTTGCCATCACTGACTGTGCCAACTAACCACTGACTGCTTTTTGGGCCTAATCATTTGGACACCTTTTCAGAGGAAAACGTGAAGGTGGTAGTTCTTACAACTTCTTGGAATTCTGTATAGGTGGAGGTGGAGATAAATCTGTATCACTGACTTCATATGGTTTTTACTTGTAGTTGTAGGATGGGGTTTGGAGGTTCAAAGCCTTTTTTTAATAGCAACTTGGTATTACGGATGCATTTACATTTTCTCGTGAGAAGACCATGTATCGCAGAAAAGCATGTACAGTAGTTAATGCCTTTAATTAAAGTTGAATACACGCCACCTTAGATTATTTGTACTAGTTGTTCAAGAGAGTTAGCTGAGTTGCAATTTTTATTCTTTCAAATAACAATGCAAGAGGTGTTACATAATGTTGAAGTCTTCTCTTTGTTTAAACACCAAAATGTGCAACCTTGGGCTTGCCAGTTCATCTTCATCCCTGATTATGATGAGCAGGCTGGCATCGGGGCGAGAGTAAGGTTTATCACTATTGTAAACACACATCAAGGGTCTTGGATGCTGGTGTTACAAACTAAACTCTTTGACCCTGGTGCTTTTTTGAAAAAAATTTACTCATTATCTGCCCTTCAGAGCAACTGGTGGCTAGAGGTAATCTAGAATCTCGCCAGACATATTGGCTTGTAAAACTCCCTATTAGGTATACAACATTTCACTCTCTTTGAAATACATCCACAGGTCCGTTGCAGAAAGGGTGTGTTCAAGACCGGTGCACTTGTTGTGAGCGTTTGCTCCTTGGATGAGAACAACATAAGTGATGGGCTTGGTATCTCTGTGTATAACGTGGATCACATCTGCTATTGAAACTTTTTGTTGATGCTTATAAGTATCATATGTATGGAAAAAACTAACAGTTACATATAAAAGAGCACTCCCTGCATGCCTTATTGCATCTAGTAAATACAATGATAGTACTATGTCTATTGGATTATGTATATACCTACCTACCTTGTACAGGTATGTAGTCTCTTAGCAGTAAAATCTTAATCCAGAAATCCAAAATAAGGAAAGGAAAAAATATATAATTATTACTGCTGCCATTTTGTCCAACACATGACCACAAAGTATTTCCTCCTATAATTAGTATACAAGGGTTATTCAAAATGCAACCCTCCAGCTCAAGTGGTGGTACACACTAACTAACTAACTAGCTCTGTGGCAGGGCATGCTGGGATATGTAGTTCCACAACAACTTTAGGGCTGCAAGTTGAATAACCCTGTAGTATGAGGAGCTCTGCTATACAGTTTACTATGGAGTAAAAAGCTAAATTCAGTGCAGGGACTGTCCTTTTTAAATGTGCTTTAGTATATTAATTCATGATATTCAAAATTAAGGTAAAATCCCGGTACTTATGTAGTATCTGGGCGTCCGATTTAGAAATCGGATCGGATCGCATCGCATGCGACCAAATCGTATGCGATGCGATGGTCAAGATTTTTCCATAGGATTCAATGTTAAAATGGTCTGAGTCCATTTTAACATAGAATTCAATGGGAAAAAGGGGTCCTTTTCCTTTCCCCACTATCCAAGTGGGCATGGAGTTGGATATAAACCTGTGGCGAGCGTAGCGAGGGGACACAGAATACTTTTTAAGAAATATGCGTCCCCTCGCGGGGCTCGCTTCGCTCGCCACGCTTCGGGCGCGGTGGCTCGCTGCGCTCGCCACGCTATATAAAATCAACTCTATGCCCACTTGGATAGTGGGGAAATGAACAGGACCTTCTTAACATTGAATCCTATGCAAAATCGCATCGAATCGCATCGCATCGCATCTGATTGTATGCCTTAAGGTAAGGCATACAATCACAAAATCGGACGCCCAGATACTACATAAGTACCAAAATCCCTTAAGGTACCCATAGACGGTCCGTTTTGTACTATGCGATGTGCGCTCCCGCGCATCACATAGTACGGTACAAAAAGTATGTGCTGCACATACTTTTTGTACTAGCTAAACATCGTATCGGATCGCATTGCATGCACTAGGCATGCGATCCGATGCATGCTAATTAAGACCCAAACGGATCCGTTTAACGGACCGTGTATGGGCCCCTTTATACAGAAAATACCAATGGCCAATCGTATTAAGCTTTGGAGGGTGATAAGTGGAGAGAGATAAAATACCAGCCATTCATCTACTGCCATGTTGCAGACTGACATTAGAAAATGACAGGGGCCAATTGGTTGGTATTTTATCTCTCTCCACTTTTTCTCCAAGGCTTAGTGCCTCTGCCCCTGCAGACACAATAAATCCCAGATGCCATACCTGTTACTGTTTACTAAACTAGGTATCGCGCCCACTATATGATATTTTCAGGCAGAGTGCTGATCACTGAGGAGGGCAACAATTTAAAACGATTGATCTTAAAATTGAAATCTGTAGTTATTGTAATAAAGTAATATAGTTAATGTGTTACATTATATGTATTTAAATTATTTTCCATTCAACTTCTTGTACATATAACCCCTTCTTACAACCAGGGTTAAATTTCCAGGTTGGTCGACCCGAGTTATTAAGTTTGGTGCTTTAATTTTATTATACATGGATCTCCAATAACATTCAGTAATGGGGCACAACTACAAAGTTGAAAAGTGTAAAAAGGACACATTGGGGGAAATTTACAAAAGGAAATTTGTAAAAAAAATAGGTGTATTTGTGTCCAGAAATTCACTTATTTTTGACATTTTCTGTCCCGAAAATATGGCAATTCGTATTCGTATTGATAGCACATTAATACGAATACAAATTGCCGTATTTTCAGCATAGTAAATGTCAAAAATAAGTGTATTTCTGGATACAAATACACCTATTTTTTTTACAAATTTCCTTTAGTAAATTTCCCCCATTAGCTCTACATTAAATAAGGAGACAGCTTTCCTACCTAATTAAGGTATATGAGCATATAGGATGCCATTAAATACCTAGTATGGTTGGGTTGGGATCGTTCGGTCTACACCAACTTGGTTGACATGGGTCAAGGTCGACATGGGGTAGGTTGACAGGACATTAGGTTGACATGGGGGTTTTCACTGTTTTTTGACCCGAATGTCAACACTGTCGACATGGACACCGTTTGAAGTGCATCGCTTCACTTGCAATGCTTCTGGCACTATTTTATTCTCCAACCGAGCCCTAGTGGATGGTAGGGCATGAAATACCACCTGTCGCCACATGTCGGCTAAAAAAAACAGTGAAAAACCCCATGTCGACCTTTTGACTGTCGACCTTGCCCATGTCGACCTAATGCTTGTGTCCACCTAATGACCTGTCGACCTTGACCCATGTCGACCTTGCTGCCTGTCGACCTAGTTGCTGTAGACCCAATGACCGTATTCCGTATGGTTGATGTACTATGTATTATAGTTGTGTACCATGTATCCTTATGAAGACTTAGCTGATTAAAGTGCTTTTTATTGTACCAAAATTAAAAATACATATGATCTGTGAATACAGCTTCCTTAACCAAAAGCCTTTTTTAGTTATTTTTTTAAACACAAGGTATAGAAAAATACATTCACCTGACCTGTTGAATTAAAGCAAATCTAAATACACTGTGCGATTGCATTCGACACATAAAACACTGTGCACATTTCTACCAGAATACAATAAGTTAGTTAATAGCAGTTTATAGTGTAAATGTGCATTAATTCATAGTAAGACATTTGCTATCATAGTATAAACTGAAATAACTTAGTATTCTTGTCCTCAATGAAGAGAAATGAACCTAGAGTGAATGTAATGTAACATTATAATGGTAACTGGCACAATTCACTATTCGGTTATTCCATTTACTTTCATATATTTGCTTTGAATGATCGCTGTCATGGTACAGTAGATAATAGTGCATTATGGGACAGATGGATTAAGCTGTGGAGAGCGAGGGAGAGAAAATATTAGCCAATCTGCTTCTAACCAACCTGTGACATGGCAGTTAGATGCTGATTGGCTGGTACATTACTTTTTTCCACTTTATCACTCAAGGCTTAGTACATCTGCCCTTCTCGGAAATGAGATTCAGCATCACCTATATCCCCTTGGTTTCTTACCTGTTTTTCATCCTGGCCCTGCTCTATGACAGTGGTTCTTAAACTCAGTCCTCAGTCCCCCAAACATCTCCCGTTTTCCTGGTCACCCGACAGGTGCACTCATTACTGAATGACACATTTGAAAAGATCCAAAGGTGGAGCTAATTACTGTCAGGAGACATGCTAAACATGCACTGCGTGGGGTCCTTAGGACCGACTTTGAGAACCTGTGCTCAGAAGGCAGGAGTTATTTGTATTACAGGAATATACACTTTCAATTTATTTTTCATATGCTGTGTATAGATATAAATATATACATGTATATTCAGAACACATTCCATTCATGCTGCAGGATATTTTTTTATTCTATTTTGCAATAAATTGTACCATATGTATTTTTTTTTATAATTAACTTTAGGTTTTAGAGATTATACAGGTTTTGATTTATCACAAGATGTGGCAAAGGCCTTCATAATTGGGCTTCCCGTGTTTTATAAAACAATGGAACAGATTATTTCATTTGAAAACGTTTCCTGTTTATGTAAAGATGTGAACAGAACACTGCATCTCATTTAGTCCTGTACAAATATATGCCTCCTTACTGAAAATAAAAATAATGCAATAAAGTTTTCCAAGAAACTATGTGAATCCTCTGTTTTGATTTGTATCTTTAAAGCACTGCTACTGAACCGTTCCCTTCTATTACCTAATAACCACTTCACTATTGTAAACTTTATTTGTATTACCATTAAAAATAATTTGGACACAAGTACAAACAGTCGCCACCGCCTGCGGTGTGTTTCTGGTGACCCGCATCGGGGACCCACCGCAACTGCATGCGGTTCGAGTCCGGGTCCACGGCACATGCCACACACATCAGGGGGCCAGGCTAGAAGCGCTCAAGATGCTATTGTGGTGCCGGTCAGTTAGCGTACTGACCGGCAGAAGGAAACCTTAATTTGAAACTTGCGCCGCTGTACACAGCGCGCGCGGCTTCTGAACCCGGCGCCATCTTACCCATGAGGTTTCCACGGATCTTCTCCGAGCCTGTGCAGCCGCAGCAGACTGATCCAGCGCTTCACCTCACCACTCTCAAACACTGTAAGTGCTCTTGCATTGCGGGTGGAGGTGTTTACGATGGTGGGGCAGGCTAATCTGGGGATTGGGGACTCCTCTCCTCTGCTTAACTTCTGTTTAAACTTGTAAGTGTGGTGTGCAAGCATGGCTGGTAAAGGGACCTCTCCTAAGGCATCCCAAAAGCAATTATTTTGCAAAAAATGTGAGGAGCCTTTTACTCCCCACACAAAGGGAGTTAATCTCTGCAGCACTTGCTATGATAGTGTGCATAGTACACAAGTGCGCACCCCAGCACCTGCCTCTGCAGAAGGGGATAGCTTGTTTTCTGTTATGTCAGCTTTGGCTGCTGAATTAACTCAATCACGCAGGGACAGAGAATTGTTTCAGGCTCACCTCGCTTACCTTAACACAGTAGAGCCACCTTGGGCCAGGGCTCTGGTTACCTCGGTGGATCCTTTAGTTCAAGCTGTTAACCCCATTCCCAGGAGTCTCTCCTTCCTAAAAAGAGGACTGTGCCTCTGTTATTACATTCTGGTGAGTCAGCAGGAGAGGAAGATTTTTTTGAGAAAGACCAAATGCCTGCGGAAGACACAGAGAGTGATCCCTCAGGGGATTCTCAGGGTATAGAGGCCCGGATAAAAACTGTGCGGATTACCCTTGACATGGTGGACACAGTGGCTCCAGTGCAAGTCTCCTCTCTGTTTGGTAGACAGAAGAAAACTTCTGTCACATTTCCTGTTTCATAAGAACTAGAGTCTCCATTGCTAAAAGTCCAGACAAAGGCCCTTATTCTGGTTGGTGCGGTAATATCCGCGTGCGTTCGTGCCGCCGATGTTTTGTGTCTGTGCATGTGCAGAGGCGTCTCTGCGCATGTGCGAGCGGGACGCACGGCCACATTCCGCATGAAATGTGTACACTACGAACGGGGTGGAGAGGGGTGTGAAGGGCTGTTTGGGCTCATTACCATATGTTTACACCCCGCGTTTCATGGGCGTTCCCATGCAAACGCTGGGCGTACGTCTGTGACCATCGAATGATGGGGGAGGTTCCCTGAGATGGAGGAGGTGTATTCATGAGAAATACACGTGTGGTCCGTTCGGACAGCTTCTTACCGCGTTCGGACGGAGTTGGCGATCCGTATGGAAGGCGGGGTTTAGGACGCACGGTGCTGGCCGCATATTCGGATCCGGCCGCACCGATCAGAATAAGGGCCAAAGCTCCAACTGTCTAAACGGCTAAAATATTATTATCCTTTTCCTCTAGATTGCCATATTAAATGGGAAGCTCCTCCCACAGCAGACATTTCTGTGTCTCGCTTGTCAAAAAAAAGTCTACCCTTCCAGTACCAGGGGCAGTGACTTTAAAAGATTCTTCAGATCATAGGTTGGAAACCTTGCTGAAAATCTATGTTACCGCAGGCGTTTTTACGCCCTACCTTGGTAGCATCCATGGTTAAAAAGGCTATGAAAAAAATGGCAGCTTATTACAGCTATTCAGGGAAACCAGCCTAGATCTGAAATGCTTGTCCTAGCTGAACATATATGGGAATCTGCAGCCTATTTAGACAAGGCCTCCCTAGACGCATCTGAATTGGCTGCAAAAATATCTGCTTCTTCTATTACTGCTAGACGCACCCTTTGGCTTGGGTCATGGCAGGCAGAAGCTGAGATTAAAAAGGCAGTGGAGGCCCTTCCCTACTCAGGGGACTCTCTTTTTGGTCCGGAGCTGTATAAGCTCATTGCACAGGCAACTGGGGGTAAATCCCCATTTTTACCCTCAGCTCCTCCCCCTCCAAAGCGTACCTTTACAGGGCCGTCCTTTCGGTAATTTCGTGGCTCCTCTAAGTTTAGGGGATAGTCCAGAGGATCTTTTGCCTCCACAAGAGGAAGAGGTGCTCCTACCTCCTCCCTGTCTTCCACAGCTGCAGCCCGCCACACAGATGCCAAACCCACAAACAAACCTGTGGCATGACGGGCTCCCGTCCTACCTCGGGGACCCCAGAGTAGGTGCTTGTCTTTTGGAATTTCAAACACAATGGTTATTGGAAAAACAACAATTAGCCCGAAGGCTAGAATAGAAATAGGTAATATGTATCCAAGATCCCCTGTTGCTATACACTTTTGCAGCCCCTTGTTAGAGGATGTGTACCTCAAACAAAGCAGGGAATGGATAAAGCTCATGCAGTTTGCACCAACAGGAGCTTCCAAGGGGCGCAGTTGTGTTCTAGCACAATAATGAGTCAGTTATTTCAAAAGATCAATATTTTTTATTTTTTTTTAAAAAGTAATAACAATATCCAAAAAGCGAAGTGCACTTCAAGATTAAAACAAGGCAATACAAGACTTACAACATAGAGACAACAGAGGCTACTAAAGATTCTATATCCAATATGAGGCTTAAATTAATCTGGCATCCTTTTTAAGAACAAGCATCTGCAGCATATACATAGTTACCAGTCCCGTAGTAATGAGAATGCCTGCTGTTAAGGGAGCTCCAAACTCATATGGACAGTCCAACCTCTGATTCAATGGAGGTATTCCCCAGATGTAAGGGGGACAAGGAGGGGATTCCTCAGATATCCAGCAGTGGCCTTTTAGGCGGAGAAACGCGTTTTGTTGCTGTGCCAGAGACCCTGCACCTGCATGTACACCTACACCCAGAGATTGCTGTGAGAAGTGCCGGAGGAAAAGCCTTATAAACAGAGAAAAAGGAAAAACGGCCACTGCTGGATATCTGAGGAATCCCCTCCTTGTCCCCCTTACATCTGGGGAATACCTCCATTGAATCAGAGGTTGGACTGTCCATATAAGGAGTTTGGAGCTCCCTTAACAGCAGGCATTCTCATTACTACGGGACTGGTAACTATGTATATGCTGCAGATGCTTGTTCTTAAAAAGGATGCCAGATTAATTTAAGCCTCATATTGGATATAGAATCTTTAGTAGCCTCTGTTGTCTCTATGTTGTAAGTCTTGTATTGCCTTGTTTTAATCTTGAAGTGCACTTCGCTTTTTGGATATTGTTATTACTTTTTTTAAAAAAATAAAAAATATTGATCTTTTGAAATAACTGACTCATTATTGTGCTAGAACACAACTGCGCCCCTTGGAAGCTCCTGTTGGTGCAAACTGCATGAGCTTTATCCATTCCCTACAATGGTTATTGACTTGCAATGACACCTGGATTCTGAAAATTCTCATCAAAGGTTACAGTCTGGAATTTGTATTACCACCACCGACGTTTTTTTACAACAGCTCTGCCAGCAAATCCAGATGAACAGCTCATCTCCCTTGCAGCAATAGACAAATTAATACAAGCAAGGGTTATCATTCTGGTTCTGGAAGGTCTTCGGGGGACGAGCTTCTATTCAAGTCTTTTTGTCATCCCGAAGCCAGACGGTTCAGTACAACTAATTTTAAACCTGAAAAACTTAAACGACTTAGTTTACACGAAATTCAAAATGGAGTCCTTGCGGTCAGTAATTGCAAGTCTAGAGCCAGCGGAATTCCTTATATCGCTAGATATAAAAGATGCCTACCTGCATGTTCCCATGTGGGACCAGCATCAGAAATTTTCCGATTTGCAGTGCGGGACAGGCACTTCTGATTTCGGGCCCTCCCCTTTGGTCTCTCCTCTGATCCTTGGATCTATACCAAAGTGATGGCCTACATGATGGCAACATTGAGGTTACAGGGAATCTCAATCGTCCCCTACCTCCACAACCTTTTGATAAAAGCGTCTTCAACAGCGCAATTACAACAACATGCGCATCAGACCTGCCAATTCCTCATCCGACACGGATGGATCCTGAACTTCAGGAAATCTCAACTGTTACCCTCTCAGAAACTGTTGTTTCTAGGATTAATCCTAGATACGGTTTAGAAAAGGTTTTTTTCTGCCTCTAGACAAGATTCAGTCCTTGCAGGAATTGGTCAGACAGGTTCTACGGGAGTACAATGTATCGGTTCATCTCTGCACTCGGCTCATAGGAAAAATGGTGGCATCTTTCGAATCCATTCCATTTGGTCGGTTCCATTCAAGGACCTTCCACCTAGACGTCCTAAAACAGTGGTCAGGGTCACATCTTCACTTACAAAGGTTGCTGGTGCTGGCACCAGAAACCCGATTGTCACTTTAATGGTGGCTAAACACCAAAAATCTTTCACAAGGCCACAGCTTTGCAACTTGGGAATGGACGATACTGACAACGGATGCCAGCCTCAGGGGCTGGGGAGCGGTGGCCTTTCAACACCATTTCCAGGGTCGTTGGTCATATCAAGAGGCCAGATTACCCATCAATATCCTGGAGCTCCGGGCGTTCCATCTCGCATTGAGACAAGCGCATTCCCTGCTCCAAGGCAAAGTGGTCAGGATTCAATCCGACAATGCTACGGCTGTAGCATATATCAATAACCAGGGTGTAACCCGCAGCAGACAAGTCAAGTGCGGACAATTCTTGCTAAGGCAGAGCATCATGCAGCCAATCTTTCAGCCATATTCATCCCGGTTCAAAATAAGAAGAGGGTATGCAGCGCTCTTTTAATGATGCAGTCAAATTGTAATACAAAACATATTTATTGATAATAAAATATATAAATAAAAATATTGTGTGGCAATATTAATATGAATAATGAAATAAAAGAAAGGGTATAGCATATGGACCTGTCAATGAGAATATATAATATAACCTGCTCTGGTCACTCAGTCCCAGCACGATTGGAGAAGGAAGATGTGTGGAGTCCAATTTATATAGTCCCAGTTTGCTGCTGGAGGTGTCCCGGTCCTTTTTGGAGGACTAAGTGGCTTTGGGGATCCTCTCTAAAGTGCGGCTGTACTTGTTTAGGAAATGGTACTCCAATTTGTAATCTCCATAAGGTTCTCTGGAGATGTCCCAGTCCGTGAGGACTACAGTGATGTGGGGATCCTCTCTAAAGTGCGTTTGTGCTTGGAAGATAATTTTCCCAATTGATGGGAATAAAGTGCAAGTCCAGATGCGTATGCAGGAAGGTAGTGACAGGTCTCAGACAAGTCCCTGGAAAAACACCAACGTGTTTCGCTGTCACTCCAAGGACAGCTTTTTCATATCATCCGGGGTGTAGAGAACTGGGAGGCAGATTACCTCAGCCGCCAGGCTTCTCAGACGAATCAAACGGGAGAAAACATTGGTCATTCTGGTAGCACCAGATTGGCCTCGCAGGCCATGGTACTCAGATCTCCGTAAACTTCTAGCGGACGAGCCATGGAGTCTCCCACTACGAGAAGACCTGCTTCATCAGGGACCGTGCGTGTACCCTGACTTAAAACGGCTAAGTTTAACGCCGTGGATGTTGAGTCTGACTTGTTAAAAAGGAGGGGTATTCCCAAATCTGTTATACCAACTTTGTTGAAGGCCCATAAGGGGGTCACCTCTGCTCATTTCCACCAGATATGGAAGTCTTATGTGGGGTGGTTTGGGAAGAGAAAAATGCCTACTGCAGTGTTCAATTTCAGCGGTCTTCTTCGTTTCTTACAGGCGGGCTTCTCAGCAGGCCTTCGTTTGGGATCTCTAAAAGTTCAGATTTCTGCCTGATCAGTCTTTTTCCATCGCAAACTGGCATTATTATCAGAAGTACAAATGTTCACTAAAGGAGTACTAAGAATTCAGCAGCCAATGGTGGCTCCCACTGCACCTTGGGAATTATTTTTAGTTCTTGATTTTCTCCGGTCAGATGGTTTTGAACTGGTGGAATCTATCGACTTACGACTACTCACTGAAGGGTTTCAGAATTGGGAGCGCTTTCGTGTCGCTCTCCATTTTTGATTTTCCATGAAAATAGAGCTGAACTTAAAACTTAATTGGATTTTTTGCCGAAAGTTGTTTCGGCCTACCACATAAATCAGCCAATTGTGGTTCCCTCTTTCTCAAGTGAAGACAAGGCTTTGGATGTGGTTTGAGTTCTGCGCACATATGTTGACAGAACTGAATCCATAAGGAAATCTGATTCACTTTTTGTACTCTATGATGCTCAGAAGAGAGGCTGGCCAGCTTCACAGCAGACACTGGCCCAGTGGATTTGTCTCACAATCAAACAAGCATATACAGTATGGCCGCACAAAAGCCGCTGTCTACTTCAATTTCAGTGCATTCCACTCATTCCGTGGGTCCATCGTGGGCTGCGGCGAGAAGGGTTTCACTGTCTCATCTGTGTAGAGCACTTGGTCAAGCTCTAACACATTCCTTTGTTTCTACAGGTTTGACACCTTTGCGACCTCAGCTATTCGCTTTGGTCGTGTGGAGTTGCAGGGCTCTCAGCGCTCTCCCACCCGTGGGGGTAGCTTTGGGATGTCCCCAATGTAATAGCAGACGTCAGTGTCCCCTGTGAAGGTAGGAGAAGACAGAAACAGCAGGTAAGATCACACACACACAGTGTAATCATCCACCCTGCATGCAGTTGTTACATATTGCAGCGCTGGGTGGGCGGTCAGTGTCCCATGTGAACTGGGAGAAAAGGAATTATTGGTAAGTACCAAATTACTATTTTTTTTTTTTTTACAAATTCAACCACATTAGAACTTCGGACCAATGTTTATTTATTTTTGAACACCGTTTTTATCTGGCAATCAATAGTTACTACTGTATTTTTTGCACCATTATTCCCACGCCCACTGCCAACAGAGATGTAAAATGAATCATGTAAAAGTAGAGCAACAAATGCCAGCATGCTCAGACATGAAGGAAGCAAGGAAAAAAACAATGCCAATCCAGACATATATAATAACGTTTTTTACTTATTAATAATAAACCATACAATTTACAACAATCACCGTCCGGTAATTCTCTCTTTTTTAGAGTATTACCGGCTGGTGATTGTTGTAAATTGTATGGTTTATTATTAATATTTAAAAAACGTTATTATATATCTCTGGATTGGCTCTGTTTTTTTCCTTGCTTTCTGTTTTCAATTCAAGGGGTGGAGTACTCCCTTTTTTAAAGAACAGCAGCAGATTCGAAGTGTATAGATCTGCGCTGTCATCCACTTTCTCCAGAAATGAAGGGCCTGCTGGCACCTGTAGTCCATCTGTAAACAAAAACTTAAAATGATAGTACTCGAGGAATTATTTTCTATTGTAAACATTTTCTTTTCTGTTACAGATCATTGTAATCTGTGCAGGGCCTATGTATGGCTTTGCCATTGATTTTTAAGTTCTGGTTACTTCTAGCATTTAAATTTGCAAAGTGACATCAACAAAGTTTCAATTGAAGCTGAAACCCGACAGATAATGATAATTTACCTTTCTTAACTTTACCACAAGCATCTTTTTGTAAATTAAAATATTTAAATATCAATCTTAAATAATAATATAACTTTTTTTTGTTTTTTTACTTATTTTTGACTACTTTGGCAAGTTTTCAATGCTAAGCTATCCCATTCCGCTCATACAGTTAAACCAGTGATTGTACAGTGCCCACCTTGGCTTTTTACCTTTTTTGTTACATTACTACCTGTAATTTACAGTAAATGTTTTATTAATCTGAAGTGTATGTGATGGATCTACACAAAATAGTCTAAATTGGTGAAGAGAAATTAGAAAAATATATATTAAAAAATTAATTTATAAAAATCTGAAAATTACATTTAAAAGAGCACGACTTTATAAAAGAGTGGCCAGAAATAAAGCTATTACTTAGTGTTAAAAATTAGAAGGCACATTTTGAGTTTACCAAAAGACATGTGGGCAACTCTTCAAATGTATAGAGGAAGGTGCTCTGGTCAGATGAGACTACAATTGAACTTTTTGGACACCAAGGAAAATGCTATGTCTGGCACAAACCCAACACATCCCATCACCCCATTCCCATATTAAAACATAATGGCAGCATCATGTTGTAGGGATGTTTTTCAGCACCAGGGACTGGGAAACTGATTTGAGTCAAGGGATGATGGATAATGCTAAATAAGGGATATTTTTTGAGCAAAACCTGTTTCAGTCTGCCTGTGATTTGAGACTGGGGCAGAGGTTCAGCTTCCTACAGGACAATGGCCCAAAGCATACTGGTAAAGGAACACTGGATTGTTTTAAGGGGAAACATTTAAATATGAATGACTGCGCTACACTTAAATATACAATTAATTCATTAGTATTTGGTACTAGCACCTTGTACTAATTAATTGTATGTTTGTGTATAGCTCACTCATTCACCTTCTTTATCTGTATCTTTTGGGGTTGGGATCGTTTGGTCTACAGTAAGTTGGTTGACATGGGTCTAGGTCGACACAAGCAATAAGTCGACAGAAAGGTCGACATGGGGTGTTTCACTGTTTTTTGACCCAAATGTCGACACAGTAAACATGGACACAGTTTCCAATGCACCGTATCCCTTCGCTTGTGATGCTTCGGGCATGGTGCCTCGCTGTGCTCTGCACACTATTTTATACTCCCACCACGCCCTAGTGGATGGTAGGGCATGAAAGACCGCCTGTCGGCACATGTTGGATCAATAAACAGTGGAAAACACCATGTTGACAAATTGACTGTCGACCTAGACACTGTCAACCTAATGACCTGTCGACCTAGACCCATGTTGACTTAGAACCATGTCGACCTATCCCCGAGTCAACCCAACGCTTGTCGACCAACTTGCTGTAGACCCAATGACTGTATCCCATATTTTGTTGGGCAGTGACATCATCCTTATTTTCGCACTGCAGCTTGACAAAACCGCTCTACACCCTGCACCTCTATCTTATAACTTGTTATCAGCCCCCTTCTCCAAAACATTTAAATGTGTTGAAATGGCCTAGTCAAAGCCCAGATCTCAATCCAATTGAGAATCTGTGGTCAGATTTGAAGATTGCCGTTCACAAGCGGAAACATCCAACAAGAAGGAGCTGGAGCCGTTTTGCCTTGAGCAATGGGCAAAAATCCCAGTGGCAAGCTCATAAAGACTTATCCAAAGCGACTTGCAGGTGTAATTGCTGCAAAAGGTGGCTCTACAACAGGGGTGGGGAACCTTTTTTGTGCCAAGGGCCATTTGTATGGGGGAAAAAAATCCTTCGGGGGGCCATATGTAAAAATTTCTCTTACAAATTGTCCTGCTGCAGCCCTCTTGCGCTTCGGCGGCTGCCGCTGTATAGGACTGACAGTCTCCGGCTGCTGTTGATTAAGAGGAATCTCCCAAGAACTATTGACCTCTCACGAGAATTCCCCTGTTGATTCCCGCCAAAGCCGATGGGCGGGCCACTCAGACCGGCTACGGGGGCCACATATGGCCCCCGGGCCTGAGGTTCCCCACCCCTGCTCTATAAAGTACTGACTTTAGTGGGGTGAATAGTTATGCACCCTGAAGTTTTCTGTTATTTTGTCCTATTTGTTGCTTGCTTCACAATAAAAAAAAATCACATCTTCAAAGTTGTGGGCATGTTCTGTGAATGAAATTATGCAAACCTTCAACAATCCATTTTAAATCCAGGTTGTGAGGGAACAAACATGAAAAATGCCAAGGGGGCGAATACTTTTGCAAGGCACTGTAATGTACAAAGGTTTATTGTGATTGTTTTAAAGTAATTGAACTTCCATGTATTGTTCTGTAAAAGTCTACTTTAATGCTTTCTAAAAATAAAATAAATGCAACTAAAATCCGGTTTTACACAGCCAGGCATTGTAAAACCAAATAAAGTCTGCAATGCCATAATAATAGGTTTTTACATTTGTTATTTTTACTGCGTTCTGGATCAAAAATGTAAAAAAAATCTACTTTATTCACCACTTTTTTAATTTAGGCTTTTCTGCTGTTCTCCTAAATATTTGCTTGGTTTAGCTCGTACCTGCCTACTGTACTTTTATAAAGGCATTTCCAGGAGATTGTAAAAGCAATCGTTAAAGGGTAATGAATGGCTTAAGGATTGTATATCTGTAGGACCTGCAGTATTTGTTCATAAGGGTCATGTGTTGTGTTCTACTCAGGAGAGGTTCAATATAAGTGGCCATGAGAAACCTGGCAGGGCTCGCACTTCCGGCTTTGCCATTCCAATCGGAGTCCACGTAGAATGTAAAGCATGGAAAAGTCCAAAAATGAAAAAGAAAAAAATAGTAAAAAACCTGTGCTGACATTATCATGTGTCCACCATTGCCATGTCGATTCTTGCTTGTGTCAACCTAGTGTATGTAGACACATTGACTGTTGACCTAGACCAGGGCTTGACAGAACCTGGGCTCCAGGTCACCACGGCGACCAGATTCTGCTTCCTGGCGACCAGTTTTTTGCAAGGCAGGGAGGAAGCAGAATCTGGTCAGATCAGTGGCAGCGGTGTCCGATCCCCATTTCCCCCTTCTGTCAGACTAGCACGGCCCGCAGCACATGTCACCCGAATCCCCCGTCAGACCAGCGCAGCACGGCCCGCATTGCTTGACCCCTTTCAACTTCCCCTCCTATGAGACCTGCAGTGCCCAACCCCCATCTCCCCCTCCTGTTAAACCAGCGGCTACCTACTTCTCATACAGGAGCTTTGCCTCCTTCACACCCTGTCAAAAGTCCCACATCAGGATGCGGGTCTTCCCCCGGCCCCACATCCACTCGGCCGGGGCACCATTGAGCCAGTGCAGTACCACTGCTTCTTGCTGCTGGACGAGAGGGGGCAGCACGGCTTCCAAAATGCAACCCCTGGCAAAGAGCATGTTACACCTGTCATCATGCATGAAACCCGTAGCAATGAGCATGTACGTAAGACGTGTGGTATTATATGTAATTGATATTCCATTGTTATGTAGAACGTGTAATGGACATTACAGTGTTTCGTATATGTAATGGGCATTATGGCATGTGGTATAATATGTAATAGGTATTACGGTGTGTGACATGTGTAATAGGTATTACAGTGTAAATTTTTGGTGCGCACCTTCAACATGCACTTCCTCTATTTTTATTTTGTCTGGCTCCTACACTTTCATCCTGGCTCCTAGATTTTGAATAAAATTGTTGAGCCCTGACCTGGACAGTATCGACCTTTCGGACACCGAAAATTAATGTGGACATAGGAATCACAGGGCATTATAACCAATGGCCCGTATGATCTCATTTGCATGTATAATCTCTGATTTCTTTTTTTTTTTTTCAAGTATATAACAGCTACTTATTGTGAATAAGGTGCAACCAGGGAGAAATCCACTTTATCAGGGAGACTCCTTGGCATTCAGGGAGAGTTGGCAAGTATGATTTAGCTTAATTTGTGTTTTAGCAAAGTCTAATATATTGCACCGTTATAAATGACTCTGGATAGGAGAAAAGTTTAAGCTGTGTGTACAGTACATAAAACATCTGCCTGTCTTCTCATCTTCAGGGAATTGAACGGCTGAAGAAGGAGAATCCAACTCGGGAAAAGACCAGTAGATGGGAAGCGCTGAAGCAAGCGTTTGGTGGCGGTTTCTCCCCTTCGTGGTTCAGCCCTTTTGCAGGAACACTGTACCAAAAGGTTCCATCAGATATTGAGACTGGCACACTGGGGAAGGACAGTGAAATAGTCACAGGAAGGTTGGTCGGAAACGTGGAAGTCATTGAAATTGGAAGTGTAGTGGGACCAATTCAAGGATGCACCAATACATAAAAAGAAACAAAGGCAGCATTGTGTCTTTTTCATCACAAACTACTGTGCATATATAAGGATGGGTGTTTTATAATGGTAAAAAAGTTAAATTGTTCACATTAACATCACCTTTAGTTGACTTTAATGTACTGGATTTTATTGCATTTAACAGTTTAAATATTTTGCTAAATGCATTGTTTCATCCTTCTGGTTTCCTTCAGTGCCTTTCACCAAGGCAGTTAGATCACCCAGGCAAAGTTTCCAACACATTACTGCTGTACCTCAGTGACTGTACAGGCAAAGAAATGTGTCAGGATTATATAAATGCTTTGGTGGTAACCATTTCATAATGGGGGGAAGGGGGGGGGGGGTCTAGGATGGATGATTTTATTTTAACAGCTTGAAACTTTAATACTTGACCGCTGTTGTGCACATTCACAATCCACTCGGTTATCGAATGACTGCACATGTGTATGGATCGTAGCACGCATGCGTGATCGGAAATAGCAACAGAAATAGTGTTGCTGTCAGTCAAATCCCCTCGCAATTTGACTGACAGGAAGCCGCCATTTGGGGGGTGGTAACCATCTGTCTTCTGGGAGCGTCAAAATATGCTGGCGAGTTTTAAGGGAGGGTCTGTGACGTCAGCACCTGCCCCAATCAGCTTGTATCTGTCGCAGAGTTGTGGAAGGGCCAGAGTTATGCCTACTTGCACAGACTGGAAAAAATCATTTGATGGTTCCGAAATTGCGAATGGACTTGCAGGTGAATAGGGAATAGTGATATTTGACAATTCACTTGCAGATTTGCACAGGGCACGGGTTTTGTTTGTCTGGGGGATGGCTATCTACTCGCAGTGATCTGCAACTTTGCAGATCCGTGATTGTGTGTGAATCAGGCCCCATGTACAGTACAGTGCCTTTACCAGTTCATACATTCATGTGTAACCATTTCATCTTATGCCTTACCCTCACTGGAAACATCCACAAGCATTGGAAATCCTGGATAATCTCTAACTGGAATAATCTTATTTTAATTGGGGGTTTCTATGAGACTAGCTCATAACTAGAATTTAAATGCAATATAAACTCTGCAGTTAATGTTTCATAATGTTATTTATTCATACATTTATGTTTACAACTAAAGCCTAATGGTGCCCACACACGCACTGATCCCAGCGGTGCGATGCTATGCGATGGGTGCGCGCTCCCGCGGCACCTCATCGCACAGTACAAAAAGTATGTGCTGCACATACTTTTTGTACTAACTTTTTATCGCATAGCATCGCATCACATGCACAACGCATGCACAAGGCATACGATGCGATGCTATGTGTGCTAGTTAAGCACAGAACGCATGCCGGGATCGATGCGTCTGTGGGCACCTTAAGACATAGGATAACATTGGAGTGAAAGTGGTAAATTAATGTGAAATTTACCAGATATTTTCTCTCTTGTTTCTCCATTGTATTTAATGACCTTAGTAGTTAGTCAGCATGGGCTAAACTGGGTACCTTAGGGGTATTAAGCTTTTGTGTGACATGTCTGTTTCAACCATCCCTGAACTTCATACATTATAAAACAAAATCGAATTTAGTTACTGGTTACACTGCTCATAAAACAATACACACATCCATTATTCATTTGGTTATTATGGGGTATATTCATTCATTTCCGACTGCTGCTGCTCACCCGGCCTGCGTAAGTGATGGGAGCAGGGCGCCGGGGAGCTGAAGGTTCTGCTGTTTGCCCGGACTGGGTATGCAATGGGAGGACCACGCCAGGTAAACAGCTGCTGCTGCTCACCCGGCGCTGTCCTCCCCGCCTCAATCCGACTTTTTTTAAAGTCAGATTGAGATTGATGGAAATGGGCCAAAACCTGTTGTGTTTGGCCCCATTTCTGACAAAAGCATGCAGATTAGAGCCTATTCCGCCAATCCACATGGTTTCCAACAGGTCAGAGCATTCCAACCTATTGGTAAATAAACAGAAAAATTGAATAGGTCCACTTGTGGATTAGACTAAGGAAAGTCTAAAGTACTTTTTCCAACCAAAAATGACAGTTTCCGACTCTAATTGAATACTGCCCTATATTATTAACCATAGTCTGCAAGTATGGATCTGCCAGTGACATCATTCTGTTCTTTTATTATTTTGTATTTTAATTCAAATTTGTCTTCCTGGCTATTCTCCAGTTATACATTCTAGTTATTACATCTGTTAGTGCACTGCTTTCTACATTTATACATTCTTGTTTCTACATCCTAGCTGCCTGCTATTAGTGCACATCTTTCTACATTTCTACATTCTAGTTATTACACCCTAGCTGCCTGCTATTAGTGCACAGCTTTCTACATTCTAGTTATTACATCCTAGCTGCCCGCTATTAGTGCACATCTTTCTACATTTCTACATTCTAGTTATTAGACTCTAGCTGCCTGCTATTAGTGCACAGCTTTCTACATTCTAGTAATTACATCCTAGCTGTGCGCTATTAGTGCACAGCTTTCTAGTTTTACATTCTAGTTTTTACATCCTAGCTGCCTGCTATTAGTGCACAGCTTTCTAGTTTTACATTCTAGTTTTTACATCCTAGCTGCCTGCTATTAGTGCACAGCTTTCTACATTTATACATTCTTGTTATTGCTCCCTAGCTGCCTGCTATTAGTGCACAGCTTTCTACATTTATACATTCTTGTTATTACACCCTAGCTGCCTGCTATTAGTGCACAGCTTTCTACATTTATACATTCTAGTTATTATTTCCTAGCTGCATGCTATAAGTGCACAGCTTTCTACAGTTATACATTCTAGTTATTACATCCTAGCTGCCCGCTATTAATGCACAACTTTCTACAGTTATTCATTCTAGTTATTACATCCTAGCTGCCCGCTATTAGTGCACAGCTTTATACAGTTATACATTCTAGTTATTACATCCTAGCTGCCCGCTATTAGTGCACAGCTTTCTACAGTTATACATTCTAGTTATTACATCCTAGCTGCCTGCTATTAGTGCACAGCTTTCTACATTTATACATTCTAGTTATTACATCTTAGCTGCCTGCTATTGGTGCACAGCTTTCTACAGTTATACATTCTAGATATTACACACTAGCTGCCTGCTATTAGTGCACAGTTTCTACAGTTATACATTCTAGTTATTACATCCTTACTGCCAGCTATTAGTGCACAGCTTTCTACAGTTATACATTCTATTTATTACATCCTAGCTGCTGGCTATTAGTGCACAGCTTTCTACACTTGTACATTCTAGTTATTATTTCCTAGCTGCTCGCTATAAGTGCACAGCTTTCTACAGTTATACATTCTAGTTATTACATCCTAGCTGCCCGCTATTAGTGCACAGCTTTCTACAGTTAAACATTCTAGTTATTACATCCTAGCTGCCCGCTATTAGAGCACAGCTTTCTACAGTTACTGTATACATTCTAGATTCTACATCCTAGCTGCCTGCTATTAGTGAACAGCTGTCTACATTTATATAATAAAACACTATTGTTTCTTAGGGGTTAAATTGCTTTAAGATCAATGGCAGACAATTTATGTTTTCTGATAAGATACATGTATATTAATGTTAATATTGAAGGAGTTCTATAAATTGTCTATAAATCTGAAGGCAGACTTTACAATTCTGTATATTGCTGTTATCTTTGTCTCACCAATAATCCCTATTTAACTTCTTAACTTCTTAAATTTTCTTAACTTACTACTGTGTGATATCTGCCTTACAGTACAGTGATTTAAAGGTTTGGGATGGGCATTGTGCACCTGTGGCATAATGTATATGGGGGAAAGATATGTCCAGAGGCTCCAGAATTATGTAAGGGCAGCAGAAGCAGATTTAGACCTCATGGGGCCATAGGCAAGATACCGATTTGGGGCCCTCATCCCTCCAGCAATCCATAGCATTATATTTATTGGCTGCTGATTGCAGCTGGCAATGATAGAGTACCTTGCCTCTGGAGAGGAGGCACATGGATGACAGTCACAAACCCATGAATTCACATGATAGATATACTTCTGTAGTGCTTCTCGCACAGTGTGGTCTACATATCAGCACTAAAACAAGTGTGTTGTTGAATTTTGGAACGGTAGTATTCTCCAATATGTATCATAACAAGTACTCGACGCGTTTCGTCTCTTTACGAGACTTCATCAGGGGTGCAGTACTTTTTATGAATCTTTAAAGATTCGGTACTTATGAAGTATCTGGGCGCCCGATTTTGTGATTGTATGCCTTACCTTAAGGCATACAATCAGATGCGATTCGACGCAATTTTTCTGCAAAATCGCATCGAAATCGCATGCGATTCGAAGCGATTTTGCATAGGATTCAATGTTAACAAGGTCCTGTTCATTTCCCCACTATCCAAGTGGGCATAGAGTTGATCTTATATAGCGTGGCGAGCGCAGCGAGCCACCGAGCCCGAAGCATGGCGAGCAGCCGTGGATTACTTAGAATGTTTTCCGCGTCCCCTCGCGGGACTTGCTGCGCTCGCCACGCTTCGGGCTCGGTGGCTCGCTGCGCTCGCCACGCTATATAAAATGAACTCTATGCCCACTTGGATAGTGGGGAAATGAACAGGACCTTGTTAACATTGAATCCTATGCAAAATCGCATCACATCACATGCGAATTCGATGCGATTTTCCGACCCGGTCACAAAATCGGGTGCCCAGATACTACATAAGTACCAAAGATACCAGAAATTGTTTGGAAAGTTGTAAACTTTTAACCAAATCAGTCATAGCATAAGTATCACTGTCATATGCATTTCTATCTATAGCCAGCCTTCTACTGGAAATAAATTGTGTTTTACCTCACACAAAGGGTGAAATTTATTAGGATGAGAGATTCAGAAAGTGAGAGATTTGGTAAAAAAAACTCCAGTTTTTTTAAAGCGGCAATCATTTACACTGCAACGCCAGTTTGATTTTGCTGTGTCAATGATTGCCGCTTTAAAAAAAACCTGGAGATTTCTTACCAAATCTCTCTTTCACCCAAAGTATCTATCCCTACAAGAGGTAAATGTAATGGTGGCAATGTTGTGGTACAGCATGTATACTTTCAGCAATATTGCAGGCACTTCAAAGTATTCCTCGTTCTCATTGGCACATTGCAGTAGAAAGGAGCAACACAATTTATAGTATATGCATTCATTATACTGTATGTATGTGCTCATTTTGGGAAGCCTGTACTGTAGCTCTTCCATGCTCACCCTGGCATTGGCATGGGGCATGGAGTGGAATAAAACTGCAGATACAGCCTTCTTATATTGTTTATAGTCATACAGACTAAGTCCCATTTTCAGCCAATATATGACATGCTAAGAGTGCACGTGTGTGTTTGTTTGTTTGTATGTATGTATATATATGTGTGTGTGTATATATATATATATATATAGACGACTAATTATTGTAAAAGAGCTAGAATATATATATATATATATATATATATATATATATAAAAGGCTGGTTTATAGATATAAAAATTTTTTTTATTAGTTGACAAATTCGATATAAAAGAGAAACAAGTAAACAATGATCGCTAAAAGAAAAAACAATTTTTTTAAAAAAACTTTTTGGTATATATATCTATAAACCAGCCTTTTATATATATATATATATATATATATATATATATATATATATATATTCTAGCTCTTTTACAATAATTAGTCGCCGATATCTTTATACATTACTTTTAATTTCATTTTTGAGTAAACATACCCTTACTTTTATTTAAAGAGTGGCAGACACCCTATATAACCAAAGGGAATATTATTGTTTTTTATACGCAAATAGCACAAGTGGCGCCTTTTATCCATAGCATATATATATATAGACGTCCAGGAATCGGCACTCCCAGTGAAGGTAGATAACTGTAGCCGGTGCCCTCACAGGATAGGGTATGTAGGTGGAGATGGTGCGGCACTCACGGGAAATAAAGTCACTCTTACAAGAGATGTGATCAACGGTTCAATTTTTATGGAAAAATTGTCATCAGGATTACATCTCTTGTAAGAGTGCCGCACCATCTCCACATATATATATATATATATATATATATATATATATATATATATAAATATATATATATATATATATATATATATATGTATAGTTTCACAGTTTTGGTGAAACTGCCATCAGTGCACCTCTACACTTTCTTTCTCTCTCTATGTTTTCCCTATACCTCTATTAACAGCGAGGTATTTAGAGGTGCTGCTAACCCCACAGCGCAGACAGGGTCACAACCCCCCATCCTTAGATATATATATATATATATATATATTTGTGTGTGTGTGTGTGTGTGTGTGTGTGTGTGAGAGAGAGAGACTGGCAGCCATATTTGTCTGTCCTCCAGAGAGATTTTGAAGAGGAGTTAATGATTTGTGGAGATCACTAAAGAGAACTGAGATGCCTACCGAGAAGCTACTTGACTTACTATTTGAGGAAAATAAAAATCAGTGGAATTGCTGCTTTAAGATCCTGGTAAATAACCTCCAACTAACCATTTATATGGAAAACCAGATGTAATCCACAATCTCCACTTTCTGCTCCTTCACTTTTATATAATTCCTTAGTATAACAAAAAGGCTTGTAATAAACCATTACATTTGGTTGCAACACGCAAGGCTATTAGTGGTATTGCCTGAGACTCCGTAATGTGTTATCTTAGGTTTGGCACATGTTATTCTTAAGGCCCCCATACACTAGCCGATTTTGGTCAGATTTCTGCCAGATCAGTCGGATCTGGCAGAAATCGGACCAAAATCGGCTAGTTTGGATGTCCCCTCAGATCCGATGCGCGGTCCCGTGCGCATCGGATCTGCGTCGGGTGGTCGGACCTGCTGCACGTCCGACCACCCGACTTGGGACCTAGTGCGGCGGTAGAGGGAGCAGGGGGGGCTGGGGACGCTGCGGGGGACACAGGCGGCATAGAGCCGCGCAGGGGGAGACGGCGGGAGCTGTCAGTATTGAATAAAAAAAAAAAAAAGCCCATACAATGCATGGGCGGCCTGTGATTGGCTGAGCGCTCTCTCAGCCAGTCAGCAATTGGCTGAGAGAGCGCTCAGCCAATCACAGGCAGCCCATTCATTGTATAGGCTTTTTTTTTCTACCATTGACAGCTCCCGCCGGCTCCCCCTGCCCGGCTCTATGCCGCCTGTGTCCCCCGCAGCGTCCCCAGCCACCCCCGCTCCCTCTACCGCCTCGCCGCACAGACGCTGGGGGGACACAGACGTGTCACCCGCAGCGTCCCCAGCCCCCCTGCTCCCGCCTCGCCGCACAGACACTGGGGGGACACAGACGTGTCCCCCGCAGCGTCCCCAGCCCCCCCCGCTCCCTCTACCGCCTCGCTGCACAGACGCTGGGGGGACACAGATGTGTCACCCGCAGCGTCCCCAGCCCCCCTGCTCCCTCTACCGCCTCGCCGCACAGACGCTGGGGGGACACAGACGCTGTCCCCCGCAGCGTCCCCAGCAGCGGGGGACACAGAGTCCCCAGCCCCCCCCTGCTCCCCGGGTTTTTTTACATGTGATAAATCGAGACGATTTATCACATGTAAAAAATGGCACATTAAGTGCCAGTCTAATCAAGCTCCCCCGGGGAGCAGCCGGCGAAGCTCAGGGGGAAGTCGGGGGCGACTTGTCCTAAGGACAAGTCGCCCTAGTGTATGGGGGCCTTTAGTGTGCTACATTTTGTCACAAAGTAAACTTAAGTGTAATAATGATAGCATATCTGTATTGTTTTACTAACTAGTGTGTAATCTGAAACACATTGACAAAGCCATAATGTTATGTGTTCATTTTGGAACAGGTTCCCTGAATAAAATAGTCAGTATCGCTTCTTCCAAATAGAAGGTCTATTGAAGCTTTGTAGTATGGCATCAATACTCGCACAAATGTGTCTTAATCATCTGGTACAGTATCCTCTGGGGATTTTTAGCACTCTTCTATAAATCACCCGGACAGAACAGGCTAGATGCTGGCACTCTGCGAGGTTAAAACATTTGTTTATTCTGATTTTAGCAATATGATTCTAGCAAAATAGCCATACATAGGACTAAACGGTCATAGAATCCGGCAACAGTCCTGTGAAATGCATAATAAAGTTATTGCAGTTTATCACATACTGTACCAGATGGCTCTTGGATAATGGTTCGACCACTATTGCAATAAAAGCATGCGTTTTAATAATACATTTCTGATTCCATTTTCAGTTGATGTAACAAAATGTATTTTCTGTATGTGCTATAATAAAGCTTTGATGCGACTAAGTAAAACAGTGTCATGTCGGTGTTGAGTGTGTGTGAAATCTCATTTCAAGCTTATTACAGCGGAACAGATGTGAGGTGAAAATTGCTGCGATGTAAGTGTGTTATGGAGTTAGCGTATATTATATGAAGTAAGACCTGAGCAATGTAATACAAGATACGTGACATTGGGAGTGTACTGGACTTTTTACATGGTCATATTCTAGGGTCAAAAAACAGGAACCACTTTAATCATATTGAGCTATACGTAATCTAACATGGTGTTCTATGTTCAGTATTGCTGGATGGTGTAGGTAATAAGAACAGAAATGTGAACCTGTCTCTACATAAAGTAATACAATATTGTCATTCCAGTAACAGTAGAGCTACAGTTACACGCAGAGCCAAGTCTCGTAATTGGAGCCAGTCACCAGTCTTGGCACCCTCTGCCCCACCTAAGTACACTCTACTTGTACTTTGGGAATGTTCTGGCTTCTCAAGACACTATAATCTCTACAGTATTATGATATTTAGCATTCCCTTAATTCATGTATCTTTGTGAGAAAAGGTCAGTGATATTCTTCTATTCTTATCATGTGAAGTGTTGAGATGCGATTGTATTTCTTTAGCTGCAGGTCGGCAACTGTGGGGGATGCTTGGGGGAACATGCGCCGAAATTGAGTTCTTGACATCATATGCACTGATGACTACTGTGTGAGCAGCCTGCCACTACCTTAAGTAGAAGCAGGCGGAAGATCCAGGTAAGTGGTGGTCAGCGGCAGGGTGACACCAGGGCTTAAAGTGGTCCTGAAGAGGTGGTGGAACTCATTTCCCCTGTCCCCATATGCTCCCCCACTCCTCCAGGTGAGCCCGGGCCAGTGCCAATGTTTTTGGAAACCCCTTGCAAACAATAAATTTGCGCTCTACCTCCCATCCTTTATAAAGAGACACAATATTACCCCCAATTCAAATTACTCCACACAGTAGCACAATTATATTCACATTACACCACATGTGGTGCCCCTGATTTATATTACACCACATAGTAGTGCCCCTTATTAATTTTACACTACACAGTGGTACTCCTTATACAGTAGTGTTGCTTATGCACAATGCAAACAGTAGTACTGCCCCTTCCACAAATGTCCATAGAGCCTCACACATAATGCCCACAGTAGTCCCCCTTATAAACATAATGCCCACAGTATTCTTGCCCTTTATACGCATATCTGCCTCTGTCCCTCCAGAAGCTCACCGCCCATGTGCCTCCAGCAGCTTCATGCTCTGTGTTCCTCCAGCAGATTCCCTAACCCCCTTTCACCTTGTCTTTAGCTTGCACAGAGCTGCGGTGATGGCATGACATCACATACGCCATGCCAGAAAAGGAAGCTGCTGAGACAGCCTTTTCTGTTGGAATTACTGTGCAGTGCTGTGGTGGAGGTGGTGCTACAAACATAACAACAAGATGTTGCTGGGCAGAAAGGCACATCCTAGGGTTCTTTTCTAGTGGTATATTTACTAAAGCTTCTTGAAATGAAAAGTGGAGGTGTTGCCCATAGCAACCAGTCATAGGCCCTTATTCTGGTTGGTGCGGTAATATCCGCGTGCGTTCGTGCCGCCGATGTTTTGTGTCTGCGCATGTGCAGAGGCGTCTCTGCGCATGTGCGAACGGGACGCACGGCCACATTCCGCATGAAATGTGTACACTACGAACAGGGGGTGGAGAGGGGTGTGAAGGGCTATTTGGGCTCATTACCATATGTTTACACCCCGCGTTTCATGGGCGTTCCCATGCAAACGCTGGGCGTACGTATGGTAATGTGGCCGTGACACACGTGTAGGGGGCGGACATATGACATTGCCGGATGTCAGCTGCCCGCCCAGATCCCTGCTTTTGCACGGAGAAATGCCCGTGTGGTCTGAGGTTGCGGGAGCTGCCTGGCCACTCGGCCCTGCATTCGATGGTCTGCGACCATCGAATGATGGGGGAGGTTCCCTGAGATGGAGGAGGTGTATTCATGAGAAATACACGTGCGGTCCGTTCGGACAGCTTCTTACCGCGTACGGACGGAGTTGGCGATCCATATGGAAGGCGGGGTTTAGGACGCACGGTGCTGGCCGCATATTCGGATCCGGCCGCACCGATCAGAATAAGGGCCATAGTCTAGAAAATTATAGAAATGCCAACACCTTAATAGTCTGTAATAGAAGCTTCAGTATATCTTAGATGCATGATACATTTGCACCTACTTAGATACCAATGTGCAGTGTTCCTAAAGCTGGGTACACAGTAGGCTTTATTTCATCAAGTCTGGCGAATCGGACCAGCGTGTCACTCGTCTGTATGTGCAATAAGCACGTGTCTGCTTGCAATGACTTTAGATTCATTTCTTCCTATTTCTGGAACTAATTATAAAAATGTAGGGTACTTGTATACTTTCACGGCTCCCATCGCATGCCATATGTAGTGGCATGCGATGCGATTTTCCCGTGTTTTTAAGCATTTTTTATGAGATCGCATTGCATGCCATCGCATGCGATCTGATGCGATGCAATGTCATTTTTTACAGAAATTATGGACATGAGTTGACATCATGTAAAATGCACCCCAAATGTCATTTTTCACACTGTACCACCCCCACTATCAACGCCAACCCGAAGCGTGGCGAGGCGGGGGGTACGCGTCCTACGACCTTTTCATACCCCCACTATCCACGTCGGCGTGGAGTTGAGAATAGAAAGTGTGGCGAGCGCAGCGAGCCACCGAGCCCGAAGCGTGGCGAGCGCACGCGGATACCTTCACAGGTATCTGTGTCCCCTCGCGGGGCTCGCCGAGCTTCGGGCTTTTTTCCTGTACGATGCACATCGTGGGAGCCGTGAAAGTACACAAGTACCAAATGTAGACATCAAATTACACACTCTATGGGGGAAATTTACTAAAGGAAATTTGTAAAAAAATAGGTGTATTTGTATCCAGAAATACACTTATTTTTGACATTTACTATCCCGAAAATACGGCAATTCTTATTCGTATTGATGTGCTATCAATCCGAATACGAATTGCCGTATTTTCGGAATAGTAAATGTCAAAAATAAGTGTATTTCTGGATACAAATACACCTATTTTTTACAAATTTCCTTTAGTAAATTTCCCCCTATATGTTTTACATCTCCCTTTTGGGTAATAATCATTTCTAACATGGATTGGCAACACAACCTTTTCAGTCATGGTGTTCCCAGGAATACGCTCTGTTAGACAACTTGCAAACCAAGAAACAAAAAAAACATTAACCTATGTGCAGGCAAAATCCCGTTATGACTTCCTACCACCTTGTAATCTTTCTCCAGGCCCAACATTATGCCAATAAGGTGATAACTTTTTTAAGTAATACCGAATGGAATAACAAACTTGATAAAGCTCTTTTGAATGCAAGCTACTCCAGAAAAGCCATAACTTACTTTTACCAAATACTGAGGGAACCTTATTATACTGGTCAATTCCAAACAGGTATCACTAGGTGGCGGACACACTTGCCCAACCTAGACGAAAAGACTATTTTAAAAACTCTATTGTACTCTACTAAAACAATATCAGCCACGTCTTAAGTTATAAAGATATGTTTTTTTAAATATTTTACAGAGGATATTTATCTCCTCATCGTTCTAGTTTAATGGTTTTCACCAATACTTCAACATGTCCTAAATGTAATCATTCTGACGCAAACCTATACCATTGTTTATACATAGTTACATAGTAGGTAAAGCTGAATAAAGACTTGCGTCCATCTAGTTCAACTAGGTTTATAATAGCTTATCCTTTGTTGTATATTATGTTCTGATATTATAAAGATAGATTATGTTTCTTATTGGTACCCATGGATGTTTTTAACCAATAAATGTTTATCCAACCTTATTTTAAATGTATTTATTGTGTCTGCTGACACCACTTCTCCAGGAAGAGAGTTCCAAAGTTTGACTGCTCTGACCGTAAAAAAAAAATTTCTTCTAGATGAACAAAATCTTTTTTCTTCTAATCTAAACTAGTGCCCTCGCGTCCTAGATTCCTTTCTAGCAGAAAAAAGGTTGTTTGATAGTTCCTTATATTGGCCCCTGATCTATCTGTACATGTTGAGCATGTCCCCCCTTAAACGTCTCTTCTCTAGTGTAAATAGACCCAAATTGCTTAATCTCTCCTCGTAGCTTAAATTCTCCATTCCCCTAATAAGCTTTGTTGCTCTTCTTAGGATTTTTTCTATTTCTATGATGTCCTTTTTATAGTGTGGGGCCCAGAATTGTACTCCATATTCGGGGTGTGGTCTAACCAATGCCTTGTACAGTGGCATAATCACTTTTGAGTCCCTAGTTTCCATGCCCCTTTTGATACATGCTAGAATTCTGTTGGCCTTTTTTGTTGCTATGTTACATTGAGCACTACACCCCAGTTTGTTGTCTATTTGGACTCCTAGATCCTTTTCAAGTACTGAATTACCCAATTCCTCCCCTCTTAGGTTATAACTAGCACACTATTGTAGAAAATTGTTGTTGTATATATCTTCAGTAGCAAGGAAGTGTATATTGCAGCAATGGATATCTGCCACACCTCCTTCATTTTCCATGTTTAGGGGGAAGTTGTTTCAGATATTTAAACTCAAATGGACTGAAACAACTCTCCATAAGAAAACTCCCCCAAAAAACAGAAACTCAACAACAAATACATAAGTGCTTCCGCACAAACCTCTGGTATGAGACCAGAATACTTTTACAGAATCCACCAATTACTCATTAATGGCTTGAGGTGGACGGCTCCGACACGCATGGTTTTCCTATATTTCATTTTTTTGTGTTGTTTTTATTTTATTTCCCTTTCTTTTTCATTAAGAATGACATGGTATATACATTGACAGAAGATTACATTACTCTTATCGTCATAAAAAGAAAAAAAGAAACACTATGGTTTCAAGTGTTGTTCTTGTTTATTGATGATTGTATATACAAAACTAACATTTACAAGAATTGGTCAATTTACTGTATAACTGAAGAATTGACCCCTCATATGTCCAAAACTATACATTTATTGTTTATTGAAGTTCATACTCATACTAAATCTTCATTGTTTAATCCTCAACTTTATAAATGTAATCGCTACAAAATGTAAAGAAAAAGAAAATTGAAAATAATTGCAATACTGTTTAACAATGTTTTATTGTTGCATTTCACTTTTTGCAATAAAAACCACTTTAAAAAAAAAAAAAAAAAGGCTCAGGTGTCCCTACTTATATTACCCACAGCATATATCTTGGTTAGGGGATATGGCCATGCATCTTGAATATGGTTTCATCAAAGTGGGGGTCAAGAGAAGCTGGGATGCACCCAGGGAGTAGTCAGTCTGCAGGGCCAGCTCCTGTATTGTGACATAAGCCATGTTTTTGCACATAATGTTACGAAAGAGGTCAGCAGGTGGCAGAGGTAAATAAGCACCACCACCTCTCCAGGACCACTTTAAGCCCTGGTTAGCAGACAAGTTCTGGACCAAGTGATCTACAACATTAATATTGAATACTCTCTCAAGATGCTATCGGCACAAGGATCAGAGGTTCCCCGGTACAGAGAAACCACCATGTGGAATGGAGAGGAATGTTCTCAGGATGTCGAAATGGGCAGCGCATATGGTTAAAAAAGGGGCATACTGCAATGCAGTGACCTCCCCAAAGTCTGTTGCCTGCCCTGTTTTCACACATGTCGCCAAATGCTATTTACAGTTTGCAATGTCAAGCAAGCATATTCTTGCAATACATATCGGGGTAATAATTTAAAACAAGTTTTTCATATTTGGCACAGATTTATATGATACATCTTTTTAGGATGAGGAAAAAATATATAAAAGCCTATGATGGTGGCCACCAGCAGAAAAATAATGAACAAGAAAGAGAAAGTGGAAGGGGGATAAGCCCAGCTGTACCCTCCCAAATTCTCTGTTGACTATTAGATCATACTTGCCTACTTTTGAAAACTATTTTTAGGGAGATTATAGTTGGTAGTAGAATTTTGTGCAGCGTGAGGGGGCGTGTTATGCTCCACCCAAAGGACGTGTCTAGTTCCATATATGGAGAGATTGTGAAAAGAGATTGTGAACATGGCACCTAGAAGCGTGGGTGTGTGTTCTGCTACATCTCAGAGGAATCTTCTAAAATGACATATCCAAATGTAGATAAGCCCCAAAGCAGTTAGTAAGAGCTACTATACTGTAATGTAAATGTATCTGTCTTTCATTTCTTTTTTTCCCCTTTTTTAACACAAAAATGTAACTGTAATGCGGGCTAGGTGAAATGAGGGAGATTGCTAGACTAATGAGGGAGAGAGGGAGATTGCTGCTATTTCAGGAAGTCTCCTGCAGAATGCTGGAGGGTAGGCAACTACTGTATGTATTAGATGTTTACACATTTATACATAGATTGTATTAAAAAGATGTCCAAGGGTTTGTGAAGTGAGTAGTCTATGGTTCCCACATTTTAGGTCTTAGATGAGCACTGGAGGATCCTAGACATGTATAATATTCCATTATGCGGCACCCCAAAAAATCAACACAAGCCAGAAAGCTCAGAACAGCATACCAATATTAATAAGTGTTAGTAAGTGTAAGAAGCCAGAGCTATGTACAAAAGTAACGAAGTCACAGCGCTGACATCGCATACCCTCCACCTGCGTTATTTTTCAACACACCCAGAAAATGGCAAGTTTCCACCCCTAAACGCCAGCATCCAGTTGGTCGAATTGTGATGTTATTTCGTTTAAGATCCATATGTATTTTCTGTTGGTATTCTCCCTTGTGCATGTGTGATTCGAATGGTACGCATGCACAGTCCTTCGATAATCTTTCAGTTTTCAAATTTTCTATTTAGCGATCAACTCTGAATCAGGCCCCTTTGCTAAATCACCAAAGAAATGAACAAGACAAATAGAAGAAGAAAAATCACATACTAAAAACTATATATAGAAGTGTTTAAATTGTCGCAATTTTATAGAAAAGAGACTTAACCCATTTAGGGTTTGAATTGCAAAAAATAAAAATAAAAATTGGACCGCAAAGGGTTAATATTAACTATACTATTAATATTTACTATCATACTATTAAAAAAATCAAATATTACAATTTGTACAAAAAATTAAGGGAATAAAATCACATTTTGAGTTTTGCAGATAAAAATGATCAACAGGGGGTGTATCAAGAGTGGAGGGGCGCCTGTGTAGTCTCCATGTATGTCCCCTCCCAGCCTCTGTAGCTGGCAGTGCTATTCTGAGCACTAGTAGACTCTGGCACTGTGCCCAAGTCTACTGCACATGAGCAGGACTCCGGAGAAATGGTGGCATATCGACATTTTCCCAATGATTTTCCTATTCTGCAAAACTTGCCATCTAGTAGTGACACATTTTAAAAGTTCCACAGGGGAAGATCATTTTTTCACTTGTTATTCTGTGAGGAGACCATGAAAACATGCACTGTTTGGGGTCCTGAGGCCCTTATTCAGATTTGATCGCAGTACAAATTTGTTCTCAAAATGGGCAAAACCATGTGCACTGCAGGTGGGGCAGATGTTACATGCAGAGCGAGTTAAACTTGGGTGGGGTGTGTTGAAACTGAAATCTAAATAGCAGTGTATAAATAATGCAGCCAGTACTTACCCTGCACAGAAACAAAATAACTCACACAAATGTAACTCTCTCATTTTGAGAACAAATTTGGGTACTTATGTATTATCTGGGCTCCCATGTTAAATGCACCCCCTTTTTTCATACCCCTACTATCCAACTACGCATGGAGTTGATTTTATATAGTGTGGCGAGCGCAGCGAGCCACCGTGCCGGAAGCGTGGCGAGCGGTCGCGGTCTCATAAGAAAAACGGGAGCCCAGATATTACATAAGTACCCAAATTTGTACTGCAATCAGATCTGAATAAGGCAGGCTTGCCTACCCTCCCGGAATGGCCGGGAGCCTCTCGAAAATCAGGTCCTTCTCCCCAGGGCCGGTGCTAGGGTGTTCAGCGCCTCCCTGCAAACTCTAAATTTGTGCCCTCCCATATCTTATAAAATAGCGCTTCTAGAGAGTGCATGCCTCGCCACCCCGCCAAATCACTGCCACCGTATCCCCTAGCAACCATGTGAGGGGATGTGTCACAAAGACACATCCCCTCACATGTGCCCGCAGCAGGAGAAATCATTTGAATGTTGGCGACCATCTAATGATTTCTCCTGTCTCCACAAATATAAGTCAGTGGAGACTGACTTATATTTGTGGGTCCTGGAGTGACGCCTCTTCCAAAACATACATATATATATATATTATACCTCCAGAAAACCAGCACTCACTTAATATTCTTAAATGACTGCGTGCTCTGAGTCCATTTACAAAATAATCCCCCTATGCACAAACATAGTTCTTCAGGCAGTGCTTGCTTAAAAGTGTTTTGTATATTTTTTTAAGTGAATCCAAAACTGTATGCATGGACCGGTATAAACATGTACATAAGATTATAACACATCCAGCATTTGGAGAAATGGCTATGCTGGATGTGTTATAATCTTATGTACATGTTTATACTGGTCCATGCATACAGTTTTGGATTCACTTAAAAAAATATACAAAACACTTTTAAGCAAGCACTGCCTGAAGAACTATGTTTGTGCATAAGGAAATATATATATATATATATATATATATATATATATATATATAACACAGAGGTGGCAGTGGCACTCACGGAATAAACATAGACACTTCTCTATCTCAATCAATTCTAATTAATCCTGTGAGTGCCATTGCCACCTCAGTATATAGATGGTGCCTCAGTCTCACCTAATGTACTTTAGGTACCTATAATTAGTAGCCCTGAGCGCAACACGTATCTAATTATATCTGCTAAAATTCCCATACGGATTCCAGTCACGCCGTACAGAGTGTATGCAGCTTGTCTGCACTAGATAACTCAGTGCGCTGGTAGACCCCCATAAGACAGTACTTTTTGTACCTGTCAGTGTGGCCCGGTTCTGTCCCGGCTCCCGCATCCAGCGCTGAATCAAACTGCTGTAACTAAAACCCGGCCGCCCGACGGCATGGCTGGCTCTTCTCCCTACATGCCATGTACGCGCCGGGCCAATGTAATGACGTCGGGCAGCGTCATTCAGCGGGAACTTGTGAGTTGAGCGGCGGGCAGAGGGCGTCTAGGAGTGCCGCGGCCGCTGCCCAAATAAATGTCCTTCATGTTCAGCGCCTGGTGCTGCCCTGCTGCCAGCACCGCTGCCTGTCATATACTTTGACAGGCGCAGGCAGAGGCAGCTGGCAGCTACAGTATGGGAGGATGATAGGTAGCGCCTTCAGGGGCCGGCGCCTACCTGCTTTGCAGGTTGTGCTGAGCGGGTAGCGCCGGCCCTGCTTCTCCCGGCCTCCCAGGAAGGTGAGCCAGTCTCACGCTTTCTGGAGATAGCCCCCGCTCCCCCCTTGCCCACTGGTGTAATTACCGTATATCGCTGGTCCGCTGTGAGGGGACGGGGCTTAAATGACGCAATCGTGTCATTTAATCCCCACCCCCTCTCCGCAGCCCGCGAATCACAGCGTTTTCCGGCATTGGGGGGGACCAAGTTATGTCAGCCTTGTGTCAGTATGGATTAAGGGCCTGAGTTTGCTAACCTGTCCTTTAGTAGTTATGCCATTCATTATCAAGTTAAATGATTGGTTCTCAAATGTAGTCCTCAGGGACACTCAGTACTTACATTTATTTAGGATACTTCACAAAGCATTGTTTCAAAATGTCTTGCTAGAGACACAGGTTGTCTTTGAAAAACTACTTCCTGTTTCAATAACACCAATTTAACAAACAACATTTGTAACATATTTAACCTTCAGCATAATGTTGTCTCCATTACATTCTACAAATATCTTCTAGCTACATCAATTTAACATTTCTGGTAAGAATGCTCCATCTAGTGTCCATTTAGAAGAACTGGAACTGTTGAGTATTCTTTAGTGTGCGTCTGTTGTGTTTTTAGAGGTTTGTTACTGTATGTCAAGGATGGGGAACCTCAGGCCCGGGGGCCATATGCGGCCCCCGTAGCCGTTCTGAGTGGCCCTCCCACCCGCCCCGCGGCTTTGCCGGGAGTCAAGTACAGGGGAATTCTCGCGAGAGGTCGGTAGTTCTCATGAGATTCCTCTTAATCTACAGCAGCCGGAGACTGTCAGTCCTATTCAGCGGCAGCCGCCGGAGTCTGGGAAGGCTGCAGCAGGACAATTTGTAAGAGAAATTTTTACATATGGCCCCGAAGGCACAAAAAAGGTTCCCCACGGCTGCTGTATGTTATCACATAAAGAAGTTTATTCTGGTTGGTGCGTAAATGTCTGAATTCTTTCGGAACGGTCCGCACGCCATGCTGTGCGGACATGGTACGAAGAAACGCCCACCGGTCCTCCGCATTCGGACGGACTCACACTTTAAGAAGAGGGCGTGTTTACGGATGACATCCAAACCTTGTGTGTGCGGTGGACACACACATATTCTGCACGGTCTTACAGCGTCTGCACGGTCTTACCGCGTCAGAACGGACGGGAACCTGGCCGTATGCTCCGATGCGGTGTATTTCTGCAAAACATTCTACTATCATCGGAATAAGCATCATTGGATCATCATAGCAAGTTCTGTCCATTGCTTGCAGTGTAAATGTGTGTAAAAAATGCAGCCGTGCTTTCAGAATAGATTTGTGTGTTTTGTAATGGTCCATTTAAGCTGCAATGGTTCCAATTGAAGCAATGAAAAGAGTGTAATTAATGAGTAATGAGTAAAGGAGTGGATTGTATTGTGTTCAGCTGACATTGGTTCAGGTGCGGCCGTACTGATTGGGCGTTCCGAATGCCTAGCGCATGACCGAGTGGTGTCCGCAAAGCAATACTTGCTTATGAAGACCGCATATTTCCTGCCTTTTGGTTCGTGTGCAGTCGGTGTTCTGTCCGACTGCACGCCTACCAGACTTAGTGCACTCCCTCGTGGACGCCCATGCTTACGCCCAGTTTAGCCCACTTTGAAACTACGCCCCTGTGTACTTCCGAATGACGCCCATATTACGCCCATATTTCCCGAGTGAATACGGTGCACTTTTATGTACGGTATTGGTGAGAACGAGTACGGAGACCTTGCGTGGCACATGCGCATAGCGTTGCCCACGCATGCGCAGACGGCTAAAATACGCCATCCGAAAGAATTCGGAAAATTACGCATCGACCAGAATAAGGCCCAAAGTTACATAGAGGTCATTAGGAAAGGGTTACATCACAAAGAGCTTCTTCTTTATTGTTCCATCCCCCAATGCCTGCTGTGCTGCCAATCACTGCTAGAGAAATGTAAAAAGTGATAGTAGTCCGATATATCGGTCAATGATGGTCAAATCAAGTTTATAAAAGAGGTTTACATTCTTTCTAAATATATAAAAGGTTGGATATGTTTTAACTGGATGTTCTTAATGTCATTTAATCATTAAAAAAAAAAAACCTGACAATTTCTGCGTGTTTCTTGGAGAAAATATTAGCCAGTTAAAGGCTGTCCAAACCACTTTCTCATTAGCCAGATAAATGTGGTTAAAGTTGATGATTTTGAGGAACAACAAACATTCCTTCCTTACTGTAACTTTAGTATTACTATCATGTTTGACATACGCATGCTGAAATAAATTAGAAGAAACGATTTTCATGTCAAAAACATTTTCAGTGGTTAATATAATTCGTTCAAGAATGAAAGAACATCGTGAACAAAAAATCACTGTTATCACTAATTCCAAAATACCCCCATATGCCCTTCATTTGCTCCAATATAGCCTCATTGACCATCAGAGCCATACCAGCCACAAAATGCATGCACATGCACCCAGCCCTCGACATGTACTGTTATATGCCAGCCCTTACATGCCCACCAGAAATCCCTACATGAACCGCTCCCAATCTCCCATATACTGTACCATAGAAACATAGAATTTGACGGCAGATAAGAACCACTTGGCCCATCTAGTCTGCCCCTTTTTTAAACATGTTACCTCAAACCATATTTGATCCTTATTGCTTGGTAAGGATATCAATATGCCTATCCCAAGCATGTTTAAATTGTACTACTGTATTTGCCTCTACCACCTCTGATGGGAGGCTATTCCACTTATCTACTACTCTTTCTGTGAAGTAATTCTTCCTCAAATTTCCCCTGAATCTTCCTCCCTCTAGTTTCAGTGCATGTCCTCGTTTTCTGCTGCTCCTCTTCCTGTGAAGAATGTCTCCCACCTGTACCTTGTTAAAACCCTTGATATATTTGAAAGTTTCTATCATGTCCCCCCTTTCCCTTCTCTGCTCTAAAGTATACATATTAAGATCTTTTAGTCTTTCCTGGTACGTTTTGTGATGTAGGCCATGCACCATTTTAGTTGCCCTTCTTTGTACAGTCTCTAATGTATTTATATCCTTCTGGAGATATGGCCTCCAGAACTAAACACAATACTCTAGATGAGGTCATACCAATGACCTATACAGTGGCATTATTACTTCTTTCTTTCTACTGCTGATACCTCTCCCTATGCAACCAAGCATCTGACTTGCCTTCTTCATTGCTTTGTTACATTGCCTACCTGCCTTTAAGTCCCCTGAAATAGTGACACCTAGATCCCTTTCTTCCTCAGTAGTTTCCATTATAGTGCCATTTATACTATATTTAGTCTTTGGATTTTTGCAACCCAAGTGCATGATTTTGCATTTTTTGGCATTAAACTGTAGTTGCCATGCTCTTGACCATTCCTCTAATCTACCTAGATCATCAATCATTTGTTTTACCCCTCCTGGTGTGTCTGCCCTGTTGCATACCTTTGTGTCATCTGCAAAAAGGCACATTTTACCCTCAATTCCATTTGCAATATCACCAATAAAGATATTAAAAAGCACTGGTCCAAGTACAGATCCCTGGGGTACTCCACTTGTAACCTTTCCCTCCTTTGACTTTACTCCGTTTACTACAACTCTCTGTTTTCTGTCCTGCAACCATGCTCTTATCCATTCAACTATCTTAGAATCCAATCCCAAGCTTTCAAGTTTATTTAACAGTCTGCGATGTGGGACAGTGTCAAAAGCCTTACTAAAGTCTAGATAAGCTACATCTACAGCCCCACCTTGATCTATTACTTTAGTCACCCAGTTAAAAAAGTCAATAAGATTTGTTTGACTATGATCTTCCCCCAGTAAACCCATGCTGTTTTGGATCCTGTAAATTGCTGGTTTTGAGATATTCTACAACTCTTTCTTTTAAGAGTGTTTCCATCAATTTCCCTACTACTGATGTAAGGCTCACTGGTCGATAGTTGCTTACCTCTTCTTTGCTTCCACTTTTGTGCAGTGGGACTACATTCGCTGTTTTCCAGTCCTCTGGGATTACTCCAGTAGCTAGTGACTGGTTGAATAATTCTGTTATTGGTTTTACCAGCTCCCCTTTGAGCTCTTTTAGTATCCTTGGATGTATCCCATCTGGCCCCATTGATTTATCCACTTTCAGTTTTGAGAGTTCTGTGAGGACTTTCTCCTCTGTAAATGTACTTGTTTCTCCCTCAGTTTTCTGACTATACTTGCAACTTAATTGTGGCCCCTTCCCCTCTCTTTCAGCAGTGAATACTGAGCAGAAATAATTATTAATATTATCTGCTATTACATTGTCCCCCTCAAGAAAACTTCCACTCTCTGTCTTTAGTCTTATTATTCCACTTTTTGTTTTTCTCCTTTCACTTATATACCTAAAAAAAGTTTTCCCCCCTTTACCCACTGATTGGGCCATTTTCTCTTCAGCCTGTGCTTTTGCACATCTGATTACCTTCTTAGCCTCCTTCTGTCTAACAAGATACACCTCTTTGTCCTCATTCTTCTGCGTCTTCTTAAATTTCTTAAAGGCCAACTTTTTTGCTTTCACAATACTTGCTACTTCTTTTGCAAACCACAATGGCTTCCTTTTTCGTGTGTTTTTCCTAACTCTTTTGACACAAAGTTCTGTTGCTTTTAGAATTGCACTTTTTAATTTTTCCCACTTATCCTGCACTCCTTCCAAGTTCTTCCACTCTGCCAAAGAATCCCTTACAGAGTTTCCCATCTCTACAAAATCAGCCTTCCTAAAATCTAACACCTTTGTTTTTGTGTGCGATGAGTCAGTCTCTGTCTTGATTTTGAACCATACTGCTTGATGGTCACTGGATCCCAGGTTTTCACCCGCATTTATGTCAGATATTCTGTCACCATTTGTAAGTATTAAGTCTAATATTGCGTCCTTACGAGTGGGCTCCCTCACCAATTGCTGGAGGGATGCTCCTTGCAAGGAATTCAGCATGTCCCTACTTCTGGTGGAACTTGCAACAGGCAGCTCCCAGTTTACATCAGGTAGATTAAAGTCTCCCATGATTATCACCTCTCCTTTTAACCCCTTCCCGACATTTGACGTACATTTACGTCATGGTCGGGAAGCACTTCCCGACACATGGCGTAAATGTACGTCATGGATTTAAACTGTCACTGCGTCTATAGACGCAGTGACAGTTTCAACATGTCTGCTGTCCCTGACAGCAGACATGTCCGTGCATGCCCAGGGGGGGCTGCGATGCCGCCCCCCCGTCGGCGATCGCTGTGATTGGCTGTTCAGTGTGAACAGCCATTCACAGCGTTTTCCTGTGTCACCGGCGAATAACGTTCGCCGGTGACACGGGATCGGAGGTGATTGGTGCTGTAAAGTACAGCACCAATCACCGCGGGGTGTAAGGGTGACACTGGTGTCACCCCACCTCACCCCGCCCGCCCCCAAAGGCCGTGATTGGTCCGTCGGACCGACGGACCAATCACAGCCATGGAGGGGGGTTTAAACTAACGGTGACTGCACTGCAGACGCCATTCCGGTCTGGAATAGCGTGCAGTGCGGTCACCGTGCCCACCTGCCGCCATATACTGACCAGAACCTTGCTCCATACTTACCTGATCACTGCTTCATCACTGCTTGATCACTGCTTGATCTGTGCTTGTAGTGTGCTGGATGCTTTCTGGATCCTGTTGCTACTTGTGCCTTCCTGTGCTGTGAAATTGTGCTGCTGCAGTGTAATAGCTAGATAGAGAGATAGATAGAGAGAGATAGAGAGATAGAGAGAGATAGAGAGAGATAGAGAGAGAGATAGTGTCAGAGAGTGCTATATTTTGTGCTGCTGCAGTGTGATATAGTTATAGATAGAGAGAGAGAGATAGAGAGATAGAGAGAGATAGAGAGAGAGAGATAGATAGAGAGGCCTAGTGACAGAGTGCTATATTTTGTGCTGCTGCAGTGTGATAGTTATAGAGAGATAGAGAGAGATAGAGAGAGAGAGATAGAGAGAGATAGTGACAGATTGTGCTATATATTTTTTATATAACTGACTGCTGCCCCCTCCTTTTGTGCTGATCAGTATAAATTAACTGATCAGCAACTTTTTGGGGGCGCAGGTTTTTTTTTATATATAGATATACCTGTCAGTGCTGCTGCTGCAGTGTCATAGAGTGATAGATAGTGAGAGATAGAGAGATAGAGAGAGATAGTGACAAAGAGTGATAGAGAGTGCTAAATTTTGTGTCTGCTGCCCCCGCCTTTTGTGCTGATCACTATATCTGAGGTGATCAGCAACTTTTTTGGGGGTACAGAGGTTTTTTTTTTTTTATATATACCTGTCAGTTGCACTGTCAGTTGCACCAAAGGTTGTGCACCTGCTGCACCTCACTGGTAATCAGTGTCGCATCACTGATCACCTTTTTTTTTTTTGTGAGTGCTGTGGGGTCTTTTTTTAATTTTTTTTTTACACACACTGTGATTTTGTGGGTGTCCTGTGGCCACTGTGCGCTGATCAGTGACGTACATCACTGATCAGCTTTTTCGGCACAGGGTTGATCTATTTTTTTTTTTTTTGATCAAATTCCTGTTGCCTTTGAGCGCTGTTCAGTGACAGACGTTACTGACCAACATCTGTGCTCAATTTTTGGCGCAGGACCTTTTTTTTTTTTTTTTTTTAACCCCTTCAATTTTTTATTTTTAACCCCTTCATTTTTTTTTTTTTTTATTGGTATAAAGTATTTTTTTTTTTCTGCACTACATACACATTACACACTACATACCCCCCGGGTTGAAATAAAGTTTGTACCCCCCCTACACTATACACGTGTTGAAACATTTCACTACCAGTAACACAAAAATAAAAATGGCATCCCAAATGTCCTCCCAAATGTCCTCCCAAATGTCCTCCCAAATGTCCTCCCAGTCATCCAGGAGAATGTATTCAGTGGAGGAGGCATATGCCATGCTTGCCTCTGACTCTGACACAGCCAGTGATGCAAGCGGGGAATTTGAAGGATTCGTCTTAAGCTCCTCTTCCTCCTCTGGTGATGAGGGACCCCCTCAAAGACGCCCCCGTAGAGCAGCTGAGACCCCCCCCCCCAACAATTGATCTCGTATGGACCCCACCACCAGACAATTTTGAGCCCCAGGTTCCTGAGTTTTTGGCCATGCCAGGAATCCAATTTGATTCCACAGGTCTCAGAGAAATTGACTTTTTCAAATTATTTTTCTCTGATGATTTTATAAATTTAATGGTGGACCAAACTAATTTATATGCCCAGCAGTTTATTGCTCAAAACCCCACGTCATCATTTGCTAGGTGGACCCCTGTAGATGCAGTAGAGATGATGACGTTTTGGGGTCTGGTGTTTCATATGGGCATAGTAAAAAAGCCAGAAATTAGGCAATATTGGAGTACAGATGTTCTGTACAGTACTCCATTTTACCGTATGGCCATGACCCGGACTCGATTTGAGACAATTCTTAAATTTATACATTACACCGATAATGCACAGTGCCCACCCAGAGATGATCCCACCTTTGACCGGCTATTCAAAGTCAGGCCGGTCATTGATCATTTCAGTGCCAAATTTGAAGAGGTGTACATCCCTGAAAAATTTATTTGTATCGACGAGTCCCTTATACATTTTAAAGGAAGGGTTAAATTCCGCCAGTACCTTCCCAGTAAGAGGGCAAGGTATGGCATAAAAATGTATAAACTGTGTGAAAGCACCTCAGGGTACACCCACAGGTTTAGGGTTTATGAAGGGAAGGATTCAAGAATTGAACCGCCAGAATGCCCCCCCTCCCTCGTAGGTGTTAGTGGGAAAATTGTCTGGGATTTAGTGCACCCCTTCCTGGATAAAGGTTATCACCTCTATGTGGATAACTTTTACACTAGCATCCCCCTGTTTAAGGCCCTTGGTTCAAGAGGTACAGCAGCTTGCGGTACTGTGCGCAAGAACCAAAGAGGCCTCCCAAAAACGCACATTGCCCAAGTAATGAGAAGGGGTGAAAGCAGGGGAATATGCAACGAAAATATGTTGTTGGTCAAATATAAGGACAAGAGGGATGTCCTTATACTGACAACAATTCACGGAGACAGTACCACCTCCGTCCCTGTACGAGGTACCAGTACCCACACCTCAAAACCTAATTGTATCCTGGATTACAATAGGTACATGGGCGGAGTGGATCTTTCAGATCAGGTACTGAAGCCGTACAGTGCCCTGCGGAAAACAAAAATCTGGTACAAGAAGGTGGCCGTGTATATCATCCAGATGGCACTGTATAACGCTTACGTGCTATTCCGTTCTACCGGCCAGAGGGGGACATTTATGCACTTTCAAGAGGAAGTCATAAAGGGCCTAATATTTGGGAACCAGCAGGCAGAGGGCCCCAGTACTTCTAGTACTGGCCCCCGTATTGTACCAGGGCAGCATTTTCCTGATGAAATCCCCTCCACTGGAAAAAAGGGCAGGACACAAAAAAGGTGCAAAGTTTGCTATAAAAAGGGAATAAGAAAGCAAACTATTTTCCAGTGTGACACTTGCCCCGACAAACCCGGCCTATGTATAAAGGAGTGTTTTAAAATATACCACACATCTATGGAATATTAGGTTCATAATTTCACCGTGCTTCGGGGGTCTTGCTAATGCCACATAGCACCCACCATTCATTCCACCAGAATCTGAGCCGCAAAATCCAAAAATCACTCCTTCCCTTCTGAGTCCTGCCATGCACCCAACTGGTATTTTTTGGTCACATGTGAGGCATTGCCGTACTTGGGAGATATTGGGGCACAGATTTTGGGGTGCTTTTTCTCCTTCATTCCTTGTGAAAATGAAAAATTTTGAGCCAGAACTGCATTTTTGTGTAAAAAAATGTAATTTTTCATGTTCACTGCCCAGTTTTATCAAAATTGGTGAAACCCCTGGGGGTTTGAAATGTACACTATACCCCTAGATGAATTCCCTGAGGGGTGTAGTTTGCAAAATGGGGTCACTTGTGGGGGGGTTCCACTGTATTGGTGCTTTGGGGGTCTTGCTAATGCGACATAGCACCCACCATCATTCCACCAGAATTTGTGCTGCAAACTCCAAATATCACTCCTTCCCTTCTGAGTCCTGCCACTTTTTGGTCACACATGAGGCATTGCCGTACTCGGGAGAAATTGGGGCACAGATTTTGGGGTGCTTTGTCTCCTTCATTCCTTCTGAAAATGAAAAATTTTGAGCCAGAACTGCATTTTTGTGTAAAAAAATGTAATTTTTCATTTTCACTGCCCACTTGTATCAAAATTGGTGAAACCCCTGGGGGTTTGAAATGTACACTATACCCCTAGATGAATTCCCTGAGGGGTGTACTTCGCAAAATGGGGTGACTTGTGGGGGGGTTCCACTGTATTGGTGCAACATAGCACCCACCATTCATTCCACCAAAATCTGTGCTGCAAAATCCAAAAATCACTCCTTCCCTTCTGAGTCCTGCCATGCACCCAACTGGTATTTTTTGTTCACATGTGAGGCATTGCCGTACTCTGGAGAAATTGGGGCACAGATTTTGGGGTGCTTTTTCTCCTTCATACCTTCTGAAAATGAAAAATTTTGAGCCAGAACTGCATTTTTGTGTAAAAAAATTTAATTTTTCATGTTCACTGCCCACTTGTATCAAAATTGGTGAAACCCCTGGGGGTTTGAAATGTACACTATACCCCTAGATGAATTCCCTGAGGGGTGTAGTTTGCAAAATGGGGTCACTTGTGGGGGGGTTCCACTGTCTTGGTGCTTGGGGGGTCTTGCTAATGCGACATAGCACCCACCAAAATTCCACCAGAATCTGAGCTGCAAAATCCAAAAATCACTCCTTCCCTTCTGAGTCCTGCCATGCACCCAACTGGTATTTTTTGGTCACATGTGAGGCATTGCCGTACTCGGGAGAAATTGGGGCACAGATTTTGGGGTGCTTTTTCTCCTTCATACCTTCTGAAAATGAAAAATTTTGAGCCAGAACTGCATTTTTGTGTAAAAAAATGTAATTTTTCATGTTCACTGCCCACTTGTATCAAAATTGGTGAAACCCCTGGGGGTTTGAAATGTACACTATACCCCTAGATGAATTCCCTGAGGGGTGTAGTTTGCAAAATGGGGTCACTTGTGGGGGGGTTCCACTGTCTTGGTGCTTGGGGGGTCTTGCTAATGCGACATAGCACCCACCAAAATTCCACCAGAATCTGAGCTGCAAAATCCAAAAATCACTCCTTCCCTTCTGAGTCCTGCCATGCACCCAACTGGTATTTTTTGGTCACATGTGAGGCATTGCCGTACTCGGGAGAAATTGGGGCACAGATTTTGGGGTGCTTTTTCTCCTTCATACCTTCTGAAAATGAAAAATTTTGAGCCAGAACTGCATTTTTGTGTAAAAAAATGTAATTTTTCATGTTCACTGCCCACTTGTATCAAAATTGGTGAAACCCCTGGGGGTTTGAAATGTACACTATACCTCTAGATGAATTCCCTGAGGGGTGTAGTTTGCAAAATGGGGTCACTTGTGGGGGGGTTCCACTGTCTTGGTGCTTGGGGGGTCTTGCTAATGCGACATAGCACCCACCAAAATTCCACCAGAATCTGAGCTGCAAAATCCAAAAATCACTCCTTCCCTTCTGAGTCCTGCCATGCACCCAACTGGTATTTTTTGGTCACATGTGAGGCATTGCCGTACTCGGGAGAAATTGGGGCACAGATTTTGGGGTGCTTTTTCTCCTTCATACCTTCTGAAAATGAAAAATTTTGAGCCAGAACTGCATTTTTGTGTAAAAAAATGTAATTTTTCATGTTCACTGCCCACTTGTATCAAAATTGGTGAAACCCCTGGGGGTTTGAAATGTACACTATACCCCTAGATGAATTCCCTGAGGGGTGTACTTTGCAAAATGGGGTCACTTGTGGGGGGGTTCCACTGTATTGGTGCTTTGGGGGTCTTGCTAATGCGACATAGCACCCACCAAAATTCCACCAGAATCTGAGCTGCAAAATCCAAAAATCACTCCTTCCCTTCTGAGTCCTGCCATGCACCCAACTGGTATTTTTTGGTCACATGTGAGGCATTGCCGTACTCGGGAGAAATTGGGGCACAGATTTTGGGGTGCTTTTTCTCCTTCATACCTTCTGAAAATGAAAAATTTTGAGCCAGAACTGCATTTTTGTGTAAAAAAATGTAATTTTTCATTTTCACTGCCCACTTGTATCAAAATTGGTGAAACCCCTGGGGGTTTGAAATGTACACTATACCCCTAGATGAATTCCCTGAGGGGTGTACTTTGCAAAATGGGGTGACTTGTGGGGGGGTTCCACTGTATTGGTGCAACATAGCACCCACCATTCATTCCACCAGAATCTGAGCTGCAAAATCCAAAAATCACTCCTTCCCTTCTGAGTCCTGCCATGCACCCAACTGGTATTTTTTGTTCACATGTGAGGCATTGCCGTACTCTGGAGAAATTGGGGCACAGATTTTGGGGTGCTTTTTCTCCTTCATACCTTCTGAAAATGAAAAATTTTGAGCCAGAACTGCATTTTTGTGTAAAAAAATGTAATTTTTAATTTTCACTGCCCACTTGTATCAAAATTGGTGAAACCCCTGGGGGTTTGAAATGTACACTATACCCCTAGATGAATTCCCTGAGGGGTGTAGTTTGCAAAATGGGGTCACTTGTGGGGGGGTTCCACTGTATTGGTGCTTGGGGGGTCTTGCTAATGCGGCATAGCACCCACCAAAATTCCACCAGAATCTGAGCTGCAAAATCCCAAAATCACTCCTTCCCTTCTGAGTCCTGCCATGCACCCAACTGGTATTTTTTGGTCACATGTGAGGCATTGCGGTACTCGGGAGAAATTGGGGCACAGATTTTGGGGTGCTTTATCTCCTTCATTCCTTGTGAAAATGAAAAATTTTGAGCCAGAACTGCATTTTTGTGTAAAAAATGTAATTTTTCATTTTCACTGCCCAGTTGTACCACAATTGGTGAAACCCCTGGGGGTTTGAAATGTACACTATACCCCTAGATGAATTCCCTGAGGGGTGTAGTTTGCAAAATGGGGTAACTTGTGGGGGGGTTCCTAAATTTTAGCATCTTATGGTGCCTAGAAACCTACATGGTGCCTAAAAAATAATCTCATAAAAAGGAGGCTCCAAAATCAAGTAGGTGCTCCTTCTATTATGAAGCCTGTGGTTTGGTCAACGTGCACACTAGGGCCACATATAGGATATTTTTGAAAACAAAAGAATTGGGGGAATCAATTTTTAGTCACATTTCTCTAGTAAAATGTACTGTGTTCCTTAGAAAAATGTATTAAAATTGCAAATCTGCAAAAAAAATGAAATTTTGAAATTTCACCTACACTTTGTTTTAATTCCTGTGAAACACCTAAAGGGTTAACAAACTTCCAAAATGCTGTTTTGAATACTGTGAGGGGTGCAGTTTTTGAAATGGCATCATTTATGGGGGTGTCTCACATACAAGTCCCTCAAAGTCATATCAGAACTGAACTGGTCCCTAAAAAAATCAGTGTTTGAAATTTTCTTGAAAATTTGAGAATTTGCTATTCATATTGTAAGCCTCCTAGTGTCCAAAAAAATGAAAAGGAAGTTGAAATAATGATGTCAACATAAAGTAGACATATGGTCTATGTTAGTTATTAACTATTTTGAGTGGTATGATTATTTGTCTCACAAGCAGAAAATTTAACATTTTGCAAATCGCTAAATTTTCCATTTTTTCACGACATTTTGGTATTTTTCACAAAAAAACACAGACTGTATAGACCCAAATTTACCACTAATTTGAAGTACAATGTGTCACGAAAAAACAATCTCAAAATCACTGGGATAAGTAAAAGCAAAAAAAAGTTATCCCCACTTAAGTGAGACATGTCAGATTTGAAAAAAATGGCTCTGTCAGGAACGCAAAAACTAGCTCTGTCAGGAAGGGGTTAATGCCATTTTATTGATGTCCTGCAATAGGCTCTTGTCAAGTTCCTCTTCCTGACCTGGTGGTCTGTAGATCACCCCTATACGAAAAATCGCCTTCTCCCCTGTTTCTATGGTCACCCAAAGGGCCTCAGTTTTTTCTTCAATACTTTGTATTAAGGTAGTCTTTATACTTTTTTTCACATATATTGCAACCCCTCCTCCAATTCTTCCCATTCTGTCCTTCCTAAATAAAGTATATCCTGGTATACAGTAGCTATGTCCCAGTCATGATTTTCATTGCACCATGTCTCTGTAATAGCCACAATATCCAGTTCATCCCTTGTCATTATTGCAATTAGTTCTGGGATTTTATTTCCTAAGCTTCTAGCATTTGCACACATAGCTCTTAAAGTTGTGTTTGTGCTTCTCCTGCTGCTAGCTATGTTCATCTTTCTGCCTATATCTATTCGGTTTTGATTGGTATTATCTTTTGTTGCAGTGGATAGGCTTCCTGTTCCATTTTCCTGCTGAGACAATACCTCTAGGTTGGGGGAGCAGATTTCTTCATTTGGTTCACTGCCCCCCTCTGCTAGTTTAAATAGTTGCTTATGAAGCTTCCAAACTTCTCACTTAATATTCTCGTTCCCCTTGAAGATGGGTGCCATCACTTTTATATAAGGCTCTGTCTTGCCAGGTAGCTTGACTTTGACCTAAATATCCAAATCTCTCCTCATTGCACCAATTCCTTAGCCAAACATTGAAGTTTCTGATTCTCAGAGTTCTATCTTCCCCTTGGTGTACTGGCAATACTTCTGAAAAAGTTACAGTGGTTGCCACCTGTTTTAGAGCAGTTCCTAACTTTCTAAATTCATCTTTTACGGCCATGACTTCAGCATTAACCAGGTCATTTGTGCCTAGGTGGATGATGACATCCACCTCCCCATCTTTTCTAGCTGCCTTTACAATTCTTAGCATGCGTTCTTTATCTCTTGGAGCTGTGGCTCCAGGTAAGCACCTTACTTGTTTCTCTACTTGAGTAGCATTTCCCAGATTAACTCCTCTAATGATGGAATCTACCAAAAGAAGTGCAGTCCTTTTTGGAGGTGAAATTTTCCTGGTCCTACAGTTAGTAGAGGTAGAAGTCCTCATATCTTCCTGTTCTTTATTGCCTACGTTGGTCATACATTCCAACCCTGCAAGAGCAGCATATGAGTTTTGCAGTGTGACCACTTGGGGAATGTGTCTGATGCCCTCTGTAAGTCTTTTCCTTTCAGAGCCCACAGCAGTCCAAGCAGAATGTCTTCTGGGGGCTCTCTGAGGCAGTGGTGGTTGCAAGGACACAGACATCCTACGTAGCTCAGCATGCAGTTTAGCTATCTCCTCCTGCAGCAAAGAAAATTGTTTGCAGATTTGACAGCAGCCAAGTCTCCAGAATGTCTCCCTCAAAACAAATGCATTACATCCACTGCACTGCACCAGGCCAAACATTGTATCAGTTGTATGGTAATAACAATAATATGTGTTTAGGCTTTTGTGCTCAAACTCACCTTTTTCTGTGTTCTAACTCACCTGCTTCTGATTCCAACTCACAAGTCACTTAAGTATTCAAGCTTCACTTTAGTCTGCAAGCTTCTCTCTCAATGAGCAAGCTCCAATGAGTCCTCTCACTACTTATATAGTATGTCAGGCAGCTGTTACACTCAGCTCCTCCCCCTAATCTCTCTTCACACCTAGCTTTAGCTCCTCCTCCTAGTATCTGTTCACACCTAGTAACAATACACTATACAGATACAGGCACAACCAAAATCACACTCAGATTTCTCCCTCAAAATTACAGTCTCTATATAGATAGACAGATAAAGAATACAAGACAGACAGAATGCAAGATAACTCACCTGCTTCTGTTTCCAACTCACAAGTCACTTAAGTATTCAAGCTTCACTTTAGTCTGCAAGCTTCTCTCTCAATGAGCAAGCTCCAATGAGTCCTCTCACTACTTATATAGTATGTCAGGCAGCTGTGACACTCAGCTCCTCCCCCTAATCTCTCTTCACACCTAGCTTTAGCTCCTCCTCCTAGTATCTGTTCACACCTAGTAACAATACACTATACAGATACAGGCACAACCAAAATCACACTCAGATTTCTCCCTCAAAATTACAGTCTCTATATAGATAGACAGATAAAGAATACAAGACAGACAGAATGCAAGATAACTCACCTGCTTCTGTTTCCAACTCACAAGTCACTTAAGTATTCAAGCTTCACTTTAGTCTGCAAGCTTCTCTCTCAATGAGCAAGCTCCAATGAGTCCTCTCACTACTTATATAGTATGTCAGGCAGCTGTGACACTCAGCTCCTCCCCCTAATCTCTCTTCACACCTAGCTTTAGCTCCTCCTCCTAGTATCTGTTCACACCTAGTAACAATACACTATACAGATACAGGCACAACCAAAATCACACTCAGATTTCTCCCTCAAAATTACAGTCTCTATATAGATAGACAGATAAAGAATACAAGACAGAAAGAATGCAAGATAACTCACCTGCTTCTGTTTCCAACTCACAAGTCACTTAAGTATTCAAGCTTCACTTTAGTCTGCAAGCTTCTCTCTCATCCACTTCAAACTGCAACTAGACATGTACTATCACTAAGTATGTGCTGAGACGGATGATAGATACAGCTTGTCTACAGTACTTCTACAATTTGAAAATAAGTATGTAGAGAATCTTTTCTACTTTAGGCATACCTCCCAACTGTCACGATTACAGCGGGACAGTCCCGATTTTCGGGTCCTGTTCCGCTGTCCCACCCGCGGCAGGCATTGTCCCGCTGCAGGGGGTGGCAGTTGGGAGACCCCCAAATCTAATAGAATAGACGCTGTGCGCATTCGCACAGCATCTATTCTCGTATGAAAATGAGGTCACGGCTAATTAGCATAAGCCGCATCCTCATTTGCATATGCCCCGCCCCCTTTTCGGGCGCTCGCGCAGCTTCGCCACGCGAGTGTCCCTATTTCCCCAACACAGAAGTTGGGAGGTATGCTTTAGGTCACAGATAATCGTTGTATTACAAACATTAATACTTGCTATACTTTGACTTACCTGCAGAGCTCCATGCTGTATGCAGAGGAGGGATGGAGAGCTCACTGCACTCCTTTCTCTGAGCATGACCTTCCTGCATTGTGCAGAAGAGGTCACATGATGCGGATGTCAGTTGCCCTATTCATAAGCTTGGTACACACTATACACAAAGGGTAAGTTAGACTGAGTAGCCAACTGGGGGCTGCATGCAATTGAGGGTTCACCAGGCTGCCTGTTTCCACCACTGGCGTAATGAAATACAGTACATATGGAAGACCGACGGACGGGATACATCCCGATAGAGGGAATCTCAACAGAGGTCTGGTAATCCATGTCACATTGCTCTGGGTCAGTGGCGTAACTAGATACATGTGGGCCCCATAGCAAAAGTTTTTAAGGGCCCCTATTCATCATCTAATGCTGAAAAATGACAGGGTAGGTGGCCTCTCTCAGCTCTGGGCCCCATAGCAGCTGCACCCCCTGCACCTATGGTAGTTACGCCCTTGCTCTGGGTCAAAGTTCACACAAACAAATCTATTATTTAAATAATAAAAAGTAAAGTAAAACGATGAGGGGATGCAGTTAAGATCCCGGCGGTCGGGATCCCGGCGTTCAGAATCCCGACGCCGGAATCCCGACCGCCGAAATGCCGACACTTTCTCCCTCCTGGGGTGTCCACGACACCCCTGGAGGGAGAATAAATTAGTGTGCCGAGCGTAGCGAGGCACCGGGCCCGCTGCGTGGCGAGCGCAGCGAGCCCGCAAGGGGGGGCGATCCATGTCCCCCCCTTGTCGGCATTTCGGCTGTCGGGATTCCGGCGTCGGGATTCTGAACGCCGGGATCCCGACCGCCGGGATTCAATACTGAATCCAACGATGAGTGCTCATAAGATCTGTTTCCTGCGCCTTTGCAATGTGTTTGTTACCACTCAAACAAGACACAAGGACAGACATATATTTGTCACTGCTTTATTTTATTAATCATAGTGAATGTTTTGTGCTTTTGCTCATAAGCACCTCATACAATTGAAGCGATCCGATCAAGGACAGGTAAGTACAACAGAAAGCAAAGTGACAGCGAGGTCGCCATAAATGAAAAGCTTTTCCATGGCTACTTGGTGATGGCGATTATCTTTTCTGCAGACATCCCTTTGATTTGCTTGGAAATGAGCTCAGCCACAATTTTCTTCTCCCCGACTTTCTTTGGGGCACATATGATCTTAGAACGAAAGATTCCTCCGGGTTTCACATCTCTGTTTATAAATTGAGAACATAATCATTCATATATGCTGCATATTATCAGTCCTCAGAAGCAAAAGTTATACATGCTCAAAGTCTATGTATTTCTGACCTTATACTCCTCATAGTGCAGGCAGGACTCTGAGGGGTAAAATGAAAAGAGGTGATGTTGCCTCAATGAGATTCTGTTAATAATTTCTCTATTGCATCCTAGAAAATGATAGATAGAATCTGAATGGTTGCTATGGGCAACAACACCTCATTTTCATTTTTAGAAGATTTACCCCGTAATGTCCAAACGTTACCCTTATACTGCATGTAAATTAGAGATAAAGAGAGCTCATTCCTTGATAGTTACAAGAAGGGATTATTCAAAATCAGCGATGATTTATGGTCTATATACTGTAGAATAGTTTTTCCACTGATGGGGGAGGACTAGATGGTTTCCCTCCATCGATGTCAAGCATAAAATAATATTTATTTTTCCTTTTTACCCCAAGGGGCCTGGATACTGAGCATAGCTCCACCCCTGACACCCGTGAAGACCCACTCACATGTTTTGAAAGTGGATGACCCTCAATAAGTAAAAACATTGAGTTCCACCACCTCTCTTAGACCACTTCAAGCGCAGAGTGCATGGGGTTTGTTCAATACTGAGCTGCACATATTTACAGAAATGTCTTTGTACATCTTTCTGCAGTCACAGCCCCTTTTGACATACCATGTTGCATGAATCTTTTAGCATGTAGTATTTATTTGTTTTGTGTTTTTTTTGTGGTAAAACACACCTTCATGCAATGTAATGTGCTCAGTATGCAGGATACTGTGCTAATTAATTTGATATACGACACCTCTAAATCTGTGTGCGATAAAGATGCATTTTCTGTAAAAACAGATGCCGGATTTTTGCAGAGCTGCATGGGACCTGGCTGCTCACTCACACCAGACTTCTCACACTGGGGTAGATGTATTAACACTCCTTTAACATTTGTTATTTTTCATTTCCCACTTCGTCCGCTGCTTGCACATCTGATATCATGAATAGTCTAAACTCACCCTTGATTGAATTTCTCCAGTTTGAACATGCCAAGTCCTTCCACATGTAACTCACACTTCTCTAAGGGAATACTCAGAGTATTCTTAAAAGTAAAGGTGCAAGTGAAATCTTCATTAATCTTTCCAGTTTCTGGCATCTGTATGGGAACAAAGTGTAACCTTAATCCCATGTGACTACTGGGTAATTTTCAGTGGCTGAAGACTAGTAATTGCCAAACATTGGTATAGAGAAGTGGTTCCCAAACTTTTTTGAATTATGGTGAAAGAGTATCAGAATTTTTTTAGCGGCACCATTAGGCCAAAGGTTTCCTATTAAGTACTTTAGAAAAAAATATAATCAATTATATAATTGTGTTTATATGTCATCCTTACCATCAGTTATGTGGTGAGGGACAGGATTCGCTTCTGTTTGCCCACATATCAAGGGCGTAACTACCATAGGTGCAGGGGGTGCAGCTGCTCTGGGGTCCAGATCTTAAAGGGGCCCACTTTGCCTGTCAAAGTATCATGTGCTGTATACATTTTTCAGCATTAGGTGATAAATAGGGGCCCTCAAAAACTTTTGCTATGGGGCCCACATGTATCTAGTTACGCCACTGCCGCATATGTTATGATGAGAAGCCACAAGCACTGGTTTTGCATATTACATTGGACATAAATAATATGAGTTGGGCCTGACCACGGCGCACAGTTTTGGGAACCACTGCTGTAGAGAATTTATGGGTAACATTCGGTCATATTTTCAATTACATAATGTTGTGAACTGAGTTTCATTTGTAAAAGAAACAAACCAGCAGTTTGAGTTTCAAACAAACACATATTTGTCCACAATTCTGTTACATTTTTTAAATAAATTGTTTTTATTGAACTTTTCTGTTTTACTGACTAAACAACAAAACTTGTAAAATTAAAATAAAATTACAATATTTTAAGAATACTCTCTGGTAGCACTTAAGGTGCCCGTTCACGTACACGGTACAATTGCTGGGTGCGATGCGATGCGCACTCCCGGGCACATCACTTCGCACAGCACAAAAAGTATGTGCTGCATACACTTTTTGTATTAGATTGCATCTCATTGCATTGCATAACATATGCAATGCAATCTAGTCCAAATTGTATACAATAATTGAACCGTGTATGGGCACCTTAAGGAAACAAGAGTATCCCATAAGGAAGTTAATTAAATAAAATAGTTATGAATAGTACTTAAATAAGATAACTATTTCCAATATTCCAGCCATATAATACAAACGTTCTAAACCTTATTTGAACAACATCTTTGCTTCTATTAGAGTTTGTCTTATTCAGTTTCCTAATTAATCATTTCTACTCCATTCACAAATGGTTTTAAACCTCAGTATTCCCCTTATAGAACAGATTATATGATGCTATAAATAACCACTTCGGTACGGCTATTTATCCTCAACTTAGTGTCCATGTCATGTCAATGGCCCAGGACACACAATCTAATGGGAATCAAGTAAACTCATCAAGGGCCAGCTAAACAGCCAGCCAATCAGATCCTGTATATTTCAGAGCTCGGGCCTTTACTTAAAGTAGTCTGAGGCCGGAATGCCCAAGCCGGGTGTGGATCATGAGGTTGACAGTAATTTGGTCCACCCCAAAAGGTCTACATGCACAAGGTCGACACTGGAAAAAGGTTGACACCAAAAATGTTGACATGAAAAGTTCGACATGAGTTTTTCAGGAGTTTTTTGTGTCAATGTGGACACCTGAGCACGTGGACCCCTAATAAGTGTACCTCATCCGCTCGCCATGCTTTGGACCAGGTTTATTGCTCTACTACCAGCACAGTACTTTCTACCATTTCCAATCATAGTCCACATGGATAGTAATGTATGAAAAAGTACAAAAAAAAACCTAAAAATAAAACATAAAAAAATGTGTCGACAATAGCCATCTCTGTTGGCCTTGTGCATGTCGGCTATATGGTGTCTATCTTTTGACTCTCAACCAATTATCCAGATTCGGTCCAAGTCACCTTTCTTATGTCATCTCATATAGGCCATACAAAGTCTGGATGGACGATACCTGCAATGACCTGGAAGAGAAGGAAAGACAAGAAGTGCTTACCTCCACTACTATGGGAGGATATATAAATGGTACCACCAGGCACTCGCTAGTTTTCTCCGATGTCTCCTTGGTTTCTGCTATGACATTGACTCTGACCATGAGCTCATCATCCACTAAGGTCATACACTTTATATATAGGTCACCAGCAACATTCAGTGGGACAGAAGCAGCTATAATCGTGATATGAGCAGAAATAGAAAAATTGAATGAACATATATATATACATATATAACAATAGTACATTAGAATACAAACATTAGAAAAAATATATTGTATAATATAAATGTATATATATATATATATATATATATATATATACACACTGTCTACAACTATTTCAAATCAGCTAATCAAAGTCCCAACTCCCTCTCTGCTCCATTCTCTGGTCTCTTATTGCCCTCACATCTCTAGTAACTATTTCTCTTGGATGTGTGTGGACCAGAATATAAGCAGAACACTGTTCCATTCCCTGAATCACCATACACCCTATGTGAACACTGTCTTTTCTCTTTCAATGGTCCTGGTGACACAGCTCAACATTGGGAAGCAGTTCGTGTTAGGTGCCCACTGGAGTGGGTGCTATTCTAAAGGGCTGCTGGAGCAGCCGAAGGATTAGAATTAGTTAGGGTTTTTATTATTTTATTAACTTTTACTCTAGCTAGGTAGGCACAGTGTGAGGATTCTCTTACTGAATCCTCACACTGACAGCGCAGCAGGAGCTGACAGAAGCGCGTCCTGTCAGCTCACTGTGCACAGGGGAGATGCTGTCTGGCCTCCCTGTGCAGCGCTTACAGTTTCTTTTAAGAAGCTGCCTGGGCTCCGGAGCACTCTGAAACCGGCTCCACGCTAGGTGGGGATCATGGGGGACAGGTGCTCCGTGATGGCGGCGGCCATTTTCAACGGAGCTTACACACTGAGCTCCTGTATGAGAGGACAGCAGTGTGTTACAGGCATGTTCCAAGTGGTCCCCAGCTGAGGAGGAGATACTGGAACTAGGAGATCCTGCAATGGGAGCGGCTGTCTGGGGGTGGTTGGCGCCAAAAGTCACGGACCCCGCAGCAGCAGGGACTTGGTCTCTTCCCTCACTCTGTTTTTGGCGCCATTCGGAACGCTTGCAGCGGAGCTGAGCTGGCTGACAGATCCTGGCAGAGTGTTTGGATTTCCTGGGCATCGCTTTCCCCACATCTGAAACCATCAGACAGATAAGTGACTGGGTGCATTGGCTCGGTAGAAACGCCTGTACAGTGAATGCGCTGTGACTGTGTTATTTTACATCATGTCTGAGCATCAGTCTGTGGTTTTGGGGGAGGGAGCCCTTAATACATTGAGCGCTTGCAGTGTTTGTACACTGAATTTTGTCCCTGAGCAGATGGCCAAGGGGGGCTTGTGTATTGCTTGCGCTGCTGTGAGACCCATGGGGAGTGAACCCCAGAGGGTAGAGCAATTGGAACCTGCGTGGGCTAGTGCCCTGGGCAGGTCTGTAAATGCTTTAGTGCAATTGCTGGACAGACAGAGTGATGTTTTGGTAGATTCTCAGAGACCTATGTCATCATCTCCTTGCCTCTGACCCAGGCAGATCCTGGCTTCCTTCAGGTCATGCATGATACTGCAAAAGGGATTAACAGGTTTAGTGAATTACTAGACAAAATAGATGTTGATGCTGTGGGGACCCCTAAAAGGTCTTATTCAGTGCCTTTACTTGTTGCTGAAGAGGAAGGAGAATATGCAGATATTCCCTGGGAGCAGGGTGATGATTCTGAGGATTCCTCTGCCGCAGGGGTGGAGGATTTGATTACTGCTGTAAAACAGGCTTTGAATTTGTCTGTGGAAGATAAAACTCCTGCAAAAGGTGTGTTTAAACGGCAGCGTAAGGAAGCTGTTACCTTCCCTGCAGATGAAGGTTTACAGGATTTATTGGAAGGGGCTTGGAAAATGCCAGATAAAAGGCTGCAAATGCCAAAGAGATTTTTAAGTTTATATCCCATGCCTGAGGCTCATGCAGACCTCTGGGAGAAAGTTCCAGTGGTAGATGCTTCTGTGGCACGTTTGTCAAAAGCCACTGTGTTGCCAGTGCAGGAGGGAGCTGCCTTTAAGGACCCCGTAGATAAAAAGCTGGAGGGTAACCTCAAGGCAATTTTTGAAGGGGTGGGCTACACACTCCGCCCTCTGATTGCTTCAGCCTGGGTCTCTAAGGCCATGATTGTGTGGGCCAATGACCTGTGCACTATTTTACATGCTGATCCTTGTGTGTTGTTACTGGCGGAGAAGCTTAAAGCAGCTGCAGAGTATGTGCTTGAGGCTGAGGAGGAAGCTCTCAAAATGGCTGCCAGAGTTTCCACAGTGTCCGTCAATGCCAGGAGAGTGCTCTGGCTTAAAGCCTGGGAGGCGGATAACGAGTCTAAAAAGGCCTTAGAGGCATTAGCTTTTAAAGGAAAGCTGTTGTTTGGTTCAGAACTGGAAGAAATTATTAAGCAGGCCTTCCTGCCGGCCCCTGCAGCCAAGCAGACATCAAGGTTTTCTGCTTTTAGGCCGTCCTTTCGGCCCTCCCCTAGAGGAGGTGCGTCCTTTCGAGGACAGTCCTTTAGGGGAAAGTTTCAGTCCTCCAGGGGCAAGGCCCCAAAGTCTAAATTCGGTTCCTTTCATAAGAAACCAAACACCAAAGGAGAGGACAAACCTGCCGCATGACTACCAGGGGATTTGCCCAGCGGTGGTCAAGGTGGGGGGGCGTCTGTCACAGTTCAGGGATGCATTGGCATTGTTAGACCAGGATTCCTGGGTATTAGACATTATATCCCAGGGTTACAGAATTCCCTTCAAAGGTCTTCCTCCGAGAAGATTCATTCCCACACCACTACCAAAGGAGGCTCGGCTCCGTACAGCTCTCTTGGGAGCGGCTCACTCTCTTTTAGAAAAGGGTGTGGTGATCCCGGTCCCCAGAGCAGAGTGGAAAAAAGGCTTTTTTTCCCACTCTGTTTCTGGTGCCCAAACCAGACGGGTCTTTCAGACCGATTCTCAATTTAAAGTCATTAAATATCCATTTGTGGGTAGACCATTTAAAAATGGAGTCTCTACGGTCAGTGCTGCTAAGCCTGGATCAGGGAGAATTTTTGGCGTCCATGGATGTCCAGGACGCATACCTTCATGTTCCTATCCATCCGGAACATCAGACTCTATTGAGGTTTGCGATAGGAAACCTGCATTTGCAATTCCAGGCGTTGTCCTTTGGTCTGGCTACAGCGCCAAGGGTATTCACCAAAATAATGTCAGTAATGGTGGCAGTGCTTCGACAGAGGGGAATCACTGTGATTCCATATTTAGACGACCTGCTGTTCAAAGCAGAAACAGCGGAAAAGTTAAAGAGTCACCAGGGAGGCACACGCAGCAAGCTGGCTATGTGGGAGGTATCCCGGATCTTCTTGTGGGCGGAACAGAATGTTCCACCATTGTCAGCGATATTCATCCCAGGGGTGGAGAATATAGAGGCCGACTTCCTGAGCAGGGAGGAGCTGCTGGAAGGAGAATGGAGTCTAAACCCACGAATATTTCTTCAGATTACACTGAGATGGGGAACTCCGGATGTGGACCTGATGGCATCAATGTTCAACCATCAGGTGCCCAGGCTCTATGCCAGGACGAGAGATCCACTGGCAGAAGCAGTGGATGCTATGACCATCCCCTGGGAGGGGAATCTACTTTATGTCTTCCCGCCAGTTCCGATGCTGGCAAGAGTGTTGAAAAAGATCCAGGCCCAGACAATTCCGGTAATCTTAGTGGCCCCAGATTGGCCAAGGAGGTCCTGGTACTCGAGGCTTCAGAGATTGTCTGTGGACTCGTGGCGTCTACCTCTGAGGTCAGACCTTCTAAACCAAGGACCATTCAACCATCTGGATTCAGCTCAGCTAAATTTGACGGCTTGGCTGTTGAAACCGCCATCGTGAAGAACAAAGGGTTCTCAGAGGCTGTGGTTAACACCATGATTAAAGCTAGAAAGTCAGTATCTTCTGCAAATTATTATAGGGTCTGGAAGACCAATATTAGGTGGTGTGAAAGGCAGAAGTCACACACATCGCGATTTAGATTGGCTAAATTGCTGGAGTTTTTGCAGGATGGCTTTTCATCTGGGTTAAGCCTTCAGTCACTCAAAGTGCAGATCTCGGCCTTGTCAATTTATTTCCAAAGAAGGATAGCATTGTTACCGGAAGTACAGACCTTCCTACAGGGGGTTTCTCGATTGAAACCTCCCTACAAACAACCAGTAGCGCCATGGGATTTATCTCTGGTTCTGGAGTGTCTTCAAAAGGCGCCTTTTGAGCCGTTAAGGTCGGCTGACCTTAAATTCCTTACATGGAAACTGGTATTTTTGTTGGCGATGGCGTCAGCAAAAAGAGTATCGGAGTTGGGAGCATTGTCCTGCAAGTCTCCCTTCCTTATATTTCATGATGATAGGGCTGTCCTTCGGACAGTACCCCAATTTTTACCAAAAGTAGTCTCTTCTTTTCATCTAAATCAGGAGATAGTTCTGCCTGTGTTTCAACCCCCAGAGGCTTCTAGGAAAAGGGACAAATTGAGGAATTTGGATGTGGTGCGCGCCTTGCGCATTTATGTGGACAGAGTAAAGAGTGTCAGGAAGACTGATACTTTGCTAGTTTTGTATGATGTACACAAAATTGGTTGGCCTGCTTCTAAGCATTCCATTGCTAGGTGGTTGCGTTCTGTAATTTCTTTTGCATATTCTAAAGTTGGTAGGCCTGTGCCGGCCAGGATTAATGCGCATACCACCAGGTCAGTCGCCACCTCTTGGGCGGTTCGACATGGGGCAACAGCTGAGCAGGTTTGCAGGGCTGCCACTTGGTCATCTGTTCATATGTTTGCCAAATTCTATAGGTTCCATGAGTTCGCGTCGGAGGACGTATCATTCGGGCGAGCAGTGATGAGAGCTGCAGACCTGAGCGTACCCACCCAAAGGACCGGCTCTGGAACGTCCCAATGTTGAGCTGTGTCACCAGGACCATTGAAAGAGAAAAAGGGATTTTTGTAAGAACTTACCGTTCGAATCCCTTTCTCTGATATGGTCCTGGTGACACAGCGATCCCTCCCTTACGCTCGGTAAGTATGCCAAGTTCATGATGTTTCATGTTATATATGGTTAAAAGGTTATTTTGATATTGTGCATATAATATCTGCAGGCGTTTGTACTGAGTCAATGTATTCCAGTGGCTTTGAAAGATTGAACTGAGGAGTCTGGGATGCAGAAGGGAGGAGCCTACCCTCCAAAAGCTTTAGGATAGGTGCCTGGCTCCTTCGGACCCTCCTACATCCCAATGTTGAGCTGTGTCATCAGGACCATATCAGAGAAAGTGATTCGAACGGTAAGTTCTTACAAAAATCCCTTTTTCAGCAGGGGTGTAGTATAGCTATATATATATATATAGGTCGGGAGGTGAAGTACAGCAAGTGACCACTGATCTGTTTCAAACTTCCTGGATATGGAGAGAGTGAGCTGTGAAGACAGAGATTGGAGATAGGAGCAGATAGGGACTAGAGGTGGGCTGCAGAGTTTATGGACTAAAAACTGTCACAGCTCAAAATTAACATACATTGCAGAAGCCATCATTTTGACAGGCTTTTATCAAGTACAGTATAAGATTCTACAGTTATAAGATAACATATACTGTATATGTTGTATGTAGGAACGCACAGCACAGAGGACAGTATGTAACATCTCCAAACAGATTGATGGTTATTATGGGGGGGGGGGGGGGGGGGAAGGGGGGGGGGGGAAGGGGGGGGGGATTCAATTCATGCTAATAACTCCGGTAGTTTAAAATATTGGCAGTTTTCGCCTAGAATAGATCGAATTAGCATTCAACCTATTCAATCTTTTTACGACTTTTGGAAACATTCCGAATCCCAGAAAATACATGGATCAACGAATCCACATCTAAGTTGAAAACAGCCGCTAAATCGTCCGTTTAGTGGCCCTTTCTGACAATGCAGATTAGCCCTTTAAAATAGCCGAATCTGCAGCAGCGTGTCCCTGCCGGGATTGAATAGGTCCTGGATGATATTTACGACTATCAGAAATATCGTACCGGTTTGAATAGCCCCCAAAGTTGCCTAGTTTATAAGTGAATGTTTATTAATAGCAACATAGAAAAAAAAAAAAAGTGCAGTGTATATACAACAGCAGCTTCAGGTGAGCAGATCGGAAATCAATTTTGAGATTGGTTTACCATGACCTGCATTTTGCTAGCTGCATTCTAATATAAATGACTGTGTTTTGTGTTTTAAAAAATACATATATTATTTAAAACCTGTCTTTAAGATTCATTTACATTTGAAATATGAATTCTAGATACTGTTGTTAGGGATTTGTTATTTATTTACAGTACCTTCCTTCGCTGGCACCTCTACTGTTTGTGTGACAGATGTAAGGGAGGCAATGGTTTTGCCAGTATAGGACTGCAGCTGACAGCCAGCAGTGATAGTCACCGTCTTTGCCTCATTTGATTCATTTTCAGCCAAGATGTTCAGAGACAAGGTGTTCCCGGGCAGTAATTCCTTGTCTCCTGTGATCTGTAACTTAATGCCAGGCGGAGGGGGAGGTGGAGGTGCTGCAAACACTAAGCAAGTGTCTGACTTCAGATAAGTGCACGCGGTTTTGAAAGTCTCTCTCTCTTCTGCAGAACCTGGATACCCAATAATAAATGAAATAGTAAATAAATGATGTTTGAGCAAAAATATCTCTAGCTGCACATACTGTATAATGTATGTTGCAGCAACTGATTAAGACACACAAAAAAATGAAATATACCTACTCAGGGGCCTATATATTGAATAAGCATGTGCTTTAAATGATGCAGAGAAGGCTCTTTCCATATAATCAAGGCAAACATTAGTTTTATGGCTTTTAGCAATACCTTAAAGGTGGGGATATTGCAGGAATATCACACTCTGTAACTAAATAACACTCAGGGGCAGATGCATTAAGCCTGGCGAAGTGATAAAGTGGCCGGTGATAACGCACCAGCCAATCAGCTCCTAACTTTCAAGTTGCAGGATGGGTTTGGAAAATGGCAGTTATGGCAGATAGGTTAGAAATCAATCAAGCACACATTAATACCACTTTCAGACAGAATAGCCCCTACATCCTGGCTTTTACTCAGCAACTGAGTGCAGGGTTGTTTTGCTGGTCGCAGTCTGACCCTCCTTTTACACAGAAAAGCAAATTACCGGGTCAAGAATTTCTACCTGGCAAGTTGCCGATTAACACGGGTATTTCTTCTGAGTGAAAAGGTCAACCCAGGTCGATATTCCCCGGTCTGCGACCCTGTTAAATTTTTTGTTCTCTGTGGATCCACTGACAGGAGTAGTGGAGAAATATTTGAAATCTTCTCCAGGACCTTGTGATTTGTGCCTGACACAGCAACCTTAAAGGCGGTCTCCAGACAAGGTGTTTGGGAGTGCTAAACAGCCGGGAGATGCCCGGTGGGAAATTCCATTCAGGTGGTTTCATTCATAGGCTGTTATTCCTTTTGAAGCAAAGAAAGTGGCCGCATTGGAGTGGTAACTGTTTACTAAAATAACTGACTGTATGCTGTTGACTCTATTAGGTGCGGATGATTCGCCAGTGCGAATCATCACGGCAACGAGTGGACTGAATTTGCTTAAAAGAGCTCGCACCTCCATAGTGGTGTGAGCAGTTTTAAGAGACTTCGGCCCAGAGAAGGGTGCAAGATTAGGCTGAATCGGGTGCCGTTGCCAGTGTTTAAACACATGAAAACGGCACATGTATGGCACCTCACACCTTTAGGACCTAATAAGATGGACCACAATTATTACTAATACCAGGACAATACCTGTTTTTCATAACATCTACTAATATCAGGATGACATGTATTCATCATCTACTAATTATAAAAACTATCTGTACACCATTTATTCACTGTAACACCCATTAACACAAGGATAATATCTATTCATTACAACATCTACTAACCATAAATCAATAACTTGAGTAATAAAAAAAACATCTATTCTTATTCTATATAAGTGAAATTAATAATGTTTTATGTGTCATATTTTTATATATTCTTTACTTTATTCTCAATGATCTAATGTAGAATTCATGTACTGGATGGTAATGATTGTTGTATATACATTCCTTTTATGTTATTTTTTATTTTTAATAAGAATGGCATTTATTTAAGTGCAGTAGATTCCATCCTTTTATTTATTGTGTGGGTTCAGTGTACCCACATTTGACAGCTGCTGGAATAAAAGACCATTTTATTTGCATTACTGTGATTTAGATTGTACTCTACATAGCACTTTTGCACTTTTGACCCTGGTAAATATCGGGGTTGAAGACCCCGGAAATGCAACCTGGGTTGACCCTTTCACACAAGAAAAGGACCCTTGTTGAACATCAAATTGCTGGGTAGAAATATTTGACTCCGTAATTTGCTTTTCTGTGTGAAGGGGATATTACTTACAGTTGATTACTTAAATCAACTTTTAGTAAATTTACCCCTACATCCTAAAACTTAATAACAATATAACAAAGGTTATGTTCTACTGACTTATAAAGTACTTTTGAAGAGTTTGATTTGTGTATCATTATTAATAATATCAAGCTTATCATGCATAAAGGTTTAATAAATACTAGATTTATAGTAAAAATGTGTTGCAAAAAAAATAGGAAAGGTCGTCTACCTCGCTCTGCAGGTTTATTTTAAATGAGGAACTGTGTCTCCACATATGCAGCACTTTACCAAGTTCTCATCAACATCAACACTCTTCATTTGGGCATCTATTCATACCATCTCCCCTCCTATTCTGAAGCCACAGCACAATGCCAGTTTTCAGACAGTTTACGTCCCCACTATCCATTGAACTTACCCTCTTGGTGTTTGTATGACAATGTAATATCTTGTTTTGCATTCTTATTGACTGCCTTAGTGCTGATGCATTTCCCAATGCAGTTTTTTTCCTCCCGTATCTGGTCGAATTGTTCCTCCCCATTTATTTCCTTCACCATCCATTCAATCCTATCAGCATTTACTTCAGCAAATAAAAACTTGGCATCATAGGGCAGATAGACATCTCCATTTTTTATGGCTGTCAGAGAACAAGGGCCACACTGGAAAACACCTGGATATACAATACATGGGAACAACAAATAGATTATTTTACTTATGTAACTATTTACATAGCACTCTATAATGTATGTCACGCTTGGAGTAGGGGATGGGTACGGAGACTTGGGTTTCGGGATGGAATAGAGCCAGTTTAATAAATTTCTTGATCATGTAAATTGTAATAAATGGAAGAAAACTTGAAAACACTAAACAGCGTCTTTGGAGCTCGGTTCTGAAAAGAAAAAAACATTTTGCAGTATTCTGACAGTCTCAGGTAATTGTCTTTAGAGCTGTACTCAGACCAGAAGAACCTCCTGAGAGCACGATAACTTAAGGACTATGGGTTGTATTCAATTGTTTTTCACCACCATTCCAGCTCACTATCCCTGGGGCGGTGAACTGAAATGCCCAAATGCATGGCTAAACATGACCATAATGAGCGTGATATGCGCAAAAAGATAGATCAATTGAATATCACCCTATGATCTATCAATAATCTCTCTATTTGTGAGTTCTCTAATTAGGAATCAACTCTGGTGCAGGCCCTTGGTTTCCTAACTGGGCCTTGACAGAATTGGGGATTGGTTGGACTCTTGCCCAGTCAGTGTGAATATGCAATTGGCCCTGCAAGTTTTTGTGGACATCTGATAGGTAGGCACTAACCTCTGTTGGCTGTTGTTTCTTTTATTCGCCACCATTAATATGGATTTCAATAAAAAGGCCAACGAGTTTTGTAACCCCCACATCTGTGTCTGTGTTTTTATTATAGATAAGTTTTAGTTAACTGCATAGGGTTCAACGGTCATTGGCAGCTGAGGCATTTAAGGAGTACTGTATATACTGTACAATAGCTGTATTGCCACACGTGCCTTCCAATGCCTTCTGTATTGTATTCATAGGTCACTTCCCCTTCTGTATAGGTAAGGGTATACATTTGCTCTGTTTCCGTGCTCATCAGGAATGGTGATTACTTTTAAAAGTTTAAAACTATATTATACAGTATCTTACAGAGAAACAAAGCAGCACAAAACCAACTGCATATTAAATTACATGTTGAGAGTCCAGTCTTCTCACTCCCTCTAATTTATTACTAATTAGTCCTTGTCATTAGATTCACATTTGAACAATTAATTTGCTAGCCACATATCTTACCCTGACTTGGTTCCTGTGGGGTGGCATCTATAGCCTGCCAGCCATCATATCCACTGGGGAGATCAGCTCGTTTCATCCATACATCATTCCACACATGGAAATTCCTGTATGTGGAAAGTCCTTGTTAGAGGTCAGTATAGTGGAGCTCTAGCTGCAGTGGCAAACGCAGGATTTTCAGAAGGGGGTTTCCAGAGGGGCGGAGCAAAGCACGGAGATAGACATTTAGGTGACCCAGTATATGCCGGGTCAGTTAAAGTATTATAGATAGACCAAATGTATATAAATAATAATAATAATAATATACATACATACATACATACATACATACATGGGTGTCAACAGCAGTGTAGACCCCTGGGCATAGCAATGTATTGGGGCACCTACCGATCCTCCAGCTGTAGGGGTGGGCGAAGCTTTGATGTCCCCCGGGTGGTAGGGGGTAGTGTATCAACCACTCAGCATGTAGGGCCTGGATCAGTAATTTCCACTAATTACCCCTTTACTGCACAGATGGTGGGAGATGGGGGTGGGAGAAGGGGGCACTGGGCTGAATGAAGGGGCCCTGATACATAACTTCCAGGGTGGTAGAGGATGTTTAATATGCAGAGCAGGGGTGTATAGTGGAGTGGGCTTATTATTCATAATTTTGGTGGGAGGACAGCTTGCTTGACTACAGATATCTCCAGTTCCCAGAAATAGATTTCTTAGATTTTAATGGAATTAAAAACTAGAGAATCCCACCTACCAAATGGTATTGGGGACTAGGGGATGAGAGTTCAGGAGTCAGAGCAATCTGCCAACGAGAATATAAAACTACATACCAGGTGTCTGGAGCTGGACCAGTAACCACCTGCTGGAAGGCTGATATCTCTGGTTCTGGAAACAGTAGATACAAGCTTCTAGTGTCTTTCAAAGGGGAAGAGTCCCAGCTTTTGGAATATATCCTCAGAAAAACTCTAAGTCAGACAGAACCTGAAATATCTGACTGGGAAGAGCAATTAACAGGCTTGGATGGGGACCACTGCTTTGAAGTCCGATATCTCCGGTTCCCTAGGGCCGATTTTTAAAATTCTTGTACCCATGGAAAGAGGGGACCCTCAGCTTTCAGACTAAGGCCATTAGACTCCTGGGGGGTTTCTGGGTACTCAGAAACCCCCCCCCTGCGTGCGCTACTGCGCTGTGACACATCAGACTATCTTATGAAGGGCTTATAGGGAGTAGGGGAAGACAGCCAACAAGCACTGGTTCCTAACAGGAGGCATAAATAGCTATAGGGACATAAGGCAATCCACATCAAAAGTATATATCATCCACCTGAAGAGATGTTAATAATCACAGTAGTAGGTGGAGATGTGAACAGTATAGTACAGAAACTGTATAGGAACAAACAAGAGAAAAATAAACTCTCACACTACTGTATAGTAGGTCTAAAATATAACTTTTTTTAGGTATGAAAACAACAATTATTTAGGTACCCCTGTAGTATCAGAAGGGGTAAATATTTGTTAGAAAATATCAGACAATACAGACACCAGCATAGAACAAGAAGTGCATGTAGGTTGTTATACATGAAAAGGAAAGAGATTCAACCAAGAATCTTGCTTTGGCTTTGGTTATGACGTTGATAGGGGGCATGATGGAGAATGTCTCACTTTAGGAGGCAGTGCAGGAACTGTGGCACTTGTTATTGCGTCATCATGCAACGCACCCACTGCACAATACCAATATTACAGGCATTGTGCAGTGAGACGGGGCACAATAACGCAAATCAGCAAGTAACATACCGTACAATTGTCCCACAGGGTTAAGTTACATGCTACAAAATTGGCCAAACTACAGTACCTCCAGTGTAGTTGTACTCTTGGTTCAGCCATAAATCATATATATTGTACATACTTGCATTCCAGCCGTTCAGGTAATTTCTGCTGGATACAGCTGAGCTACCAGTGTGTGTGCGCAGGCGCAGTGCCTGCTGGGAAATCTGGGTCTCAGTAGCACCGCACTTACCAAATCGAATCACTGGAGAAATCCTCTAACTTCTCTCCTTTCTCATTTATGTAAACATCAATTTTGAGATTCTCCTCAGTATCATGAGCTGAAGAAAAGTTAGTGACACTTCTTGCTGGGATTCCTAAGCAGCGCATAACTAGAACATGGAAAGAACAGATTATAATAGCGACATTCCAGCAGAAGATTCTAAAAAGATTATTTTTTATTTATAATACTTTGGAAAGATTATTGACACACACAGCCTACAACCCACAGCAACCCTCTTTCATCATCTAAACTAGACTGATAAAAGCGGACATCTTATTTTATGCACAAACTCATTACACGTCTATTATCTCATCAGATGTGTCCAAAACAACATAAGTAAATGAGTATTTATGTTTTTTTTTTTTTAAGTTTTATTTATCTATTAATTCCTGGAAACAAAGGGCCTGATTACGAGGTAGACGCATATCCCTTAGCGTATACAGTATTGTGTGCAGTTGTATAAATATACTAATGCCACAGGACATGAACAAAGACATCCACCACCACTGTGTGTAATCCACCGCTGGCATACAAAGACGCATCATCGGCAATATTGGTCGCACCACTTAACTCCTGAGCATCTCTATGGCTGCTCAGAATGTCCATCAGAACTAAGGCGCTGGGGCCAGTACAACTGCAAATGAAGACACAGTCATCCGTGACTAGCCAGTCCCCCTTACCACCCCTAAATGTACACTGCCAATCACGTTGTGCCCAAATCCTCTTTGTGACTGCTGTGGCACACATACACAGTTCAAAAAAAATCACTCCACTCTGAATCAGGCCCTAAATTGGAAACACAGGACAATGGGCGGTATTCAATACGGCTGGCAAGGGGGTTTGTAAGGCAAGGATGTTTTTTTATCACTGAAAACAAGTCATCCTCGCCGTCAAACCCCCTCGCTGTATTCAATGTAAGGGAGAAATCCTCGCCATGAGAATATGACGAGGATCTCCTTAAATAATGAGGTTTGCCACAAATGCAGCAAGTCCGCTGCATTTTGTGGAGAGCTCTGCCATTTTAATGGCCACACTTGCCGTTTCCACCTCGCCAAAGGGAACCAATGAGGTGGAAACAGGGAGTGAAGGGGAGGGAGTTGAATACTTGACGGCTAGCACTTCTAGCCGGCATAGCTCACCACCAGGGTAATTGAATACCCCTCATTGTATACCAGCACAGATTTATGGTATTGTCTATATTTTATTATATTACACTATTTTGTATAGTACACTATATTATTTAAATAACACAGAACACCAGCATAAAAATATACATAACAGTCCTAATACTTTTAAAACGACTGTACATTGTTGTGACATTTATAATTTTAAAAATAATTGAAATACATAGTTATCTAAAGGAAAATCAGTGATATTTTCCTATATTTGGTAGATGTGGGTGTCACAGGACTTCCATTTTCATACCTGTTGTAAGAACTCCTGAGAATACCCAGCACTGCCCAAACAGAACAGACCGTTTGGTTTTGTAAAATTGCTGCAGAATAGCGCTACTTCCTGTCCAGGTGGTGGGGGAAACACCTGCAGAATATTGTCCTGACCAATTACCTGTCAGGACTCCATTGTCATCATTAGAATTGACCTAAGGGAAAGTATGCGTATTGGTAAGTATTGACCTGAATTTCTGTTATCACTATATAACTATCCAATATACGGTACATCGAACATACACACTATGTAAAGGTTGGGTATTTGTATGTAATTTTTTTGGTATAAATATACAGAATGTATGCCCTTTTAAACAATCAACAGGAATAAAACAGGATGTGTATACATAGACAACAACCTGAGAGGCTGAAAATCAAGAAGACTTCTGTGGTACACAAGATTAGTACAGCAATCACTAGCGTAATAACAGAAGAGAGCGTACAACAATCACTAGCGTAATAACAGAAGAGAGGACACCGTTTCACTAATGCGGGAATGATTTAGCTCATGTGTATGAAAGAGTACCTTCTTTGTAAAACTATAAAAAATACAGGGAAGGTGACGACTCATTTTAATGGTATTACAGGCAATTCCCAATGTAACATACACAGCAATGGAACCTAAACCGGGGCTGTAACTAGGGATGGCAAAGCAGATATGTCATCCAGGGTGCAGGGCCTAAGGGGTGGCACGGTTGCTAGCCGTGATACCTGCAGTTGGCCTGGAACAGCAATGTGTATTATCTGGAGCCAGCCTGGTCTGGGTGGCTCCTAACCCTAAGATAAGAACATGTGTGGTATAAGACTTATTGCATGACGTACCAAAGCAGAGAATTTCCTAGACAAAATCACTGGATCCCTTCTTGCTGCAGCTTTGAGTTCACTTCGGTCGAGGAGAAACATACAACAGTCCAGCACATCGACTTCATGCTAGTACAAACCGAAGGTAAGACAAAATTATCTATATATCACATATTCAGACCTCCATAGTGCAGAAGGTGGCTCAAATAATTTTCGATTTCAGTTCCTATGTAAAACCAACATAATTTAAATACAAGGTAAATTTACTAAGATGTGAGTCTTATATTGAAGATGGAATGTTGCCCAAAGCAACCAGTCAGTAAATAAAAAATAAATGGATATTTGGTATGCCTATCCTTTTGATCCTAGTAGGCCAGCCCCCTATTTAAATGAAGCTTCAATAATACAATCATGCAGCAGATGGATTGTATGTCTGATTGTATGACAGATTGTGAGTACATTGTGTGTCCAAAAACCACCAAGGACTGCCGGGGAATTGAAGGGAAATTGGACACAATCGTGATTGACCGGTCTTTCTGATGTATGGCCACCTACCAGGTGTCAGTTAATCTTTAATAAACAATTTCCAGTATAATTTTGCATCGGAATAAGGAAAATAATACATACTTGTCCAAAATTCCATGGCCTAGCACTGATTTTACGGCTTGATCCAACATAAATGTAACCTGTGTCATTCAGAACATACTCTTTCCTCTCATCCTCATCTGGCATGTATACACTGTCATCTAATAACATAAAGAAATATTTTCAGGTTAATATTTATTATACTGTGTTTAAATGCAACACGTGTTTAATGGATTGTCATTGTTACGGTTCAATAGATTGTCATTGTTCACTGTCTTGTAAAGAAAAAGGATGTTATTACACTATGTCGCAAAGGGATAGACTGGGGCTGGTTACCAGCCCTGGCATAGCAATGTTGTTTACAGGGCTGTTGAAAGTTTAGCGTGGTGTGTTGGACTAGGGGGACCTGAACAGTGGCAACTTAGTTATGGACACGTAGCTGTACACATGTTTGGCTTTTATTAACAAAGAACACTCAAGTAATAATTTTTACCTTTGCACCAAGGGTTACACAGGATGTAAATGGGGCAATCGGCCGTGTAGACGAGTCCTCTTCCTGTTATTATACTTAGACAGTATTTTCCAATAATTGCATTGGCGGGACTAGTGACAGCTATTATATACTAAAAGATACAACAAGAATAATTATTTTGCTGTTATGTTCAAAGATCATCTACCAGTATAGTGGAGGTTTGATTCAACTAACTAACTAACTAACTAATTCAATTTAAAGGACTAGTGAAACATATAATGTATAATTCTGTACAGATGCTGCCATAAGTATTTTCAAGGAGTGGAGCTGCTGGAGAAGGGCAGCATGCAAACAGGGCACTATATTACTTCTCTCCAGGCTTATCCACCAGCAGATACTTGGAGTGTTGCTTGGAGTGCTGTTGATGGCGGCAGAGCATAAAGAGAAGTAATATAGAATTTATACAGCTCTGTCTGGGGGCCCCCTAAGAGAATAGTGCCCATGGATACAAATTCCCCGGGGGATCCTTTAATCCGGCACTAAGCATAGTTCATCTTCCTCTCCAAATGCACTAAGTCCACATCCCCTCTCCTGCGAGCCCTTCATTGGCTTCCCTTTCAGAATCCAATTCAAGCTTCTCACTCACAAAGCCCTCACCCACTCCTCTTCCATTTACATCTCTGACCTTATCTCCCATGTACATTCCCGCCTCTCCTTTTTGCTCTGTTAATGTGCACCACCTCTCCTGCCTACTGATTACTTTCTCCCACTCCTACCTCCAAGACTTGTCACGTGCTGTTCCCTTTCTCTGGAATTATCTCCCTCTCTCCCTCACACATTCAAACTTGAAATGGGCTCTCAAGACTTACTTCTTCCAAAAACCCGGTCAAATTGCACCTTAACCCTCTGTTCCATGGTCTTGTTAAGCCTGTACCTGGGTAAAAACCCCAGCAAGCAGCAAGCAGTTCCAGCAAGACAAGAGTACAGGCCTCTAAGATATATTTAATAGATAGAACTCTGAGAATTAGAAACTTCAATGTTTGGCTAAGGAATTGGTGCAACGAGGAGAGATTTGGATATTTAGGTCAAAGTCAAGCTACCTGGCAAGACAGAGCCTTATATAAAAGTGATGGCCTGCACCCATCTTCAAGGGGAACGAGAATATTAAGTGAGAAGTTTGGAAGCTTCATAAGCAACTTTTTAAACTAGCAGAGGGGGGCAGTGAACCAAATAAGAATGAAGAAATCTGCTCCCCCAACCTAGAGGTATTGCCTCTGCAGGCAAATGGAACAGGAAGCCTATCCACTGCAACAGAAGATAATGCCGATCAAAACCGAATAGAAATAAGCAGAAAGATGAACATAGCTAGCAGCAGGAGAAGCACAAACACAACTTTAAGAGCTATGTGTGCAAATGCTAGGAGCTTAGGAAAAAAAAATCCCAGAACTAATTGCAATAATGACAAGGGATGAACTGGATATTGTGGCTATTACAGAGACATGGTGCAATGAAAATCATGACTGGGACATAGCTATACCAGGATATACTTTATTTAGGAAGGACAGAATGGGAAAAATTGGAGGAGGGGTTGCAATATATGTGAAAAAAAAATATAAAGACTACCTTAATACAAAGTATTGAAGAAAAAACGGAGGCCCTTTGGGTGACCATAGAAACAGGGAAGAAGGCGATTCGGTACTTATGTATTATCTGGGCTCCCATGTTAAATGCACCACATTTTTTCATACCCCTACTATCCAACTACGCATGGAGTTGATTTTATATAGTGTGGCGAGCGCAGCGAGCCACCGTGCCCGAAGCATGGCGAGCGCAGCGAGCCCCGCGAGGGGACGCGGTCTCGTAAGAAAAACGGGAGCCCAGATATTACATAAGTACCGGCGATTCTTTGTATAGGGGTGATCTACAGACCACCAGGTCAGGAAGAGGAAGTAGACAAGAGCCTATTGCAGGACATCAATAAAATGGCATTAAAAGGAGAGGTGATAATCATGGGAGACTTTAATCTACCTGATGTAAACTGGGAGCTGCCTGTTGCAAGTTCCACCAGAAGTAGGGACATGCTGAATTCCTTGCAAGGAGCATCCCTCCAGCAATTGGTGAGGGAGCCCACTCGTAAGGACCCAATATTAGACTTAATACTTACATATGGTGACAGAATATCTGACATAAATGTGGGTGAAAATCTGGGATCCAGTGACCATCAAGCAGTATGGTTCAAAATAAAGACAGAGACTGACCCATCGCACACAAAACAAAGGTGTTAGATTTTAGGAAGGCTGATTTTGTAGAGATGGGAAACTCTGTAAGGGATTCTTTGGCAGAGTGGAAGAACTTGGAAGGAGTGCAGGATAAGTGGGAAAAATTAAAAAGTGCAATTCTAAAAGCAACAGAACTTTGTGTCAAAAGAGTTAGGAAAAACACAAGAAAAAGAAAGCCATTGTGGTTTGCAAAAGAAGTAGCAAGTATTGTGAAAGCAAAAAAGTTGGCCTTTAAGAAATTTAAGCAGACGCAGAAGAATGAGGACAAAGAGGTGTATCTTGATAGACAGAAGGAGGCTAAGAAGGTAATCAGATATGCAAAAGCACAGGCTGAGGAAAAAATGGCCCAGTCAGTGGGTAAAGGGGGGAAAACTTTTTTAGGTATATAAGTGAAAGGAGAAAAACAAAAAGTGGAATAATTAGACTGAAGACAGAGAGTGGAAGTTTTCTTGAGGGGACAATGTAATAGCAGATAATATTAATAATTATTTCTGCTCAGTATTCACTGCTGAAAGAGAGGGGAAGGGGCCACAGTTAAGTTGCAAGTATAGTCAGAAAACTGAGGGAGAGACAAGTACATTTACAGAGGAGAAAGTCCTCACAGAACTCTCAAAACTGAAAGTGGATAAATCAATGGGGCCAGATGGAACAAATGATTGAGGATCTAGGTAGATTAGAGAAATGGTCAAGAGAATGGCAACTACAGTTTAATGCCCAAAAATGCAAAATCATGCACTTGGGTCTCAGAAATCCAAAGACTCAACATAGTATAAATGGCACTATAATGGAAACTACTGAGGAAGAGAGGGATCTAGGTGTCACTATTTCAGGGGACTTAAAAGCAAGTAGGCAATGTAACAAAGCAATGAAGAAGGCAAGTCAGATGCTTGGTTGCATAGGGAGAGGTATCAGCAGTAGAAAGAAAGAAGTAATAATGCCACTGTATAGGTCATTGGTACGACCTCACCTAGAGTATTGTGTTCAGTTCTGGAGGCCATATCTTCAGAAGGATATAAATACATTAGAGACTGTACAAAGAAGAGCAACTAAAATGGTGCATGGCCTACATCACAAAACGTACCAGGAAAGACTAAAAGATCTTAATATGTATACTTTAGAGCAGAGAAGGGAAAGGGGGGACATGATAGAAACTTTCAAATATATAAAGGGTTTTAACAAGGTACAGGTGGGAGACATTCTTCACAGGAAGAGGAGCAACAGAACACGAGGACATGCACTGAAACTAGAGGGAGGAATTTTTTCACAGAAAGAGTAGTAGATAAGTGGAATAGCCTACCATCAGAGGTGGTAGAGGCAAATACAGTAGTACAATTTAAACATGCTTGGGATAAGCATATTGATATCCTTACAAAAAAATAAGGATCAAATATGGTTTAAGGTAACATGTTTAAAAAAAGGGGCAGACTAGATGGGCCAAGTGGTTCTTATCTGCCGTCAAATTCTATGTTTCTATGTTTCTAGATAGATAGATAGATAGATACTGTGAGTTTTTCCATAAATAATTAGCTCACACAACAAATGTTGGAATACAACTGTACTTATTGCTGCTAGCAGCTGTAATCACCTCATTACAATTCCTTTGCTGGATTGCAGCACTCCAGCTGTTGGGCAAGCACGGCCGACCCAGCTCTATAAGCACAAGCGTTCCATTTGATTTCATTGCACGAGGACCTAAAATGAATAAATGGAACAAATTGAGAATATTCAAGAGTTTTCCATTTACATTCCTATAATAAATCTCTGTTAGGGTCCCATTTATCGATAATTTTAAGTTGCCTACTCTAAAATACAGTATAAACCAATTGCTTAATTCTGCCTTAAACAAGGATAAACAAACATTTCTGTTTAAAGGTGCGCACACACGGATAGATTTGTCAAAAGATCTGGGCGTTCCCGACCGATTGAAATGACCAATCGCTCAAATCGTGCCGTGTGTATAAATGATATATCAGACGATGCGCGCACCCGACGGTCATTGGTAGAGGTCGCTGATCTTTCCTGCATGCAGAAATATCAGCGACCAATCGTTAACGATGTGTACCAATCGTTCCATGTGTATGCACGATGAACGATTTGGTAAGGCTGATTGACTGGCTCCCTCTCCCTCCACCATTGTTAAAGATCAATCATTCATGTGTATTTCATTTGCTCAATCGTTCATCATTTGTCACCAAATCGTTTGTGCAGGAGGTTCAGAGGAAATTGTTAACGAGAGTGAATCGTTGGCCAAATCTATCCGTGTGTGCGCACCTTTACACATTTTAAGAACATAGTCACTTTGCTAATAGGTACATTTTCACGACCTATATACGACCTATATACAGTAATTGAACTACTATTTTTTCCCTCATTTCCAGATACAGATTTTAAAGCTTTGCATTTAGACATATTTGTCCTAAGGAATGTCCCTACTTTTCCAGTTCTGCCTGCATCTAATTCTCAGTCATTATAAATGTGAGAACTAGCCAGTAGGAATTCTTACATGTTCCTCAACACCAACTGGGGAATTGATTCAGGTATACCCCTATGTCGCAGTATTTTCCACCAAGAGCTGAATAGGCAAATACCCCAACCCAAAACTCGCTGGCAGTATTTGCTATAAGGAAAGGTACATCAGAATACAACAGCTGTCATTGCCAGCAATGGTTTTGCTAACTACTTGCCCTATTTGAAAAGTATTCCCCCCCTAGGCAATTCCTCCCATTTGCCATTTTAACCCTTTGAGTGCCAACATTGCTGTGAGCGATACTCAAAATATCCACTAAAAATGCCAGCAGAGTGACTGTTCTTTTAGTATAAATAAATACAAATACAGCCAAGTCAAGTAATTGAAGTTTAGTTAAATATTGCACTAAAAAATAAAGAACAGTCGCTGTGTGCGGCGCTGGCATTTCATGTCTGTTTCTTAGCAGACACATTCACAATGCTTGGCAAACCAAAGCACTCTGGTAGAAATCTCATTACATGTTGCAATATACTTTGGGGGTTATTCTTGTTCATTCGGTCCTCTGTGCATTCTCACGGAGGACCGATGTTGCACGTCCGGGTGGGGTTTGGTGGATTTGCAAGGCTGCGAATTTGCAGCCTTGCGAATCAACCAGAATAACCCCCTTTGGGCGTAGTGTAAAAACAGGGTCACATGGTCAGTTTATGTAACAATATTATGGAGAAGGTGCTTTCATGTGTCCCCAACACCTACATACAGTCATTCTGTGGTATACAGTATGTCTATATCTGGCATATCAATTTACTAGGACACATACAAATCACAATAACATGGACTTAGGGGGTGATTCTGGTTGGTTTGAAAAAGCAAACTCCTTCCTTAATGGACAAAACCATGTGCACTACAGGTGGGGGATATGTAGCATGTGCAGAGAGAGTTACATTTGGGTGGGGTTTCAAACTGAAATCAAATTGGTTTCAAACTGAAATCTAAATTGAAGTGTAAGAATAAAGCAGCCAGTATTTACAGTACCCTGCACAGAAACAAAATAACTCCCCCAAATGTAACTCTCTCTGCACATGTTACATCAGCCTCACCTGCGGTGCAGCATGGTTTTGTCCATTAAAGAAGGAGCTTACTTTTCCAAACCAACCTGAATCACCCCCTTTATATTTTGAAAGTGGTGAATGCTGGACATAGGGGGTTATTCTAGTTCACTCTTTCTGACAAATTCCTTCTTAGATGGACAAAACCATGTGCACTGCAGGGGGGGGCAGATGTAAAATGTGCAGAGAGAATTAGATTTGGGTGAGTTATTTTGTTTCTGTGCAGGGAAAATACTGACTGATTTATTTTTGCACTGCAATATAGATCTCACTTTGAAGTAAAACCCCACCCAAATCTAATTATCTCTGCAAAAGTAACATCTGCCCCACCTGCAGTGCACATGGTTTTGTCCATCTAAGAAGGAATTTGTCAGAAAGAGTGAACTAGAATAACCCCCTTAATCTCATCTCCACTATCCACAATCCTGACCGCATATAGTATATGCATGACCATATAAAATTGTACTTTTGCACAGCACCAACCTATCTTACATACATCCTTTTTGTTGGATTAAGATCCTGATTCTGAGTCGCATCCAGGGTTAATGCGAAATGAAGTTGACATGTTTAAAACCTGTGCATACAGGGTATGTCTGAGTTGCACAGCGCATGTGTCCAGTTGTTAGCGCATGGTCTGTAGAATCCAGTATAAGCAGATGGGGATGTGTCACTGTAAGTGGTTGCATCCAATATATGGAGCCTTATTTGTGCACAACTCTGAATTAGTCCCTTATATTAGTAACCATTAGTTTTATTACGAAGGGTGCTTACCAGTAGAGACCTGCAATGTTATTTTATCCCTCTGGGTCACTTCCCTGTTGAACGAAACTTTAAGAGAGAACTCCTGCCCTCGTCTCAGAATAAGGTGTGGGCTGTCAAACTCATCCGTGTTGTGGTGGCAGGCATTCTCATGCTTCAGGAAGTCTATCTTTGTGGTTCTAAGTGCCATCTCTGAGAGACAAAACAGAACAGATATAACTAGTATATATATACTGAATTAGAACATAGGATCCAGAAAGCCTACTGTAATGGGCCCTACACACATAGCCATGTTTAACCAGAGATGGGCAATGGACAATTTAGCATGGCGATTCTCCATGAGCTTCCCGGACTCTAGATTGCTCAGAAAGTGTCAGCGATGTGCACCAGCGATTTAGCTTGGCAATTCAGGGAATAAAAAAAGGATGAAAATTCAAATAATGGCTTGGTATATCGCTAATCGCCCATCACAAAAAAAAAACCATGGGCGAAATGCAATCTCTTCTACCGTGTTTCCCCGATAATAAGACACAGTCTTATTTTTTTTTTTTTTGCAACAAAAAACACCATAGGGCTTATTTTCGGGGTAGGGCTTATTTTACAGCCACCACATCCCCAGTCCAGCAGTATACAGAAGCCGCGTGGATGTGTGCGGTGATGCCATGCACAATGCATCCCTGGGACTGGGAGTTGGAGTCTTCAACGGTACAAGGGCTGATACAGTAATGCGGGGGTGGAGCTGGGGGCATTGAATTTAGTGCACGGACTCGGGGTAGGGCTTATTTTGGACTAGTTTCCAAAAGCAAGGGTAGGGCTTATTTTCTGGGTAGGGCATATTATCGGGGAAACACGGTAATAGATTTCAATAGATTTATCCAGCAGCCTGGTTATACATCTCCCAGCGATAGCGGCGCACGAGGTCACACATCCCTATCGCTATGGCCCCTACACACACACAGTGATGTAAGCCCATTTTCTGAGAGATGTAGTTAAATTAAGTAAAATCGCTCAGAAAATGGGCTGAAATTGCTACATGTGTAGGCCAAGACCTATACGTTTTGGGTCAAGAATTAATATACACAAAATACAGTATTGTTTTTTTAGGGGGCAGCAGAGTAAAACATTTGTAACCATTACAATAACTCCTATTATCCAGATGGAACGAAAATCTGAATAAGCAAAACCCCAGGACTGACTTATTATACTGTATTACAAACACATTTATGGAAAGACATCACTGAACACACACTACTCTATGAATTTAAGGTACTTAATAAATGGTTTATCAATAATGGAGATATATTCCATGCGTATTTGTAGAGACGTACTTGCTCAGGCTGCATAAAGTAACACTGAGCCTGATTCATATATGTATGCAAATCGTATGGTTTGCATCCTCAGATGCAGCACTCAGATCCTTGCTAATGCTAACATGCGGTGTCTTTCACCAATAGGCGCCTTCTGCTGCACTCAAATTTTAATTAGATGGATTTGCACAGCCGCTTCTTTTTGGATGTGTAATACCACACAAATATGATTCGAGCCCACTATGCTGAATATACAAGGGTGTAACTAGCATAGATGTAGGGAGTGCCACTGCTATTGGGGCCCACAGCTAAAAGGAGCCCCGCTTCCTTGCCACAGGTACATGTGCTATACACATTATTCACTATTGGATGGTGCATAGGGGCCCCTACAAAGTTTTGCTATGGGCCTACAAATATCTAGTTACGCCACTGTGAATATGTGTCATTTTTGAACAACATACAGTATATTATGTGGCCTGTTATACATGAGAGGTACATTAACCCCTTCCCGACATTTGACGTACATTTACGTCATGGTCGGGATGTACTTCCCGACACATGGCATAAATGTACGTCATGAGTTCAAACTGTCACCGCGTCTATAGACGCGGTGACAGAGGGACGATGTCTGCTGTCCCTGACAGCAGACATCTTCCCTCATTGCCCAGGGGGGGCAGCGATGCCCCCACCCATCGGCGATCGCTGTGATTGGCTGTTCAATGTGAACAGCCAATTACAGCGTTTTCTGTGTACCGGCGAATAACGTTCGCCGGTGACACAGGGATCGGTGGTGATTGGTGCTGTTAAGTACAGCACCAATCAACACCGGGTGTAAGGGTGACACTGGTGGTCACCCCACCCCACCCCACCTCACCCCACCTGCCCCCAAAGGCTGTGATTGGTCCGTCGGACCGACGGACCAATCGCAGCCATTACACCTCAAATGAGGTAACGGAGACAGCCCTGCAGCCGCCATTCCGGTCAGGAACAGCGTGCAGAGCGGTCTCCGTGCCCATCTGTGCCTATACTGACCTGATCAGCGTTGGTGGCATCCGTGCTGCCAGCTCCTGTGACTTCCTGGTGCTTGTGTTGCTGCTGCTGCTGCTGCAGCAGCGTCATTGTGTCAGAAATTGTGTGATATAATTTTGTATCTGCTGCCCCCTGCTGCCCTCCTTTTGTGCTGATCAGTATAAACTAACTGATCAGCACCTTTTTTGGGGTGCAGGGTTTTTTTTTTTTATATATATACCCTGTCAGGTTGCACCCACAGTTGTGTGCCTGCTGCCCCTCACTGCTAATCAGTGTTGCATCACTGATCAGCAGTTTTTTTTTTTTTGGGGGGTGTTGTGGGGGTTTTTTAAAAAAAATTTTTTACACCCACTGTGATTTTGTGGGTGTCCTGTGGCCGCAGAGCGCTGATCAGTGACGTACATCACTGATCAGCATTTTTGGCACAGGGTAGATCTATTTTTTTTTTATTTATTTTTTTTGGACGGTGCTGTGGAGTCTTTTTTTAAAAATTTTTTTACACCCACGGTGCTTTTGTGGGTGTCCTGTGCCCGCTGAGCGCTGATCAGTGACGGACGTTACTGACCAACATCTGTGCTCAATTTTTGGCGCAGGAGTTTTTTTTTTTCTTTTAACTTACACGTGTTAAAGCACTACATACACACTACATACCCCCCGTGTTGAAATAAATTTTGTACCCCCCCCACACTATACACGTGTTGAAACACTACACTTAAAAATAATAAAAATGTCCCAATCATCGCAAAGACTGTTTTCAGCGGAGGAGGCATATGCCCTTCTTGCCTCTGACACTGACACAGCCAGTGAAGTAAGCGATGAATTGGCATTTGTCTTAAGCTCCTCTTCCTCCTCTAGTGATGAGGGACCCCCTCAAAGACGCCCCCGTAGAGCAGCTGAGACCCCCCCCCCCCCAATGATTGATCTTGTATGGACCCCACCACCAGACAATTTTGAGCCCCAGGTTCCTGAGTTTTTGGCCAACCCAGGAATCCAATTTGATAGTACAGGCCTCAAAGAAATTGACTTTTTCAAAGTCTTTTTCTCTGATGATTTTATAAATTTAATGGTGGACCAAAGTAATTTATATGCCCAGCAGTTTATTGCCCAAAACCCCACGTCATCATTTGCTAGGTGGACCCCTGTAGATGCAGTAGAGATGATGACTGGGGTCTGGTGTTACATATGGGCATAGTTAAAAAGCCAGAAATTAGGCAATATTGGAGTACAGATGTTCTGTACAGCACCCCACTTCATCGTATGGCCATGACCCGGACTCGTTTTGAGACGATCCTTAAATTTTTGCATTACAACGATAATGCACAGTGCCCACCCAGAGATGATCCCACCTTTGACCGGCTATTCAAAGTCAGGCCGGTCATTGATCATTTCAGCGCCAAATTTGCTGAGATGTACATCCCCCAAAAATTCATTTGTGTAGACGAGTCACTTATACATTTTAAAGGAAGGGTTAAATTCCGCCAGTACCTTCCCAATAAGAGGGCAAGGTATGGCATAAAAATGTATAAGCTGTGCGAAAGTACCTCAGGGTACACCCACAGGTTTAGGGTATATGAAGGGAAGGACACAAGAATTGAACCGCCAGAATGCCCCCCCTCCCTCGTAGGTGTTAGTGGAAAGATTGTCTGGGATTTAGTGCACCCCTTCCTGGATAAGGGTTATCACCTCTATGTGGATAACTTTTACACCAGCATCCCCCTGTTTAAGGCCCTTGGTTCAAGAGGTACAGCAGCTTGCGGTACTGTGCGCAAGAACCAAAGAGGCCTCCCAAAAACGCACGTTGCCCAATTACTGAGAAAGGGTGAAAGCAGGGGAATATGCACCGAAAATATGTTGTTGGTCAAATATAAAGACAAGAGGGATGTCCTTATACTGACAACAATTCACGGAGACAGTACCACCTCCGTCCCTGTACGAGGTACCAGTACCCACACCTCAAAACCTATTTGTATCCTAGATTACAATAAGTACATGGGCGGAGTGGATCTTTCAGATCAGGTACTTAAGCCGTACAGTGCCCTGCGGAAAACAAAAATATGGTATAAGAAGCTGGCCGTGTATATCATCCAGATGGCACTGTATAACGCTTACGTACTATTCCGTTCTACCAGCCAGACGGGGACATTTATGCACTTTCAAGAGGAAGTCATAAAGGGCCTAATATTTGGGAACCAGCAGGCAGAGGGCCCCAGTACTTCTAGTACTGGCCCCAGTACTTCTAGTACTGGCCCCCGTATTGTATCAGGGCAGCATTTTCCTAACGAAATCCCCTCCACTGGAAAAAAGGGCAGGACACAAAAAAGGTGCAAAGTTTGCTATAAAAAGGGAATACGAAAGCAAACAATTTTCCACCGTGAAACTTGCCCCGACAAACCCGGCCTATGTATGAAGGAGTGCTTTAAAATATACCACACATCTATGGATTATTAGGTTCATCATTTCACCGTGCTTCGGGGGTCTTGCTAATGCGACATAGCACCCACCATTCATTCCACCAGAATGTGTGCTGCAAAATCCAAATATCACTCCTTCCCTTATGAGTCCTGCCATGCACCCAAATGGTATTTTTTGGTCACATATGAGGCATTGCCGTACTCAGGAGAAATTGGGGCACAGGTTTTGGGGTGCTTTGTCTCCTTCATTCCTTGTGAAAATGAAAAATTTTGAGCCAGAACTGCATTTTTGTGTAAAAAAATTTAATTTTTCATTTTCACAGCCCAGTTGTACCACAATTGGTGAAACCCCTGGGGGTTTGAAATGTACACTATACCCCTAGATGAATTCCCTGAGGGTGTAGTTTGCAAAATGGGGTCACTTGTGGGGGGGTTCCACTGTATTGGTGCTTCGGGGGTCTCGCTAATGCGACATAGCACCCACCATTCATTCCACCAGAATCTGTGCTGCAAAATCCAAATATCACTCCTTCCCTTATGAGTCCTGCCATTTTTTGGTCACATATGAGGCATTGCCGTACTCGGGAGAACTTGGGGCACAGATTTTGGGGTGCTTTGTTTCCTTCATTCCTTGTGACAATGAAAAATTTTGAGCCAGAACTGCATTTTTGTGTTAAAAAATGTAATTTTTCATTTTCACAGCCCAGTTGTACCAAAATTAGTGAAACCCCTGGGGGTTTGAAATGTACACTATACCCCTAGATGAATTCCCTGAGGGGTGTAGTTTGCAAAATGGGGTCACTTGTGGGGGGGTTCCACTGTATTGGTGCTTCGGGGGTCTTGCTAATGCGACATAGCACCCACCATTCATTCCACCAGAATCTGTGCGGCAAAATCCAAATATCACTCCTTCCCTTCTGAGTCCTGCCATGCACCCAAATGGTATTTTTGGTCACATATGAGGCATTGCCGTACTCGGGAGAAATTGGGGCACAGATTTTGGGGTGCTTTGTCTCCTTCATTCCTTGTGAAAATGAAAAATTTTGAGCCAGAACTGCATTTTTGTGTAAAAAAATGTAATTTTTCATTTTCACAGCCCAGTTGTACCACAATTGGTGAAACCCCTGGGGGTTTGAAATGTACACTATACCCCTAGATGAATTCCCTGAGGGGTGTAGTTTGCAAAATGGGGTCACTTGTGGGGTGGTTCCACTGTATTGGTGCTTCGGGGGTCTTGCTAATGCGACATAGCACCCACCATTCATTCCACCAGAATCTGTGCGGCAAAATCCAAATATCACTCCTTCCCTTCTGAGTCCTGCCATGCACCCAAATGGTATTTTTTGGTCACATATGAGGCATTGCCGTACTTGGGAGAAATTGGGGCACAGATTTTGGGGTGCTTTGTCTCCTTCATTCCTTGTGAAAATGAAAAATTTTGAGCCAGAACTGCATTTTTGTGTAAAAAAATGTAATTTTTCATTTTCACAGCCCAGTTGTACCACAATTGGTGAAACCCCTGGGGGTTTGAAATGTACACTATACCCCTAGATGAATTCCCTGAGGGGTGTAGTTTGCAAAATGGGGTCACTTGTGGGGGGGTTCCACTGTATTGGTGCTTCGGGGGTCTTGCTAATGCGACATAGCACCCACCATTCATTCCACCAGAATCTGTGCGGCAAAATCCAAATATCACTCCTTCCCTTCTGAGTCCTGCCATGCACCCAAATGGTATTTTTTGGTCACATATGAGGCATTGCCGTACTCTGGAGAAATTGGGGCACAGATTTTGGGGTGCTTTGTCTCCTTCATTCCTTGTGAAAATTAAAAATTTTGAGCCAGAACTGCATTTTTGTGTAAAAAATGTAATTTTTCATTTTCACAGCCCAGTTGTACCAAAATTGGTGAAACCCCTGGGGGTTTGAAATGTACACTATACCCCTAGATGAATTCCCTGAGGGGTGTAGTTTGCAAAATGGGGTCACTTGTGGGGGGGTTCCTAACTTTTAGCATTTTATGGTGCCTAGAAACCTACATGGTGCCTAAAAAATAATCTCATAAAAAGGAGGCTCCAAAATCAAGTAGGTGCTCCTTCTATTATGAAGCCTGTGGTTTGGTCAACGTGCACACTAGGGCCACATATAGGATATTTATGAAAACAAAAGAATTGGGGGAATCAATTTTTAGTCACATTTCTCTAGTAAAATCTACTGTGTTCCTTAGAAAAATGTATTAAAATTGAAAATCTGCAAAAAAAATGAAATTTTGAAATTTCACCTACACTTTGTTTTAATTCCTGTGAAACACCTAAAGGGTTAACAAACTTCCAAAATGCTGTTTTGAATACTGTGAGGGGTGCAGTTTTTGAAATGGCATCATTTATGGGGGTGTCTCACATACAAGTCCCTCAAAGTCACATCAGAACTGAACTGGTCCCTAAAAAAATCAGTGTTTGAAATTTTCTTGAAAATTTGAGAATTTGCTATTCATATTTTAAGCCTCCTAGTGTCCAAAAAAATTAAAAGGAGGTTGAAATAATGATGGAAACATAAAGTATACATATGGTCTATGTTAGTTATTAACTATTTTGAGTGGTATGATTATTTGTCTCACAAGCAGAAAATTTAACATTTTGCAAATTGCTAAATTTTCAATTTTTTTACGACATTTTGGTATTTTCACAAAAAAACACAGACTGTATCGACCAAAATTTACCACTAACTTGAAGTACAATGTGTCACGAGAAAACAATCTCAAAATCACTGGGATAAGTAAAAGCAAAAAAAAGTTATCCCCACTTAAGTGATACATGTCAGATTTGAAAAAAAGGGCTCTGTCAGGAAGGCAAAAACAGGCTGCGGCGGTAAGGGGTTAAAGTAAACCTCTGAGAAAAACATGGCTTTCTATTTATAATTTGTGTTACTCTTTACTCTTTTATAGTTATTATCGTTTAAAGATCTTATATAGAATTTTTTTACTAATCCTCTCTGCACAAATGAATTTGATCCAATATAGAGATGGAGCGCCTCTCAGCCAGCGCTGGGACTCGCCAGATTCCCTTAGCAGGTAATAGCCGGCATAGAGGCGCTCCATCTGACAGGGATGCGCAAGCATCTCGCACGTGCATTCCCGTCAACACGGCAGCGGGGAGCACTTTCCCTGCCCGTCTCCGCTTCAGGGAGACTGTCAGGGTTAGGGGGGAGCTCGGGGAAGCTGCTGGGGGCATTGGGGGAGCTGCAGCGGGCGGCAGAGGGCTCCGTCAGAACGGGGCACTCGAGCATCTCGTGCACGCGCCACCTTCTGGCCGATGGCTGTCGGTTGACGATTCGATCACCAGGAGCAGCTCTAATGAGAGCTGTTCCAACTGTATCATATATCTTCTAGTACTGTTAAATGAACACAATACTGGTGTCTACAGAGGTTGCAACATAATTAAAAATTGTAGTGACTCAAATCCAACTATATATTCTTCACAGGGTCTAATGGATCCCCACCAAATTGCTCCAGATTGGCGGGTCTGCGTCAGATGCATGCCCCAAATGCTCTATGGGTGGGGCTGGTTTCTGGCATCTGTTGTGGCAATGTCCTCGGGTGTCTTCCTTTTTGGAAGATGTCACGTCCAATATCCAGGATATGGGTAATCAGCTACATCTTCTGTCTCCTCGCATATGTATATTTGGTTTGGAATTGGAGGAGGTCCTTCCCAGCCCCCACAGGTTATAGGTTATAAATCTCCTTACTTTGGCCCCAGTTTGCATTGCCCAGTTTTGATCCCCCATCTCCTGCTGCATGGATTGGGCTCGTCAACACTACCCTTTCACATGAGCGATTGATGTATATTAAACGAGTATGTATGAATAAATAAGACAAAGTTTGGGGTCTCTGACAAGATTCACAATTGTATGTTACACACGATGAATGACAGTCATATGTGTGAGGCCAGAAGGGCACACCCAAGAGATGCAAAGCATGACAACAAAAGCCTATCTTCAACCCTTATCTCTGTCAGTACTTTTTGCTATATGCCCGTCTGTGATTGATTTATTCTGTTATTGATCTTGTTTGAGAAATGCATACAAATTGACAATAATTTGTTTTTTTTTAGTTTTTTTGGTTCTTAATGCTTATTTTTGATAAAAATCAATAGATTACACTTGATTAAAAAAAAAAAATTGTAGTGACTAATTGCCCAAGTGTCATTGTTCATTTGCTCTCAATAAATCAAATTTTCACTTTCCATATTATGAGACTACGGAAAGTGGTTCACTTGGCCTGTAATACCTAGTCTAAAGATCTTTGATTTGAAACTGCAGGTCACTCCCAGTTTATTACAGCTCATATTCTGCTAATTAGTTACATTTGTAATCATATCCATATTATTTTTCTATTTAATTTGGCTCTAGAGATCAGTATTTATACCCCTTTCACACCGCACTTGTTAAACGGTATATTTCCGTTTTTGTTCTTTTTTCATTTCAAAACGTTTTAGGCTGCAGTGGGAAAGCGCCAGAGTTCATTTACCGGTTAAAGATAACCGGTATTTCGAAACATTTACAAAGCAGAGTCCTACACGTTTCAGAGCCGGTTTTTATGCAGTGAGAATGGCTCTGAAACGGTATTTAGTAAAAACAACAGACTACAGACCTGTGATAGACTGGCCCCTGCATTCTGACTTGAAACGTGTTCAGGGGATTAAACAGGTAGACTGATGTGAATGGTACTTAAACGGTATTTAAAACGGTAATCTACTGCAATGTGAAGGCTCAGACCCGTTTTAAATACCGTTTTTTAAAACATTTTGGTATTGTGAAAGCGGTATTAGTTATGCCTCGCTGATATAAATTGCAGATATACATATATGCCAACACAAGCAATTTTTTTATTCAAAATAAACACTCTTTGGAAGGTGCTGACAGAAGAGCATTGTACAGTTGTAAGTCAATACAATTCCCAAAACAGTCGGTACAGAAGAGAAAAAAACAAAAACAAACATTCTAATGTGCAGTAGTAATAAGAGAGAAAAGTACTCTCACTTTTTTTTTATTGGGGGGGCACCGTTTATTAAAATGTTAAAATTATCTGAACAATCACATCAGTGGAAAATCGTAGGTCTGTGTAAGGAGACCATGTGTATGAGTAATGTAAAAGGTCCCACGATTGGTCTAGGTATGTCATGGGATTAGGGGTTGAGTCTAGAATAGGTGGGTCTAGGTCACATGGTTTGTGATGTGAGACTGTTGTGAAATTTGACAGCTCAGTGATTATATAGATGCATACTTGCTGACTTTTAAAATAGCCTCTCCGGGAGAAGCCCGGAGAGGACAGCTGGATCTCCAGGTCGGGGACAGGGCTGATGACTCAAAGCCCCGCCCCCAATCCACACAAACGGCACTATTTGCGGGTCCGCGAGTAGGGGCGGGACTAAAATGATGCAAAATGATGTGATTTGCGTCATTGTAGCAAATGCCCCTCTGCCGCGCAACCGCGAAAACCGGTAATTAGTGCGGCACAGAAGGGGGGTGGGGATGCGGTCATTTGGTCTACAGCCTTATGGTCGACAGTCAGTAGGTTGACATAATTAGGTCGACATGGTAAACAGTCGACATGGGTCTAGGTCAACATGGGAAAAGGTCGACATGGTTCTAGGGCAAAAGGTCATTAGTTCGACAGGTCATTAGTTAGTTTTTCACTGTTTTTTGAGCCAACGTGCTGAAGCTGGTATTTCATGCCCTACCATCTACTAGGGCGTGGTTGGAGAATACAATAGTGTGCCGAGCGTAGAGGCCCCGTGCCCGATGCAAGGGGATGCGGTGCACTTCAAACTGAATCCATGTCGACTGTGTTGACATTCAGGTAAAAAACTGTGAAAAACCCCATGTGAACATTTTGACTGTCGACCTAGACATTGTCGAACTAATGACCTGTCGAACTAACGACCGGACAAACTAATGACATAACCATGTCGACCTTTCCCGTGTCGACCTAGACCCAAGTCGACCTTTTCCCATGTCGACCCAATGGTGTCGACCTTGTGACTGTCGACCATCATGCTGTAGACCAAATGATCCCAACCCGGGAGGTGCGGGGGCTGCCTGTCACTTGCAGGAGGATTGCCGACCTTCCCTGGGGGCCGGGAGAGGGACCCCATTTTTGGGAGACTCCCGGCATTCTGGGAGGGTAGGCAAGCCTGAATAGATGCCTGCTTTGTAAGATCCCTCTGCATTGGTGGTTGCACTGCCATGGTAAAGTGTGCGGCAGCGTCTCATAGGTTACATGGAGTTCCCATGGTTTGATAAATCTATACATACACGGATCGATACTGTAATGATAGAGATTGCATCCCCGCTTTGGGAGTTTGTATACACAGAGGAATGCTCATTGGGTGGTGCATAGGGGCCCCTACAAACTTTTGCTATGGGGCCCACAAATATCCAGTTACTCCACTGTGAATTTTTACCATTTTTGAACAACATACAGAATATTATCTAGACTTTTATACATAAGAGGTACTTTAAAGTGAGCCTCTGAGAAAAACATGGCTTTTAGTCTATAAATTGTGTTACTATTTTATAGTTATTATTGTTTAAAGATCCTATATATCATTTTTTCCACATCCGCTCTGCACAAATGAATTTGATCCAATGTATCTTCTTGTACTGCTAAATGAACACATTTCATTATGTCTCCAATACTGGTGTCTACAGAGGTTGCAACACAATTCAAAATTGTATTGACTAATTGTCGAAGTGTCATTGTTCATTTGCTCTTAATCAGAACAATAAAAAAATGTTGAACTACATTGTTCACAGACATATTGTGTCGGCTGTGCATCAGCGCATCATGCTGTGTGTTTGGGCGATATCTGCCGACTGTCCATACACCCGCATAGTAGCCGGTGGTGAGTGACAGCTCAGCTGGACAGACGCATGTAAACGACATCAGCCAGGGCGGATCGGAATTTTAGTGTGCATGAGGACCGAGGTTGGGGAAAAAACAAATCACCAAAAAGAAGTAAATAACACTGACGATAACATTAATGTTTGTTAGACAGATCATATAAATAAGTTAATAATAATAGACATTACATACACACAGCAATTTTCACTCAGCCCAGCTATATTCACAAGGGGTAAAACTACTTTCCATAGTATGAGACTATGGAAAGTGGTTCACACGCCCTGTAATAACAGCTGACGGGTAATGGCGGCAGGTGATGATGAGGGAGCGCACCTCAGTGCTCACCGCCCACACACACTAGGGGATATTGAGCTAAAAGTAGCTCAAAATGGATAAAGTGAACTATTTTGTAGAAAAGTAAAGTGAGCAGTGAGATCAATATTAGTTATGCCTCACTGATATAATTTGCAGATATACATATATGCCAACACAAGCAACATTTTAATTAAAAATAAACACTCTTTGGAAGGTGCTGATAGAAGATCACTGTACAGTAAAAAGTCAATACAATTCCCAAAACAGCCGGTACAGAAAAAAAAAAAAAAACTATTCTAATGTTCAGTAGTAAAAAGAGAGAAAAGTACTGATTAATAAAAGTAAAATTTTAACATTTTAATGTAGAGTGCCCCCCATCTTGACTTTACTCTATGTGGAGCACCTTCCATCATCTATCCTGTTACCTGCAATCATTGAATTACTGTGGTTTTATATATATAGTAAGACATTATATAATTTTTACAAGCTTCTGCATAGATATTCCGCATGCACAGTGTCACATGTCAGCTGTGGTTAAGATTTTTTAGTAATATTTTTTATGTAATTAATATGTAAGTCCTGGTAAAGGGGTATTGTTTGTAGCTATAGATTGTTTTATACAATACATTTATATAAGAAAGAAGACATTAGGTATGTGTATTGCAGACAAATAGTGTCCCTTACTTATTTAAAACTATCCTGTTTTCAAATATAAATACATAATGAAAATTATAATGAAATACATAATTAAAACCCTGTAAAAATGATGGCTCCTGCAATGTACTTTTTTTTGTACAGTTTTTACTTTCATCTTGAGCTTTGACTGTTTTCAGCTGTCAAACTCTCCCCCACACAACCAGTACCTATCTACTCCTTGCTCTAATCTCTGTCTAGAGTAGTTAGCCTTTTATCTATCTATCTATCTATCTATCTATCTATCTATCTATCTGTCTGTCTATCTATCTATCTAATCATCTCTCTCTCTCTCTCTCTCTCTCTCTCTCTCTCTCTCTCTCTCTCTCTCTCTCTCTCCTCTCTCGCCCTCTCTCTCTCTCTCTCTCTCTCTATCCATCACACTGCCTTCTTGGATTTTAACTTTCTAGGCAATTTTTATACTTTCCACCTTTTTTCATTTTTTTTTTTTTTTTTAAGTTTTATTTTTTATTATGCTTTCACCTTACAATACATTTGTCAGATGCATTATATGTACAATCTAAATGGGATGTTGCCGTGAACACAGAGTTGCTGATATACATATTAGCTTGAATCACAATAAAGAGTAATAGGAAAAAAAAAAAGGAAATTCAAAATACAAACAACATTGACAATTAACTTGTGTCCACATCAGTCATTGTTCGACATTTGTTTTCTGTGTTATTCGTTTTGTCCCAAGTTTGTCTAAATTATTATAGATCATTTTCATATTTTTTTTTTATATTGCATATATATTACAGGATACGTTCACTAGGTAGACAAGCATTAGGTCCACATCGGGTTCAGTCATCAGGGTCAATCGGTCGACACAAGCATTAGGTCGACATGGGGAAAGTCGACAGTCAAAAGGTCGACATGGGGTTTAAAAAAAAAATTAGCCAACATGTGCCGACTGGCGGTATTTCATGCCCTACCATCCACTAGGGATTGGTGGGAGAATAAATGATTGTGCCGAGCGTAGCAACGCACCATGCCCAAAGCAAGGCGAGCACAGCGAGCCATGCTCATGCGAGGGGATGCCGTGCTACATTTTCGTGTCCATGACAACTGTGTCGAAATTCGGGACAAAAAAAAAGTGAAAAAACTCCATGTTAACCTTTTAACTGTCTACCTAATGATTGTGTCGACCTAATGACCCTGTTGACCTAATCCCATGTCGACCTTCAGTTATGTCAACTTAGTGGTGTAGACCTAATGCTTGTTGACCTAGTTGCTGTCAATCCAATGATCCATACCCATATATTATAATTCTATTTGTATAATCTTCTTTGATATCTATTTTACACTGTCTATTACATTGTCTAGCAATATTTCTAATATACATATCTATATATTTATACTTATTTATATACTGTATATACAGTACACACAAAACCATGCAAGCACCACTCCTCGTGCATATTATAATTTCTTGATGAAGTTCTGAAAGTGGGAGCCAGTAACACATACAGGGGGAAATTTACTAAGATGAGAGTTGTATTTCACATAGGATGTTACTATGGGCAACCAATCAGATACTCTCTATTATCTTCTAGAAGGGGTTAAATAAATAAGAAGTAGCTTCTGATTGATTGCCAATAGCAACATCCCATGTGAAATACAACTCCCATCTTAGTAAATTTCCCCCACAAATATGTCCGGTGGTGGCACTTAGTGCAAGCATTCTACCAAGGCAGCGTTCTACCAATGTATCAATGTTTTATATCATTTTCCTCAGGGTGCATGTATAAATGTTATGGTAAAACTTTGTATGGAGGATCTTTGGTATCCTCCCAAGTAATCTAACCATGACCAAAGGTATAAAAAACGACTGCAAGCCATTATTATAGCAGCGCGCAAAGCGATCTGGCAAATATGGGCGAAGCCAGAGCCAATAACACTACAATTATTTAAAGCTAAGCTGTTTGATCCTTTTCGTATGGAATGGGTGGGTGTGATTTTGGAAAGAACACTAAATTGGAATATTTTTTTGAAGTCTGGGAAAGCTATATTGCCACGCTATCCGTTCCGGTACGTACACAAATTCACAACTCACTTGCCAATGAAGTATGGTACACAAGCTTTATCTGCAGACCCACTCATAATTGTACGAGATATTCTCCGATATTTTTTTTTTTTGGGGGGGGGGGGGGGGGGGGTGTCAGTAATGGACGCAATTTTATCTTTTATTTTTATTTTCTTAAGTGACAAAATAATGTTTTTTTACATTTATCTATTAACAATGCATGCATGTATTTGTCTTGGACCGCCTGACTATTTGGTGTATTTACATTGTGTCCTTGTTAACAATGTACATCTACAAAGGTGTGTACACACGAAGAACTTTTAATAGGAGATTTTGACTAGATAGTCAAAATCTCCTAGAAGGTTAGCCAAAATCTTCCTATTTTTCTCCTGCTTAGTCAATATTATCTAGCAAAAATTGCTGAGTATAGATAGACTGTGCATGCAAGGCAATTTTGACTAGATCATAGACTATCATTGCTTAGACAAAATTGCTTAGTCAAAATCTCCAGTGCATCTAGCCAAAATCTCTCCCAAAATTGCTTAGTCAAAATTGTCCATTAGTCAAAATCTCCCCGTGTGTACACCCCTTAACTGTCTTGGATCTCTTGATCACTTGATATGTTTGTATTACCCTTTGCTTCAATATAAAAAAAAAGAAGTAAAAAACAAACAAACATTGAACGGTTGGTATAACACTTCCTGTATTTGAACAGAGTGATGCCGGGCTTATTTGTGCATATGTATATAGTAAGCTTTTTATAACTCAAGCTATTTCATATAACAATGTATAGGAACTTATGCACACTTTCCATATTTGACCCTTTTTAATTATCATGCCTAAAATATACCATACTAAATATATTATAACAGATAATAATGGAATTATATCTCTTTGTAAAAGATTGCTTTTATCCTCTGATTTATTTACCATTGGATACCTGTTCATGCTATTGTACTGTAAGACAAAATATTGGGCACTTACCAGCAGTATAATTCCACTGTGTTCCTACTAGGTACTGTAGCTTTCAGCTTTGGCAAGCTCACAGGACTGTACAAGCTCCATCCAAGGGCTTTATTAGACTTCAGAAACTAGCGTCAGCAAAAATTCACCAATGAGGCAATATTTATCTAACACTAACACAATGAATGGGGTAAACAAGATATAAGACAAAAGAAAAAAAAATAATGTGATTCCAGGCTTGCACCCAGTGTCATAGCCCTATGACTTGAATAGTAACTTTGGTTCCCTGAGTTTTAGGCAACACAAATTACATATGTACTCAAACGGGTATAAATTAAAAGCAATGTATGAAAAACTTTGCAAATGCAATATATGAAAACAGTAGAAATAAAACAGTGATTAAATTGAGTACATTAGAAAGGGGTATAGATTTCATGGTCCACCTAAAGATGGTCGACACCACTTGGTCGACATACTGCAAGGTCAACAGGGGTCTAGGTCGACATGGCACAAAGTCAACAGGTCGTTAGGTTGACACAAGCAATAGGTCAACATGGTCTATGGTGACAGTCAAAAGGTCGACATGGGGTTTTTCACAATTTTTTTGACCCAAATGTCAACGCAGTCAACATGGACACAGTTTTAAGTGCACCACGTCCACTTGCATGGCTCGCTGTGCTCGCCTTGGTTTGGACACTACGCTCTACTGGATGGTAGGGCATGAAATACCGCCTGTTGGCACATGTCGACTCAAAAAACAGTGAAAAACCTTGACCTTTTGACTATGGACCTAGACCATGTCGACCTAATGCTTGTGTCAGCATAACAACCTTGTATGTCAACCTAGACCCCTGTCGACATTGCAGTATGTCGACCTAGTGCTGTCGACCTAATGACTGTAGACCATCTTTAGGTCAACCAACAGACCCCCATAGAAAGAAACATTTATTTTCTATTTTCCTATTCCTAGTGTCTCTCTTCAGCTAATCACCATCATTACATTACAATGTCTGTAAAGTGCTGTGGAATATGTGTGCGCTATATAAGAAACTGTTAATAAATAAATATGCACACTGCACAGTCTCAGCCACTGAACTCTTTAAGCACCCTCAAAGTGATAGTTGGTCTCTCTGTGGCTTAATTCACAAGTCTTCTTATTCCGATGATGAGTTTTGCGGAATGGCCATGTCCAAAGGCAGAACTACCATTGGTGCAGCAGGTGCAGTACACCGGGCCCCTGAGAGCTAATGGGCCCACTGCTGCTCCTACCACCCTCACCTGTCACCCATTTTTTTCCAGACACACTCTGCCTTCCCATCCCTCTGACCCACTGCCATGCTGCAAATTGTGAACTAGAGTTGGGGTGTAGGAGGGGGGGGAGGGAGGCAAAATATATTTTTGCACCTGGACCCACAACCTACAAATTCCGGCACTGGCCATGTCTAAACAGTACCTAGGTTGTATGATGCCTCTTCCATTTCTTCACAATTGATCCAGAGGTGCTCACTGGGATATACAACCATGTAGTTGTCATTTTTAAGCATTTTCCTTTCTTGTGCATATCTATAACTATCTTCCATTTTCTTAGAATGCGCTTTGGTCTTTGTTTTTCTACCTTTACTTTAGATTCACAGTGGGGTATGCAATGTGCCGCCGCTATTTTTGATGTGGGAAATAGCGGCAGCTCCCTATTCAATGCTGTCATTAACGACAACGGCCATGGATTGTCGTTATCTGGCCCGCAGATCGATAATCCACGGACGGTTTCGTGGCCACGCCCCCTTTGCGCTCATCGGCAGGCGGGACATTGTATCCCATCTGTCGTTATGCGGTCGATGTGACCGCAAACTGGCCAGGATCATGGCTGTTGGCGGGGATCGTCAGTCGTGATCCCAGATTGCATACCCCCCACAGTATTCACCACTGTTAATTGAATTAGGGATTATTTTATCCATAAAAGCCAGTGGCGCCGGAACGGGGGGGGGGGGGGGGCGAGGGGGCAGCTTGCCCCCCTAAAATTACTGAGGCGCTAAAGTACCGTTCAGGGCCGTTTCTAGAGGCGGACAAGCCGTGCAGCAGCCCGGTGCGCTGCACGGCTTGTCCGCCTCTGTTAAACAGCCAGGGCGCCCGGCAATGTTCCCTGCAAGGTGTGCGCACAAACATTTTAATTGTGCGCACTACTGTCCGCCGCCCGCCGCTCACTCCCCTGTCAGTGCAGTGGAGCCTGGAGCCGGGAGCCAGCCAGCGCCGTGTGCTCTGCCTCTGGGTATAAACTATAAAGTGCTGCGCCGGCGTCTGACGTCAGACGGAGACGCTGGCGCCGCACAGCGCGCAGAAAGAGCTACACTCAGGACGGAGCCTGCCCACCTTCCTAACCCAGTGCCCACCACATAACTTAAGGCAGTGGCACAGACAGAGCCCTACCACCCCAGACGGTATGTTTAGAAATAAACTCGCCCCCTGAAAATGTTGCACACTGACTATATATTATATATATATATATAGTCAGTGTGCAACATTTTCAGGTGTACATATGTGTGTATATATATATATATATATATATATATATATATATACACATACATATGTGTATATATATATATGTATGTATATAAACAGGGGGTAACATATAGCAATTTAGGGGGCGCCAAAATGAGATTATATCTTGCCCCCCCCAACCTAAAAACGTTCCAGCGCCCCTGATAAAAGCTAACCTTTTTAATGTTTTACAGGTCATTTCAAAGCCAAATTCATCTGTGTAAACTTGGAATGTCCACACAATATGTGTTTGAATACTTATGCAAGAAACATTTTTTCTTTTTTGCTTATTTTTAATTCAATAATCCATAAAATTCTATTGATTTTTTAAGGGTTTAATTACTTTTGCTCTCAGTTCTAGAATATAATAAGCACTATTCTGTTATATTATACTTTTCATTTGGATACTTTATTTTAAGAAACATAAAATGTGCTCACTAGAAGAAATAAAAACAGTGTGTGTGTGTCTGTTATACACAATTTCCATCCACAATCCCTTCTTCTGGACAGTCAGTATTCTCCTTCAGCTACCAAGTCCAAATTGGTCCAAAGGTATTCCACATGATGAACATGAAGTGCAACTGAGTATGCTGCGCTATATAAGAAACCAGAAACCAGGAAGGAGAAACACTTGGATCCAGGCTGGTTATTTGTTTATAGATATTCCTCTATTAGGAGGGTATTCAATCCAGGATCATGGCTGTCAATCCCTCCTGACAGCCATAGTCCTGGCCCGTTTGCATTTTGATTGACAGGTGAACGACAGGCGGGATTCAATGCCCCATCTGCCAATCGGCACAAAGGGGGCGTGGCCACGTAAATGGCTGTAGATTGTCGATTTGTGGCCATTATCGGCAGAACGTCTAAAGTCAGGCCAGTTCTGCCGTGATCACGCTTCAATGCTGTCACTAAAGATAGCATTGAATAGGGAGCCGCCGCTATTTCCCCCGTTGGGAATAGCGGCAGCACATTAAATATCTCCCTTATTAACTTATCGTATTATGTTATATAAATTCAGAAAAGCAATTCTTTTAATTTGGTTTCAATAAATGCTTTAACACAAAGGCTATTTATTTAAGACCATAATCTACCACTAAATTATCATACCCCTGATTAATTCCTAAGGGCGAAACACGTAGGATTCATTTTGTTTCCCATTGAACTAGAACAATGGATATGAAATGTATGATTGTGAAATTTATGGAAAAGGCTGAAAACCACACTAATTACAGGTTGAGTATCCCTTATCCAAATATCCATTATCCAAATTCAATACATTCTAGAAAGTGTAAAAAAAATTCTTGCTAAAAACCTACTGGAGACATCTGTAACTGGCACTAATGAGAACATGACATGTAACTGGCACTAAATATGTGTAAGAAAATGATTGCTTAGCATTCACATTCAGTATCTGAGATAATACCTTGTTTTATGCACAAATAAAATATATTTGCGTGTATTTCATGTGTTTGATGTGTTTGTACAACATAAAAGCAAGATACTTCTAGATACATCATTAAAAAATACAAATATTCTGGAATATGGAATAATCCATTATCCAAAATTATTTTGGTCCTGAGCATTTTGGATAAGGGATACTCAACCTGTAATTAAAAAAAAAGACTTAGAAAAATTGTTTAATAAAAGTTTTATTATTGGTTATACTCTATACAGCACACCCCTATATTTCCATATCTACAGTACTTTTCACTTTTTCCTCTTCTAACAGAGAGGTATCATAGAGGTGATGTGATAGCAGTAGCGCACGCAGGGGGGGTTTCTGAGTACCCGGAAACCCCCCAGGAGTCTAAGGACCCCCTCTTTCCATGGGGGGGTCTGGAGATATCTGACTTCAAAGCAGTGGTCCCCATCTAAGCCTGTTAATTGCTCTTCCCAGTCAGATATTTCAGGTTCTGTCTAACTTAGAGTTTTTCTGAGGGAATATCCCTAAAGCTGGGACTCTCCCACTTTGATGGACACTAGCGGCTTGTCTCTACTGTTCCCAGAACTAGAGATATCAGCCTTCCAGCAGCTAGTTACTGCTCCAGCTCCACACACCTGGTATTTTGAGCAATAGTGTTAGGACCTGCAGAAAAGTGGGGCACAGTAAATGGGGCTGCAGGCTTAAATGCATTGATCAATACATTAACTAAATCTCCGCTATTTATTAATATCAGTTAATTTAGTAAGTGCAGAGCCCCTACAATTTCTATTTAAACAATGTGGTCACAAGCCATAGGGCACCCCAAAAGTAGGAAAGGTGAGTGCCGAAGTTTAGTGTATAATATTATATTTATATATTATATACTGTGAAATGAATGCAAAAGGTTGCACTTCCCTTGCCAGGTTGCCCAATTTTTTGAATTTATAAAAGTAATTTAAAACCTTGCAATTCCCTTTTATTTGCTGTATTTAACAGATGTATGAAGGGAATGTTATGTGTGCAAAAGTGTTGGCACCCTGTCAATCAGTACTTATGTAGGCATTTGTGCAGCCTGCTAAAGGTGTTTCTGTTTAGCTTTTGGAATAGTTTCTCACAATTCCATGCAGAAAGTTTGTATGTCTTTGAAATGTCCCCAAAGATTTCTAATATTATTCAAGTCTGTGGACTGTGAAAACCTTCCCGAAATCTTTTATTTCTCAGAGGACACCATTGCTGATTTTGAGACATGTTTGGATCACTGACTGGCTGCATTAGCCAACTCTTTTCAGCTTCAGTTTCTTAACAGTCTCGGGGATGTTTTTTTCTAGGATTTATTGATAGTTAGATGATCAAATCCAGCACTGTCTTCTACCTGTGTGTAGGAGAGACAGTACTGCTGGCTGTGCTGCCTGTCCGGAGAAGAGAAGAGCCTTTGCTGTGGCTGGCCGGCCCCCGGCACCTACCCAATTGAGCATGCGCACAAGCGACAGCTTGACTTTGTGTGTGCAAACATCCGGCTATTATGGACTGCATCGGCTGCAGCCCATAGAAGCTGATCTGGCATTCTTAGAGGGAGGAAACTAGTGACTGGTGGGTGACTGGCATTAAATTATGCTGGACTGGAGGGCAACTGGTGACTACAGGATAATGGCATGTAGGACTTCCAATAGGAAGTCTCTTTCAGTCACAGTGTAGCCAGTGCAGTCACAGACTGACACTGTCTCACGCTGGCAGTGGCTGATATAGTGGGGAGGAGGGTAGCTGCAGTACATACGTACATTTTCTTCATTTCTGATCAAGTTTTGTTATGTCCTTTTTGCATTTCAGAGCCTAAAAGTGTAAAAGTGTTGTCTCTCAGTGTTAACATCATGTGCATATTTCCCTCTGCCTATGCAAATAAGGATTTTAATACTTTAGCCATTATGACACTGTGGGCTGCTATTCTGAAATCTAGTATACTCTGAAGGTCGGGATGCATTCGCAATGCTCTAAAAAACTACAGATTTTTTTTAACACTGACGGTTAAAGGGGTATGTTCAGTGCCATCGGCAAGGGGGCTTGTATGGCGAGAATGGCTTGTTTTCGTCGAGGATCGCCAAAAGCAAACCATCCTCGCCGACAAACCCCCTCGCCGGCAGCTTGCTGTATTCAGTATTCTGGCAAAAGCTCCCTTAAACGGTGAGGTACGCTGCAAATGCAGTGAGTCAGCTGCCTTTTGTGGTGAGCCTTGCCGTTTTAATGGGCACACTCGCCGTTTCCACCTCACTGAAAAGAGTTGAATACTCTGACAGCGAGCAATTGGCACTGCTAACCATATAGCTCGCCATCAGGGGTTTGCCGCCCGCATTGAATATACCCCCTGCTTCTCACACTTACCCTTACTCTGTATTTATTTTTCTTTTCTCTATTTTGACACTATCATTCTGAACTACACTGTTGTACCAGAGCCATGGTTTCTCAAACCTGTGCTATACCTATTCAATCTGCATGCTTTCTGCCCCCTAGCAGGGTGTGTTGTGGCATGGGCCACAGTGCAGGGCTGTTTGGGGTCAAGGGTGCAGGTGGAGGGAGGAGAGGAGGATAGGAGGAGGGAGATGACTACTTTGTCCATTCTCTCTACCTGCTGCCTCATGTTCTGACCCTCCCTGCCATACTCACTTCTTGCCTCAGGTCTCCTTACCTGCACCTCATGTCACCTGTCTGTCTCCCCTTTCCTTCTAGATTGTAAGCTCCTTAGAGCAGGGCCCTCTTCCCTCCTGTTCTCACAGCACCCTTCTTGCATTTCAACTACAGCTCTCTTACCTACAATCTATACCCAGGGGCGAATTTAGGGGTCAGGCCGCCCCTAGGCACAACATTTTTGGCCGCCCCCCCCCCCTATTTTAATGTAATCATTATTAAGGTATGAGTCCTAACTTGCCAGTATACTGTAATAGTAAAATGAGCCTAGAGATAAAACCTTTTTCAATAATATATATATATATATATATATATATATATATATACATATGTATATAAATATATATATAATATATACACATACTAGGTGATTCTTCGCGCACTATGGGCGCTCTTCACACCATCGTAAGGGGCTCCGCCCCCTTAACATGTAAATGCTTAATGGGCAGGGTAGACGCTGAGGGAGGGTCAGGGTTGACAATGAGGGAGGGAGGGTTGACAATAGGTAGGGTTAGGGTTGACGGTGAGGGAGGGTTAAGTTTAGACATTGGGAGGGAGGGCGGCTACATAGTGGAAGGGAGGAAAGGCGGGTGGCTACATAGTGGACGGACGGACGGAAGGGAGGGAGGGCGGCTACATAGTGGATGGACAGAAGGGAGGGAAGACGGCTACATAGTGGACGGACGAAAGGGAGGGAGGGCGGCCACATAGTGGATGGACAGGAGGGAGGGTGGCTACATAGTGCACGGACAGACGGGAGGGTGGGCAGCTACATAGTGGACAGAAGGGAGGGAGGGCGGGCAGCTACATGGTGGACATAAGGGAGGGCGGGCGGCTACATAGTGGACAGACGGAAGGGAGGGAGGGAGGTCGGGCGGCATACATACTGTAGTGGACAGGACGGACGGAAGGGAGGGCGGTTATCCTATCCCCCGGCGGCTCCCTCCAGACGCTTGCGCCTGCTGCCAATCCTGCTGTGTGGCAGCGCAGCAGTGTGACGGGGGCGAAGTGGGCGGCTCTGTGCAAGGGGCTTGCGAGGGGCTTGGCGTTATACACACACTTACACACACTGTTCTTCTTATATATTTAGCTAGTGTGTATAACGCTGGGCGGGATGTAACTCCGCCCAGCGTTATATACACACACACATGATTGACACATGTGGCTAAATATATAAGATATATATATATATCTATATACTGTATATAGATATATATATATATATAGATAAATATATCTATATATATAGATATATATATATATATCTATATATATAGATATATATATCTATATATATATCTATATATATACACATATATACACATACACATTACATGTACAACATCCTTGTTTTAAGAAAGTAAGCCTTAGCAAGGCCCTTACTTTGGTGCTGGCACAGAGACAGGCTGTCATTAGTGTCATTCTGGAGCCAGGAACTGGAGGACACGCTGCCGATGAACAGACAGTCACAGGACAGCCGCGCTGCTTGCGCTGTCCCTGTCTGCAAGTGCCACTTCTGCAACTCCGGGTGCCGACCAAGCTGCCCCCTTACCTCCCCTGTTCTGATGCCACTGCCCACACATACCGGTACATCCCGGTGCCCGCACTGGGAGCCGGAGCCGCAGCCGCTCAGGCCACACAGCAGCAGCTGCTGAAACACTCCGCACGGCCCTGGCCGGGAAAGAAGCAGTAAGAATCTGCTATGATCCCGGGAAGCGCCCAGGCTGCTCTACTGACACGCCGCCCGCCCAGTTGACACAGGTACTGTTTTATAGCCTTCCTTGGCGCTGGCTGCTGTCAGTCAGCCCGGGTGCGAACAATGTACTGTGTGCATGGCAGAGCGGGAGGGTAGCGGCGGGTAACGAGCAACGCTGCCGCTGACATATGATGAATCATGTCAGCGGCGGCACCGCTTGTCACTTGCCGCTTCCCACCCGCTCTGCCATGCTGCTATATAAAAGAATGGCAGCCCGCTGTGCCGCCCTTGATTGGTGCCGCCCTGAGGCCCGTGCCTCACGGGCCTAGGCACAAATCCGGCCCTGTCTATACCTGCATCTCTTCTCACTCACTTCCCAATATCTCAGCTACAGATTTGTGCTGTTAATTGTGCTCTGTTTTTGTTCTTGTCGCTGTTATGTCTAGTTCTGTATACCCTGTACTGTTCTAATGTGTTCTATATGTATGGCGCTGTGTACCACTTGTGGCGCCTTATAAATAACAATATAATAATAATAATAATAATAATAATAATAATAATAATGATAGCCCTGCATACCCAAACATGACATCTGGGCTGCAATTGCCAAATAAAGGGATGACTCAACTAAAATTAATAATCGAATGATATAATTAACAAGATTAATGGCATCATACTACAACTCACAATTGATTGATATGATGCCCACCCCTATTATAGTGCCTGTCACAAAGAGTAATTGGTTCTGTTCAAGAAAAAAACTAAAAACTATTTTTTTTTTTATACCAACTTCCCAGACACTTATCAAACTCCTGAAACATATGACAGAGGAGTATTTTCCAGCTTCTTCCAACAATCTACAGTGTTATGGTTATTCTAATCCACCATATGCTGAGCCTAAGCACACAGGAAACAGAGGACTGCTTGGCATGCATCTTAACTGAAGAAATTGCCCTGATTTGTGTAGAATTACCTGCTGCACCAATGCTACACAGCCAGAATTCACAACTCCAACAGCCAACAATATGAAATATTAATAAAGTGTCAGATCACTACAAACATCCCTGACACTATAGCTTCTTGTCTCTAACATACCTCCCAACATATAAAGGTACCGGGTTGGGACAGGGTGTGCGGCGGAGGCGGGCGGCAAATTTTTTGGGGCATGGCCTATCCAAAAGGGGGCATGGCCTATAATCGCTGCGCTGCCGCAAAGTCACATCCCCATTATCTGCATGGTGGGGTCATGCCCAGCAGCTCTGTGAGCAGCCTACAGCCCCTCTTCCTGCAAGAATAGACGCTGTGCACATGCGCACAACGTCTATTCACGGACGACAGGGGGGACTCCCAACTGCCCCCCCCCCCACCGCGGGACACTGCCGGCGGTGGGAGGGACTTGGGAATGTCCCAAAATACCGGAATAAGCGGGACAGTTGGGAGGTATGCTCTAACTCTTTTTCTGTTTTCCTGCTAGAAATTTCCAGCCTCCCTAGGCTGATATAGAAGTGGCCACACCTCCCATTGCATTAATTCTAAAAAAAATTTACCTATAGTATGTGTTCGTTGCCAGGGGTTACATGCTCAATGCCAGGGGATTTATACTCGTCGCCAGGGGATTCATGCTTCTTGCCAGGGGTTTCATGCTCGTTGCCAGGGGTTTCGTGCTCATTGCCAGGGGTTTCATGCTCATTGTGAGGAGTTACTTGCTCATTTCCTGTGGTCACATATGCTCATTGCCTGTGGTTACATGCTCATTGCCAGGGGTTTTCTTGCTCTGTCAGGGGAGGTTACATGCTTGTTGTGAGGGGAGGTTATGTGCTTGTTGCGAGGGGGATACCTGCCCATTGCCAAGGGGGTTACATGCTTGTTGTCAGGGGGTGTTACATACTGGATGCCAGAGGGTTTCTGCTCAGAGAGCATTAAACTCCCGGAATCCGCACTTCCTGCTAGTGCTGGGCATGCTGCCTTCTCCTGACATAGGTCTAGTAGGACCTCTAGCGTCTGTCTCCTAGAAGACAGTGGCCATTTTTGGGAGGCAGTTTTTGCAGATTCCATGCCATCTGCATGAAATCTGCAGAGACCCAGCTCCCACTATATAGGCCCTTACATTAGTATTTACACTCAAATGGAGTTTCCATATACAGTATGCATTCATAAAACAAGCTGTACCCAACTACAATATGGGGATACATATTCTAAAATGAAAGCACTGAATATTTCACATAGTTCAGGTACATACAAATATATATTCTGAAATATCATTGGAATTAATTGTGAAAAGCCAACATGTTAATATAACTATTATTCATATGCTTGAATCACAAAATAAAACAATGAAACCCCCCAAAATGTTCATGCACCCTGCCCTCGACTTTAACACTTTACAGCATTGGGCGGTATTAAATGAGGCTGATTCGCCAGGTTTTTATGGCGATTTTGTGCTGTAAGGCAAATTTTTCACCCTATTCAATGACCAGATGGCGAATACATTTCAAGGTTTTTTTCACCATGATTCACCGAGTAGCAATCGCTATCTTTTTATGGTGAAGTGGAAGGTGAACTTTTAAAATAAAGTGTTTTGTTTTTTACATTTGGTGTCAAAAAATCAGGAATCTTATTCTGAGGAGGGGCATGCTATTTTTATTCATGTGCTGTAAGCACATGAATATATATTTAATTAAAAAAAATATATATATGTATTTTTTTTACACTGACCAGCCAGCAGGGGGCGCCGGAGCCGAGCCGCTCATTAGATATTCATATATTCACTGCACCCGATCGTTACATATGCATGATCGGGTGTAGTGAATATACCCGGTCCCCTGCTGGCACCCGGGGAGCCCACCTCCCCCCCACATACGCTCTGGGGCAGGCAGGGAGACTTCCATCTCCCTGCCTGCCACCATCCTCAGGCTCCCTGCGGCGTTCGCCGCAGGAGCTCATATTCGCCGGTCAGGAGCAGCAAGCCCCTGACTCGTTGAATACCGGAGCCGGCGAGGCTCCGGAACGCGGCGACCAGTGGCGAATGTGCAGCGAATCCTAAACAGGATTCGCTGCACGTCACAGGTATTCGCATTGAATACCACTGATTGTGTTTTTTTATAACAAATGAAAAGAAATAAATTATATTTTGTTTCTAAAATTCCATCTATCCAGGGCCTAAATATGATGGGAGAACTGTACTAAGATGGGAGTTCTGTTTCACATGGGATGTTGCTATGGGCAACCAATCGGAATCAACTTCTTATTTAACACCTTCTAGAAAATAATAGATATTATCTGATTGGTTGCCCATAGCAACATCTCATCTGCAATAGAACTCCTATCTTAGTAAATGTTTCCCGATACGTTATATAAAAAATCATAAAAGTAAATACTTTGGGAAAGATTCTTATCATTTATTGGCATTGTTCATAAACCCATTTATTTGCTATAACTTAGCCAAGTTTCAGATAAACATGAACAATAAATGATTGCACAAACCAACCAAAGCAGAGCAGCATGACTGGAGTTGGAATGACTAGCCACACCAAAAGCAAGCACAAGTGTTATGCAAACTGAAAAGGGTGGTGAGAAGGTTAGATGAAATTATTGGCCAAATATTGATATTTGATTATAAAAATTATTATGTACTGAGCAAAATATATGTCCCAGTGACACCCAAACGGTAAGCATTCCCTTTTATGATATAATTATATTCTTTTCTCAGGGTTGGTCCTTCCATAGACAAAGGGGTTTATTTACTAAGATGGGAGGTCTATTTCAGATGGAATGTTGCAACGGGCAACCAATCAGAATCTACGTCTTATTTATTTAGCACAGGGCTGGGCAACACCGGCCCTCCACATGTTAATGAACTACACATCCCAGGATGCTTTGCATTAGTTTTGCCATGTGGCCATGCTGAAACTGTTGCAAGGCATGCTGGGATGCAGAGGCAGAACTCTGGGAGGCAATGGAGGCATCTGCCGCCGGGCTCCTGCTCCCAAGGGGGCACTTCTCCTCCCCTTCAAGTTTAAATCAGTTAATTGAAAACTGTCAATATCTCTTTTGTAATGGAGTTCTGAAATATGTGTTCTCTCTTTCTATCTCTCTCTAAATATATATATATAGAGCACACACATTTCAGAAAATATATATAATGTAAAATTTAAGGTTGTGTGTGTGAGAGGGAGGGGGGCACCAATATTAATCTTGCCTCCGGGCAACTGGGACAAACTTACGCCACTGCTGGGATGTGTAGTTCATCAACATCTGGAGGGCCGGTGTTGCCCAGCCCTGATTTAGCACCTTCTAAAGATAATGCATAGAATCTGTGTGGTTGTCCATAGCAACATCCTATCTGAAATAGAACTCCCATCTTAGTAAATAAACCCCACAGTGATAAATGTATGAGAAGCAATTGTAAGCATCGACAAAATATACTAAATGTACTCCACATTGCATCCATGATGGGGTACATCCTGTACTTATTGCGTGCATACTGGTATGTAACAAACAATTTGCAAATCACAGCTCTCCTAGGGCGGGATTCTCTAAAATCCGCAGCCCTCTTCGCACGGCATCGCATTTCTAATGACCGCATATTCTCTAAAATATGCGGTCATTAACGCAAGGGACAGCTCTTGCGGTAAGAGCTGTCCCTTGCGATGCGGCGCCGTTGCTGGACTTCCGGGTCTATGAACCGGGAGTCCGTCTGCGCATGCGCAGACTGACGCGCCGGCCGCAGGGCATGCTGGGAGGGATCTGTGACGCATCCCTCACACACCGCTGCGGTAAGAAGCCCATAGGCTTCTGCAGGGAACCGCCAGCTTTTGCTGGCGATTCCCTCCGCAGCGGTGACACTGCGGAGGGAGGTTTGAGAATACAGAAATGCGGTAAAAACCCAGATAACGGGGTTTTTACCGCATTTCTGTGATAGAGAATCACGCCCCTAATTACAGCTCTCCATTGCAATAGAAGAACATCCGGGTTTAGGACCTGGGAGCCCTAAAAAAAAAGAAATCCCCTATAAATTGTCCATTTTCAGAAATTGCAGCTATGAAAACACTTGGACCTGGGAACATCACATATCCTGTGTGTTTTCACCAACACGGGTCAATTTTCACACAACAAAAACCAAGGAGTTGCCCAAATGTACTGGGCACAATTGAATTTCCCTCTATCATGTAAGTGAATATTGTGCTATTAACTATATTTATATTAGATCTGCCGTCAAATTCTATGTTTCTATGTTTCTAGACTGACTGATGCTAAAACAGAAATCTGAACTACTGTAGATTTTCTATATTTTGAACTAGGATGGATAAAATTGAAATATCTTCTGAGCACTATAGAAACTTGTTATAAAGGGCCTTATTCTAGTTCACTCTTTCTGACAAAATCCTTCTTAGATGGACAAAACCATGTGCACTGCAGGGGGGCAGATGTAAAATGTGCAGAGAGAATTAGATTTGGGTGAGTTATTTTGTTTCTGTGCAGGGAAAATACTGACTGCTTTATTTTTACACTGCAATATAGATCTCACTTTGAAGTAAAACCCCACTCAAATCTAATTCTCTCTGCACAAGTAACATCTGCCCCACCTGTAGTGCACATGGTTTTGTCCATCTAAGAAGGAATTTGTCAGAAAGAGTGAACCAAAATAACCCCCAAAGTTACAAGTTCTAACCAATATACTAATTTACTGGAAATTTCTGTATTTATATTTTGCTTTATAAGTTAAAAATGACAGTTAAATATTTAGTGGATTCTGCAACATCTGGACATTTACCATTATGAAGATTACCAATTAATACAGAGTAAGTTAACCAATAACGCCAAGCTAGGAATGTAATTATGGTTAGTTACTGATAGATGAAGAATTGGTAAAAGTGTCTGTCCAAACAGTGTCTGTAGTGCAAACTCATAGTCCAGAGGAATTTAAGGTCCAACACCAACAGCATCTATATTCCAAGATTTCCAGTGGGAGGTTAAAATTTCTTATTGATAAGCAAATGTGGTACTTGTGTAGTTTCACGGCGGCAGTTACGTAGTCAGCGTAGTGTCCTCGTCAGAATCAGCGTAGTGTTCCCACAGCCAGCGTATTCAGCTTGTGTCTGCGACTGTGTGAACGTTGGCGCCTAACCGGAGCTTACTCAGTCAGTGTAGTCAGTCAGCATTACGCAGTTAGCGTAGTCATTCAGCATTGTGCCAGCACTTATTACATTGTGTGGGAACCATTGACAATTTTTCACCTGCCTAACAGGACAGGTGTGAATGTGTTCCTGAAACACCGCCACTAGCCACATCAACCCGAAGCGTGGAGAGCGAACCAAGCCCCGCACGGGGATGCAGTACGCGTCCTCCTGACCTGTTCATACCCCCACTATCCACATCGGCGTGGAGTTGATTTTATAAAGTGTGGCGAGCGCAGCGAGCCACCGAGCCCGAAGTGTGGCAAAGGGCTGCGGATTACTTGACGTGTATTCCACATCCCCTCGCAGGGCTCGCCACACTTCAGACTCATTTTACGCATCCGCTCGCCATGCTTCGGGCTCGGTCGTTTGCTGCACTTGCCACACTTTATAAAATGAACTCCACGTTGACGTGGATAGTGGGGGTATGCACAGGTCGGGAGGATGCGTACCGCTTACCCTTGCGGGACTTACCACGCTTCAGGCTGACATGGATAGTAGGGGTTTGAAATGGAGGCATTTGCCAGTATGTAATATGGAGCACTGGCAAATGCATCCTTTATTGTGTATGAGACGCACTTGCGCACGCAACCCCCCTTTGTGCACGAGTAGCACATGTTACCGAACCCCTAACTGTCACCCTGAAATGGACATGGGCAGGGTTGCCGTAACCTGCACAAGTGTATGAGATGCTCATGTGTCTCAGGCAGATGGAGCGCATCTCCGCCAGCGCAGCGGATCTGGCGGTTACTAGCGCTGTGTGAGATGCACTCGCTAGGCTTGTTGCCAGGGATGCCGGGGACAGAGCTGCAGCTCGCGGGGGCAGTACGGTGACTACGCTGCCTGACGGGGACACTACGCAGGGCTGCCGCTGGTACACTACGTTAACTACGCTAGGCTGCCTTTGACAGTGTAGCGTAGCCTGCCGCCGTGAAACTACACAAGTACTGAAAATATATGAGCCAAAAAGCAGACCTGAGTTGACACAAATAATACAATTACCCCAAACTTGACTAAAAAAGTTTAATAAAATATTCTAGATACCTTTCTTTGCGTGTTCAGGGTAAACCCTTAAAAGCTGAGGTTATCAATAAATGCGATATGGGTTCTCCTGTACCACTGGGTGGTTTTTAGAAGATCTGAGTTGACTTCCCAGTATGTACCCTTGCTGGTCCAACCAATAGACATCAACATCTTTGCCAGGCTGCACATAACCAAAATCATCAGAAACCTGGTCATGTGATCGTCCTGCCAAATAACAATCATTCTTTTGATTAGCACTAGTACTAAAAGGGGTGTATAGAGCACACACACACACACACACACACACACACACACACACACACACACACACACACACAGCTTTCTGATGCACCCCAGGTAAGCTCATTTTATCTGAAACCTGTGAGAGCTGCCCCCTTAGTGCTATTTCAGGAGTTGTGTTGGTGATTGTCTCACCTTTAAAAGCCATTTGGTAGTTGGCAGGTGAGCTCTAAACCAGTAAACATGTACATGTTCATTTTAGCTATTATGTGTCAGCAGTTGCCAGGTTCTTAGCTCTTTGAGTGCCGCTCACATTTGTTATATAAATTCAAATAAAACGTGTTGTGTGACAGAATTATAAAACATTATATTTCCTATATAAGGTAAACATTACAGGTCATTATGATGAATATAAATGTTTGCTCTGCAATTTTCACACCAATTTTGACAAATTCACTTGGTACTCAAAGGGTTAAGAGACTAAATGTTAGTGTAGACCTTGCAGTGAAATGGGGTCACTTGGCGATGGGCAGCAAGCTTAAATGCATTGATCAATTCATGAACTAAAACCCCATTATTTATTTGATTATCTGTATATTAAGGTGAATTAGTCTTTTATGGTGAGTGTTGAGCCCCATGTAAAACTCTATATCTACATTTAGGGGAACGTATCCCTTTCCTCAGGACTAAGTTAGTCCTGAAGAAGGGGATACGTTCCCCAAAACATAGGCGTCTGTTGACATGTAAATACAGCACTGATTTGCACTATTCTTCAAGTCTTCTTAGTGCCATCCTTTATTGTGGAAGTGTATATAGAGACATACATACATACATACACACACACACACACACACACACACACACACACACACACAGATATTATATACATACATACATACATACATACATACATACATACATATACATACACATACATACACACACACACAGGGAGATACGCAGAAGAGATGTGTTCTGAGCAATTTAGTGTGGGTGATTTCCCAGTCTATATCTCCCATACACACAAAGATTTGTACAAGAGATGTGTGCTTAGCGATTAAAGCTGTGTACACACGGGGGCGATAGGGGCTGAAATCGCTGGAAATATAGTGACCATATTGCCAGTGATGGAAGTGTGATGGTGACCATATTGCCAGTGATGGAAGTGTGCCCCGGCGATTTATTTTCGCCGGGTGCATGCTCCCGTTTTAAGCCCCATTCTAATCGCTGGTCGCAGGAGCTTGCTTAAAACACCGGCAATTGCACACTGGGCTACGCATTGCCATCGCTATGGGGCATACACGCTGATTTTTGCTCCATTTCTAAGCGATTTCACCAAATCACTCAGAAATGAAGTAAAGAAACCTCCCCGTGTATTCCCATATTGGAATAGGCTATGTTAGGAACATGGAACTAAGGGTCTGATTCATGTTGACTCGCTAAGCAGCGTATTTTCCACGCTGCCATGCGAACATCCCCGCTACATTGCGAATGGATGTTTAGCATAAACATCCATCCGTATGGGAGTGTATGGGGCAAAATCATCTGACCATCAAATGATTTTTCTCCTGTTCACAAATATAACTCAGTCTTAACTGACCTATATTAGCGGCATCTGGCTCTGAGAAAGGGGTGGCCCCTGCCCTCCTCCATCCCCCCACCCCACCTCCACCCCCCCTGTGCAAACGCATCATATATAAGAATATAAGCATGGGGCGTGGCCTGGCAGCCAAACGGAGCAGTCGCATCTACTTCCAGCTCCTGCTCCTATCCTTCAAACTACTCCTTTTTCCCCTTCCAGCTCCATTCCTCCCTCCCCACACCGCCTCCCCCTCATCCCCCCTGTGCTCCGGTCGTTGTTGGCCCCAGCTGCGGAGCCGGAGAGCGCTTATAAGCGCTTTTGCAGGTTGCTGCATGGTCATCCGGCCGGAGCCGGGACCTCAATTTTGCCCGAAGGCGCCGCGACGTGGACTGACGGGTGGGTCCGGAGGAGATAGGAGGGCCCCCCGCTGCCGCCGCTTACCCTCTGGAAGCCCCAGCCGAAGGCACGGATCTCCCTGTGCAGCTCTGCCCCCCTGCCACAAATCGGCACTCCACGCTAGGATAGAGCCGGCGTCGGAGCTGGGAGTCGGACCACCCGGCTTCCAATCACCTCTCTGGGGCCGGGCCCGGGCGGCCTGACCACACGCCAACACAGTGAGTAAGCCTCAGGGACCCCCCAGGCAGTCACCCACTGGTACACCGAGCGGGACACAGCCGCCATTAACCACCAGCCGCCATCTTGGGAGAGGCATCCCAGGCAGGGAACTAGCCCAGGGAGCTCTCCCTTCCAGTCCTGGGCTGTGTTCCCCTCAACACTGAGGGAACCAAATCTCCCTACTGCCCCCCTGTATGTGTGTTCTCCCTTGTATCTCCCACGTCCTGCTGCAGGACAGCATTTGAAAAAAAAAAACTGCTTTGTACACACACAGCCACTTCTGTGCCACTCTAAAGGCGGTATACTGACACCTCTTACTGAGCCCTATATCAAAATTTGTGGACCTCTCAGTGGGCTGTCTGGGTAAATCTCTAACCTCCCTGCAGAGTCTCTAGATGTGACAAACCGCCCACTGCCACTCATTAATGCTGTTCAGCTAAAGGCTAACATGCCAGAGTGACCCTGCACAGCTCCCCCCCCCCCCGGTGCCAATCTCGCTGATTCTACTATATATACCACGAGTGCTACCATACCTCACTATGCCCTCTAAGAAGGTCAAAGATGTTGTTCCCGCCAAGATATCCCTCCCCTCCAAGAAATCTCCACAACCCTCTACAGCTCAAAACAGCCCCTTAAACCATACCCCCCACCCCCGGGGAGCGCAGAGTGAGACGGTGTCTCCCTCTGGGCTGGCTGGAGTGGATATGGACTCGGATGCACCGGTGACGGTGAAAGCCTTGTGTCAAGTTTTCTCCACATTCCAAGCGGAGATGTCCAAAGATTTAAAGTCGTCTATCCATGAGGTTAAGACAGAGCTAGTCGCCATAGGGGACAGAACCGACCACTTGGAGCGTAAAATGGAGGAGAGAGTCGCATCACATAACGACCTGGTAACGTCCTATGATCGCCAACAACGTGACATGGACCAATTCAAAGCCAAGCTAGCGGACCTGGAGGACAGGTCTAGACGCAATAATATTAAAATTAGAGGCATACCTGATTCAGTGGCTAATGCTGAACTTGAAGACTACGCCATCACCCTGTTCCGAAAACTACTCCCTACAACCGACCCTAAAGACCTCTTGATAGACCGCATACATCGCCTCCCAAGACCCAATACAGTCTCTACCGACCTTCCGAAGGATACTCTTCTATGGGTGCATTTCTTTACAATTAAAGAACGCATCCTCAAGGCGGCCCGTGAGTCAAAAAACACTGATGCACTAGGAGGTCTTCAAATCTTTCAAGATTTTTCTCCAGCCACTATAGCCAGCAGAAGAGCATTCGCCCCCATTACCGTAGCACTCCGATCCCATGATATCCAGTACCGGTGGGGCTTCCCGGTCAAGCTGATCATCTACTTCGAAGACTCTACCTACACCATATCTTCCATGGACGCGGGGATTAAACTCCTGATGGACTGGGATATCTCGGTCACCAGGTCTCAGGAGTCGAGACGACCAAATGCCCTGCAACAGAACTGGTCCACCACCTGAGAACCCCCCTGGGTCCTGGAGATTAACTAACCCTGTTCCGTGAGCCCGATGCCCCTGTCTTGCGATCCACTCCACCGGGATGGTAACAATACGCTAAGTATTATGTTTGTTGGTTTTCTATAACATGCAGGATATGGGATGTTGGGTCCATTACCTTAGAGTTACTGTTCTTCCTGGTATATAATAACCCTAGTTTTCACTCTTAAAGTGTCAAACATGTTATGTGACTTACGTTTCCTCTTTTAATGTTACTTCCATGTTAATATGTGAGTGGCAGCTCAAATTTTCCTGAGCCAAGCCACCCCCCCAACCTTGCACACACTACTGCAAGACCCTTTTTCCCCCTGCAGTAGTCATGCAGGTCCAATTTACCGGACCTTTTTGTTTTGTCTCTCCCTACACTTTTCTTACTCCCCAAGCCCCTGTCTCCCCCTCCCATCTCCCGCCCACTCCTGTCCCAAACCTTTGGTCCTTAGTGGACAATGCAGATGTCAACCTCCGGAGCAGAATACACCCCCTATTTGGCCCTAGGTATCCTCTGTTATCCCCCTTTATTGTACAATGCCTAACTTCTTGTCTCTGAATGTAAAGGGGTTGAATTCCCCTAATAAGCGACGACTGGCCCTATCCTACTTCCACAAGCAAAAAGCGGACGTAGTAACTGTCCAGGAGACACACTTCAACTCCTCCAACCCCCCTCTGTTTAAGGACTCGAATTACCACACAGCCTATTATGCTAACGGCCCATTTAAACGCAATGGTGTCACCATCCTATTTAGTAAACACACCACCTTCGTACTACAGTCTCAATTCCAGGACAAGAACGGTAGATACTTAATACTAACCGGCCTGTTAGAGGACAAGCTGACCACTATTATATGCGTGTACGCACACCCAACACCAATCAAATCCCCTTCCTGCGCAAGCTATTCCTCTTAATGCGGAAATCCTCAAAGGGCTCCTTGATAATACTCGGTGCCTTTAACCTAACCTTAGACCCTAAACTTGGCAAATCACACGTACCCTCTCCCCGTCACGCGCATGCATCTGACCCGTCTGCTTCCTTTCGTAACCTTCTCCTGGAGTTTGATCTCTATGATGTTTGGAGGGCCAAGTATCCCTCAGGCCGCGAATACACCTTTTACTTCCCTGTACACAACTCATATTCTAGAATAGATTATATTTTATGTGATAAGTGGACTTTACAACACACCAAAGATGTCGACATCTTACCTATCACCTGGTCTGACCATGCCCCGGTCACTTGGAAATGGAACATATACACACCAAAAACACCCTCGGGACCCTGGAGACTTTTTCCCCACCTACTTAAAGACACGTTTCTAAAACTACCATATTAAACTCTATAACACTTACCTCTCGACCAACTCCCCTCAAAACACTTCCTTCGCGAATCATTGGTGTGCCCTCAAAGCGGTCACGAGAGGAGCCGCAATTCAGGCAGGAGCAAACCTCAAACGAAAATCTACTAAAACCCAACAAGAATTAGAAGCCAAATTAACTGATCTTGAATCACAAAATAAAACGGCCCCATCTAGAGAACTCAAAAAAGAAATTTTGGGAGTACGCAGCCAGCTCCAGAAACTTCTCCTTGCCCGTACCCAACTGGCATTAAACAGATGCGGCACAAGTTTTATCTTTTCAGTAACAGATCAGGCAGAATGCTTGCCCAAAAATTGCGTGCCCAACAGGCTAGGAACAAAATAAAACATATTATCACTCCCACTAAGGCCAAAGTTATTAACCCCAAGGAACCAATTCGCCCAATACTACTCACAGCTATATAATTTAATCTCTGATACTTCCACTCCCCAGCCCTCTATTGACTCGATATCCGCATTTCTAGATAGAATACAGTTTCCAACTCTCACCCCGGAACAATTAGATGCCTCCTGGTCACAAATAGAAATCCAATCAGCCATTAAATCCCTACCTTGTAATAAAGCTCCAGGCCCAGACGGCTTTATTACAGATTTCTTCGTCACATTCAAAGACCTATTATCCCCGCTATTGACGGACCTATTCAACGAACTATCTTCCTTAGGTTCTGCTCCCCCAGAATTATTGGAAGCTCGCATAGTAACCATCCCCAAACCAGGGAAAGACCCGGCCTTCTGCCAGAATTATCGCCCCATAGCGTTATTAAACTGCGAAATTAAATTGTTCGCCAAATTAATGGCCCTACGTATTAACCAATTTCTGCCATTGCTGGTACACCCGGACCAGACAGGTTTTGTCCCAAGAAGGCAGGCCTCCGATAACACCAGGAGGGTGTTCAACCTGATCGATCCCTCTCTGGTGAGCAGGACCTCTTTCTCCTATCTCTCGACGCAGAAAAAGCGTTCGATAGGCTTAACTGGCAATATATGCAGGAGGTACTTCGCTGCTTCGACTTTAGAGACCGTATTCTCAAGTCTATACTGACACTCTATAGCTCCTCCACAGCCCGGGTGTTCAGCAATGGCTTCCTCTGACGCATTCAACATTACAAATGGCACCAGACAGGGATGTGATTTGTCACCGCTAATCTTTGTCCTCTCAATCAAACCCCTAGCCATCACAATACGCAACGATAACAATATCTCTGGCTTGCAGATCGGCCCGTGCCACCACAAGCTGAGCCTTTTTGCTGACGACGTTTTACTCTTTGTAACCAACCCCATTAGGACTCTCCCATTCCTCCACACCATACTAGATTCATATAGTGTAGCCTCTTATTATAAATTAAATACTACCAAAACAGACGCCCTCCCGATCAATCTCACTCCATCCATCTCCCGCCTACAATCAATATGCAAATACAATTGGCAAAAGGAATCGATAAAATATCTAGGTATATATATCCTTCCTACCACAGCCAACGTTTTTAATGTTAACCTCACCCCTTTGCTCACAACTTTGAATGCTTTAGCCAAATCCTGGCTCACATACGATGTCTCCTGGATGGGTCGTATGGCAGCCTTTAAAATGTCCCTTTTACCTAAACTAATGTACCTATTCCGAACTATCCCCTATATTTTTCCCCAGAAATCCCTCCGGCTCGGCACAGCCATACTGACGAAATATGTATGGGCTTCTGGTCCCCGAAGATCGCTCGCACCAAAATGTCTCTACCCAGAGCATTTGGTGGCTTAGACCTTCCAGACCTGCCCCGTTACCAATTAGCTTGCCTCTAAGCCCCCATTAAAAATTATACTGAACTCAATTCCCCAACAAGCTGGGTTACTATTGAACAGGCATCGACCCCTCACATACCCCTAGCAGATCTAATTAGAATCCCAAAACACATTAGACCGACCCAGCCCTCCCTACTACCATCCACCAAAGCATCCCTACAAGCCTGGGACCAATTGTTAGCTACATAAGCCGCCACGACAAATTCTTTACCCAATATCTCCATAACAACCGTAGCTAGACTAATCCCTAACCTCACCTTAAACGTTTGGAAGGCCCACGGTATTGCCACTTTAGGTGACATACTGGATGCTCATTCCTTACGCCCATTCGCTACCTTACAGAGTAGTTTTCAGATTCCCGCTTCTGAATATCTTCACTATATACAGATAGCGCATTGATGGAAAACCAACTTCCCGACGTTCCCCCCCGCACATGCCCCCCACCAATCAATTCTCTCCAGACCTTTCCTGTCAAATACTAAAGGAGATATTTCTTTTTGGTACAAGACCCTGATAACCCCTCCCACTTTTTCAAAATCTTCCTCCCATGTCAAGTGGGAGGCGGACCTGGGAAGAACATTCACCCCTATGCAATGGCGGCAGATCTTTCTTACCTCCTTTGCAATGTCCCGCTGTTTAAACCATACAGAGATGCATATCAAACTCATCAATAGACTCTACATGACCCCAGACCGCTTACACACCTTCTGGCCATCATGCTCCAATAAATGCTGGAGGTTATGTGGAAATGTAGGGGACATATTCCATGTCTTCTGGTCTTGTCCAGTTATTCTCAAATACTGGACAGCAGTATTTGACCTAATATCCTCAGTGCTCAAGGTCGCTATTCTCCCAGACCCCTCCCTTGCCTTGTTCAATGTCTACCCCTGTGAGATTCTCTTTGACAAGAGACTAGTTATGGGCCACATACTCATGCCCGAGCTAACCTGGCTCAACAATGGAAACAACCCGCCCCCCATCCCTGTCACAAGTAATAATGAAGACGAACCATCACTTTCTTATGGAAACAAGCTCAGCCCCATATACTCCGTCACCTACCTCTCCCCACCTACGCTGGCTCCCATGGCATACTTATGTGACGGATGGTGAGGGAGCCAAGTTCTTCCCCCACACATCCCCCTCAGACCCCCAACAGTTTAGCCTGAACGAACCCCCAGAGATTCAATAGGGTTGTAGAATACATATTTATACTCACCCACTCAGTCCTCCCTTCCCAAAACTGATAATAAGACTCAAATGATTTCTGCTCTGTTTGTCTGTTTGTCACATTGTGCTAATACTGCATTGTTCGCTTTGCGTAGCGAAATGTTTGATATTTTAATTGTCTGTTGCTCCCAATACCCCCCCTCCAATTCCCTACCCCTGAAAGTATCCCCTTTTTCCTTTCTGTACCCCATTTAAAAAAAAAAAACTGTTCCAATAAAAATCTATTGATGTTAAAAAAAAAAAAGAATATAAGCATGAGCAGTGCGAATATGCCGGGGACCGTGCATTACTGAATCAGGCCCTAATTGTTGTCTGGCTAGCTGTATGGGATTGCACTATGGATGTCAGTACTGTTACCTAGTACATACCTGCAACATTTTCCAACATGGGGCCACAGTATCAGACCCTTTCAGATGCTTCTGTTTACTATGTACAGTAGATGGGTGCGATATAGTAAGACATAATCTACCTCTTTAGATTAATGACATGTTGGGAAAGGAGGAGGCTTAACCACTGTTATTTGCTGCTTAAGATTGGCTTCCACACTAAAGCAAATATTACAAGACACAACAAAAGGTGTTAGATGGGTCAGTGCGTTTACTGGAGAACACCTTGTTCAATAGAATATTCTAGCCAACTGCACAAAGGATTTATATAAATAAGAAAACCGAATGGCAAAATACAAATAATGAAATCACAACTAATATATGAGTATGCTCACTTTCAATTTACATTAAATAACGTACATAAAGGAAGGGGGGGGGGGGGTTAAATCACAGGACATTTTGCCAGCTTTACCTATAAATCAGCACAAGAACTCTATGGGGTTTATTTACTAAGATGGGTGTTCTATTGAAGATGGGATGTTGCTATGGGCAACCAATCACCTTCTATCTCTAGTATTCTAAGCGGTGCTAAATAAATGAAAAGTAGATTCGGTACTTGTGAGTTATCTGGACGCCCGATTTTTTGATTGTATGCCTTAAGTTAAGGCATACAATCAGATACGATGCGATGCGATATCGCATCGCATCGCATCGCATGCGACCATCGGATGCGATGACCCGATTTTTCCATAGGAATCAATGTTAAAATGATTCCTATGGAAAAAGGGGTCCTTTTCATACCCCTACTATCCAAGTGGGCATGGAGTTGGATATAAACCTGTGGCGAGCGTAGCGAGCCACCGAGCCCGAAGCGTGGCGAGCGAAGCGAGCCCCGCGAGGGGACGGTATTCCGTGTCCCCTCGCGGGGCTCGCTACGCTCGCCACGCTTCGGGCTCGGTGGCTCGCTACGCTCGCCACAGGTTTATATCCAACTCCATGCCCACTTGGATAGTAGGGGTATGAAAAGGACCCCTTTTTCCCATTGAATTCCATGTTAAAATGGACTCAGTCCATTTTAACATTGATTCCTATGGAAAAATCGGGTCATCGCATCGCAACGCATCGCATCCGATGGTCGCATGCGATGCGATGCGATGTGCCCGATCCGACCCGATTTTGAAATCGGGCGTCCGGATAACTCACAAGTACCGTAGATTCTGATTGGTTGCCCATAGCAACATCCCATCTTCAACAGAACTCTCATTTTATTAAATAAACCCCTATGAGAACTTCATGGAGTAGGCTTCCATGTCTGAGCAGCTGCACACAAGCATCAGAACACCGTGCATCTTGCAACCAATATTAATGCCTATGTTTTGGAAAGAGATACACAACAAGCAAATATGAGTGCCATGTGAATATGCCTGTGTAGTATGCAAAACTGCATTACATAGCCTAACGTAGATTACCATGTCATTACTTAATGCTACTGTTTAGGAATATGCATGCTACAGACGTATGTTTCATATGTATACACTAGTAAGCCAGCTCAAAGCAAAAGCTTCTAAAGCTAGTCTGCTACCTTCTGTGCTTGTGCATATGTGAGAAAGAGATGCAGTTTCACTCTCTGCCAGCAGATGGCAGTTTTTCTGAGACTTACGGACACTAGACACATAATATATATATATATATATATATATATATATATGTGTGTATGTACAGAGGTGAGGCACTCAAGGCCAATAAATGAAGGCTATACCAAGGCTATAGCCTTCATTTATTGGCCCCGAGTGCCACACCTTCGTACCCCTATCTGAATTTGCAGTGAGGGCACCGGCCGAAGCTACTATGGTTCTATGGAGTGCCGAACATTCTACAAATGTGTATTTTATACATACACACACATATACACACACACATATACATATATATATGATAAACAGGCATTTGATAAAAATGAATTTTGCATAAGAAGCTACAGATGGAACCAACTTTATGTTTTCTATCGCCAGGCCCCACCAGCCGTCGGAACGGTGCGCGAGCGCACAAGACGCCCCACAGCATAAACCTAACTACCTCTTGCAGAAGTTTCATCTAAACCCCCCTTCCCACAGCCTAACCCTAACCTGCCTTGCATACTTACTGATTGGGATGCCAACTGTCAGTATTCCGACTTCGACTGCATCCCGTGCTTGGTAGTAGGCAGGGAAGGCTTGCAGGAGTAAGGAAACTAAGGAGACAACCTATTAATGCTATCTAAAGATTCATTTATCGTAAGGCTCCCCTCTGGTAATTTATTTTTACAATTGAATGTAGATAAAGTAAATTCAGGCAGATTGCATTTTCCATTACAAGTATGGTAAATCGATCTGATTACTAAAAACTAAATGCAAATTTGAGGGCCTGCAGAACTTTGAGACATGTTTAATGTCAACATTTTGAATTGATGTGGTTTAAGCTGGGAAAGGGGGTGGTTGGGCAGCAGGATGAGAGGTTCAAGCACTAGGGGAGGGTTAGGGTTACTTACTACCACTACATGGCTCTGGAAAGTCATGACCACCATGCTATGATTTCCCGTGAACTCCTGGACAAACGATATAGTGCTTATAAACGATATTGTCAGTGGCCCCATCCAGTAGTATGCGGTCGTTTATGATATCCTCAGATTCATCTGCATGTACAGAGGACAGTGGACATAGGTACTGGCCCACGGGAGCGTGCATCATTAACAATATAGTGTGTACACACTGGACGATATACACGACAATGTCGGTATGACTGGTCCATATTGTGCAAATCATTTAAAAGTATTGTCTAGTGTGTATGCACCTCAGGACACCGCTTGAGATCTGCTACCAGGTAAGTAAAACCGCTACATAGGGACATCATGTTTCTTTGTCGTCATTTTAACCATCTCACCATTTCATCAGTGTTAACATGAGTAATGTTGATGTGGTGAATGATAAAATTCTGCATAAACATAGGCACATCTATCATGGGTAGTGGGTTTAAGCTGCCTGCACTCCCTAGTGGATGGTAGGGCATGAAATACTGCCACATCAGCTCAAAAAAAAAAAAAAAACCCATGTCATCCTTTTTCATGTTTTGACCTAAGGCCTGTTGACTTTTAGTGGTCGACCCAATGTATGCCGTCCTTAATAGTGTCGACAAAACAACCATATATTTAGGCAAACAGGGGCAGATTAGGAATTTAGAGGCCCTGAAAAAAAATGTTTAATGTAGCCTAATGTAGGCAGGGTCAAATAAACTTCAGCACAAAAGTTACGGGTTAAATATATATTTTCCCTAGCAGTGTAAAAGGAAATCAGTAAATAACAATAACATCCGATCCAGAGTGTGGCTGGCTCAGTGAGTCCCAGCCGCCCTGCACATCCAAAACCCCCTCCACCGCCTGAAGGAAAATTATTTTACAGACAGACTATTGCGGGCATGGAAAAACTATTGCCCTACAGCTGTTGTGAAACTACAAGTCCCATCATGCCTTGCCACGGTTTTAATATTAGAGAATGATAAAACTACGGCAAGGACTGCTGGGATGTGTAGTTTCACAACAGCTGGAGGGCCACAGTTTGGCAATGCCAGGACTATTGAATAGGATAGATTTTCAAATAAACAACTCATGACAAAAGTGTAAAAAACACACAAAATAAAAAACAAGCCCTTTAAGTAGGTTGTCAAAACCTTATTTATTTATTGCCCTAACATAACACAGTGGGTGTTTTATTGGTCCCTTCCCTGGGGAGAATCAGAATAAACCTTCCAGAGGACAGTCAGGTTTAAGGGTAGAAACATCCACCAAAGTGCTATTGTTATTATTATCCATAGTGATCAGCCCATTTAACCTATGGCTTAATTTATTTGTAAACCTGCAGACAATTGCTGATCTAAAAATGCTTTTAAATTGAAGGCTAGCTGTATAGGTAGTTCCGCGAGATTTTTTTTCTCTTAAGAAAATTGCCTCGTAAAGTTCATGAAGGAACAAAGCACCTTCCAGTTGCCTAGCTCTTCTTTTTTGTTGTATCTTCGGTTTGTGGTGAGGATGTGTGGAGTAAAACCAATCCACAAAGTGTAATTGTAATTCCAACCCACCAGAGCAGGGCACGTGACTCTCCAAACAGTACTTTGCCAAGGAATGCCTGAAAGAGATAGGTTACAAGTCACAAAGATTAGTTACAATCCAAACCACATTCTCTATGTAAGCCAAATGAAAGTAGGCAGGGCAAGTACTGGGCTATACAACAATAATTCATAACACGGTCATGTGCCATTTGTCTCAAATAAAGTTGTTCATTTCGGGCCTAATTTGGAGGTGGAAGTAAGGTGGAAAAAGTGTAACTAACTGTGCACTTGGGTAACATGTTTTTGCACTGTAAGTGGGGCAAATTTAAATGTGCAGAGAGATTTAGAGTCCATGATACAGTAGCAGCTAGATCCCCTTCGCAGAGAGGACCTGGGTCCACGTCTACCTGGAGGCGGAATATAAAAACGTGGCAAGAGAAGCAAGCCCACGAGGGTCCACTACATCTGATCTAAAATAAAACAAAATTCTACACCAACCTAAATTCCAGACATAATGCAAACCACTGTACGGGCATGTAACCACTTCCACCCTTGCCTTACATCACATCCTGGTCCTTTCCATGAAGGGAAAATAGTCACAACCATACTCACATAGCAATGTATAATGTCCAGCATATGTGGGGTGCATGCAAAATAAATGTATTTACACTCCCTGCACAGCAACAGGGTGGTTTATTTACTAAGAAGGGAGTTCTATTGAAGCTGGAATGTTGCTATGGGCAATCAATCCTATCGATTATCTCTAGAAGGTGCTAAATAAATAGGAAGATTCTGATTGGTTGCTATGGGCAACATCCCATCGTCATCTTAGTAAATAAACCCGGGTGTGTCCTGGTGCAGTTAGTTGCTTTACTTGAAATTCAGAATCAGGCCCCAATAAAAAGAAATACACACCCACTGCCTGAGTGTGCAAAACAATGGTCAATGTAAACTACATAATTTTAGACTCTAGAAGGTGCTAACCAGTGGTGGCTCCAGAGTTGGGGGCTGCAGCACAGTTCCGAATTCAAATAGGGGAGCTGCACCAACTGCCACTCCAAACTGACTTACTGGAAGCTGCTGTGGCTCCACTATTTGAATTTTGAACTGTGTTGTATATTAAACTTCAATAGTCCATGTAGCCCAAGATGGTTGGCCTGAGGTCCTATCCAAATATGATAATGTTGGGTGCCTTTTATTTGCTGAAAATTAGTTGCAACCTCATGCGACTATGAAGTATGAGGAGTCTGCTGATTAATTTGATAAAGGACACTTGTATATTGTGTGCGACTGAGTCTAAATACTTAGCAGCACAGAACTTAGTAGCGCTTTGTTTACAGATTCAGTGATTGAGTCCCATACATGTGTCACATTAAATTAATCAGCAAAGTCTCTTTGTGCGTCCTAGTTGCCCTGCGTTGCGATTAAAGCAAGAACGACTAGAAGCTACTCACGTGACCTAGCCTGCCAAGAGGGGCGGTTTGGCATCACTGCAACAAAGATGAATGAGGACATATCCATATGTACTAGAAATGCAGCATGTAACAAGATGCCACTGCGGCTTGTCTTCTGGTCAGCTCCTAGTTTTTGCTAAGCAAATAGAAAACCGCGGCATCTGACCGCAGGGTCCAAAGGTCCTACCAGCTGCTAGGTAACTGGGGAATCAGACAAGGATGCCAGCTTTACTTTAATTAGTAGTTCCTACTTCCCTGGCTGCTTGGTTTGGTGGATCTCACTATTATAAGGCAGCCAGGCCAGCTACTCCCTGCCCATTATAGTTTCTGTAAAGCTTCTGGTCCATGTCCTAGGTGTCTGTACCAAGTGCATGTCCTGGCATACTCTGCCCATTTGGAGTACACTCTGCTAGTCAAAAGCCAAGTCTCCTTGACCTACCTGAACCCTTTTGTACCCTCTGCAAGTATTCACCCAGTAATCAGCCTGCAAGTTTATACCAACTGCACAGTGCTCCCTTCCAACTCACTGTGTTTTACCTACATTTCTGAGGTAGACTGACCCGCTATAACCCCTGGTATATCCTTGTGTGTGTTCTTACTTTGTATATTACTCCATCTCAAAATCCTACAGTCTCCAGCCAATCGGGTAAGCCCCTACTGCTAGAGGTGTCAGTCCTGGAGACATCCTAAGTTCTGGTGTGTGCATCTAATACTAAAGATAACACCTGGCTACTGTTATAGGCAGAAGACCCTCTCATTGGCTCTTGTGGTCACAATTTAGCTGGTGTTCCCAAACAATGTAGTTGATGTTAAGATTCTCGAGGGAATTAACTTGAATTTTGCCATATGTGTTACAGAATGTCTATAAACATGGACTATACTATTTTTAGTAAAAGGTACTATTCTATTGTTCAAGAGATGTTCTAAAACCATATCCAGATTTTATAGTATTATAGGATCATTCTGAAACACAAGTATATATGAGTATACACTGTTGGCAAAAAAATAAAACAACCGGAATCTTATTATGTAGCCTCCATAAAATTAATATTGGTGCAATTAAATATGACAAATAAAACCAGCAAATGTGAACTTTGATGAATTGTAGAGGAATCAGGCTAAATAAAATGCAGTGTCCTATTTTACTACATACTGAAGACACAAAATTTGATGCTGTTGTTGTCACAGTTGCAGTCGCTGAAGATAAGGAGAACCGCAATGCTTTTGCAAAGAATGTCCACATCGCAGCATTACAAAGAAACACAAGGCCCACTGAGCACAGGCGGAGGAGCAGGTGGATCTGCAAGGAACACACACAGAAATATTGTTTCAGCGTTTTATCAACCATCATTTTATTTAATTTATTTTTTTAAGGTCACAAAAATGTCAAATTCAGCCAATATTGTGCACAAGAACCTTAGCTCTTTCAGTTTACTCAATTGTCCTGTTTGTAGATGGACCAATACGATGAACTACCGCCAGGCACGTGTGATTGGGCATACACACTGTACAATCCACTTAATGTCGGAACGATATGCCTAGTATGTACCCATCAGTACTCAATGACAAAAATTATAAAGCACTGTATGCTTGACAAAATGGCTTTATTATGGCAACACAGCTCATTTGATCCTCCTGCACTTACTGTATTTTTCTCAGAAGTTAGTAACTTTCTACATTAATAATAATAATAATAATAAACCCATACAAATACAATTTGTTTTTATTTATAAGGTAACCACAAAACAATAACAGTGTTTGAACTTCAGTTCTTTAGGCGCTAAGATGAATGAGCCAGAGGTTGGATGGCTGCGGCACCTGTCATCTCCAATGAGGGGACTAAGTAAAAACCGCACCTGGACAAGACCCTGGAACGCCGGACCGGACATCAAACTCTACATTCTGGAGTTTGTAGTGTAAAGTCCGGGGGGTGTCTTGTGATAGCTTTCACCAGGGACATGGGGAAGGGGAGATTACAGCCTCTCCGTGTGGTCTGGACTGTTCCGGTTTTTATTTACACCCCCACCCCCCCTACGGACCATGATGCAGGGAGGCTGTATTCTCCCCCTTCTCTTCTCCCTGGTGACAGAGCAGCCCCACCAAAAGGGACACTCCCGGCAATGCACCCCCCCAGACCGGGGTATCCTGACTATTTGTCTACAACAAGAAGATAGACAGCCATTAGGTCGACAACTCAATAGGTCGACATGCTTTTAGGTCGACATACCATTAGGTCGACAGTGTCTAGGTTGACAGTCAAAAGGTCGACAGGTTTTTTTTGCCCGAAGCATCGCGAGCGAAGCGAGCGATGCGAGGGGCTGAGGTTCACTTCAAACTGTGTCCATGTCGACTGTGTCAACATTTGGGTTAAAAAAAAAACAGTGAAAAAAACCATGTCAACCTTTTGACTGTCGACCTAGACACTGACGACCTAATGGCAGTCTCAACCTAATGGTATGTCGACCTAATGGTATGTCGACCTATTGAGTTGTCGAACTAATGGTGTCGACCTAATGGCTGTCTATCTTCTTGTTGTAGACAAATGGTCCTGCATCCCCAGACCGGACACTACAAGCTCCAGAATGGTATATTGATGAATGGAGCCTATCCGGTCCAGTTTTTAGCCATACCCTCCAATTAGTTATTAACTATACATTAAATAGGACCGACAACCTTAGGAAGTTAAACATTTTAATAACTCAATTAGCTTAATCTCATGCTTATAAAACAAATACTTCATAATAGTGGATTGTTATTGGGTTATATGTCAAGGAAACTATAAAACACATGCAAAGAAAGACAATACACCTTAAATGGCTTTTATAGCTATATGAGGAATTCTATATATAGGCGGACGGCGTTTCACAAAACCCGAAGATAGTGACATTTCCGCAGCTCTCGTGCTTCAGCTGTATGAAGAATACGATCTAATCTGCTGGTTTCCATCCACTCACCCAGCCACAGATCTCCGCTTGCTCCCCGGCTGAAATCTCACACACATCCCTCAAGTAATCTGCGCCAAGCGCAAGTTTAGCGAAACATGCGGACAGCGCCCCCAGGAGCCCGGCCGCAGCGCTGCAACCCCAACTAGACCACATTGAGCTATAGGGAGCCCGGCCAGAGGAAAATCACTTCCTGGTCGATCACGTGATATTAACGTTCCAGAGCTTGTGCAGCCAGTGGGCGGCAATAATTACTATGAGCAACGCCTACCCACTGCTTCTACAGAAAGCATGGGAGCAGAGCAGATTTTTTTTTGTAAATTTATTATTACTAGCTAGTTATAGTAAAGACAACGAACCACTTTGTAAAGACATAATATATATATATATATATATATATATATATATATATATATATAGATATTGTTTATATAGGGATGTATGTTTATAGATATAGATTTACATATAGACCATGGTTGTCTACCTGACCTGCTCCTTCTGGGAGAAAATGCACAGGTGATGGCAATCATTAATCCTGCAAGAGAGTTTTTTTCTTTCTGCAATATCTTGAATTTGTGTTCCTAAATAATGTAACTTATCACTAGAGGTGGATATATGGTACATGAAGTGACATGATTTAGATATTTTTTTCTGTGTGTGTTCTTCATAATGGGTTACTCTTAGTAGACCTAAAAAAAGCAAACAAATAAAAAAAAAAAAAAAAAAAAGAAACCCTGTCTCTAATTTTTTTTTCCATAACTGCTTTGCGCTATTTCGGGTCAATTTTTTTATGTTAAACTAATGTCCAGATTATCAAAATATTCCAGGATGCCTGTATGGGTCATTACGTCAACCAAGTTTATGTTGACATGCATTCGAAACCTGAAATAGGTTGACAGAGTCTGAAAGTCGACACCAGCATTAGGTTGACATTAAGTTTTTCAATTGTTTTTCTCCCAGATGTTGACATGAACACCATGTAAGTGTACTGCTCACCATGGTCGGGCACACTATTTTATTCTCCCACCACGCTGTAATAGATGGTATGGCATGAAATACTGCCTATCGGCACATGTCGGCTCAGAAAAAGAAAACCTTGAAAAACCTGTATTGCTCATAATAAGTTAATTTGGCTTTTATGTAATATCTGGGCGCCCGATTTTTTCATCACATCGCATGCAATATAGTGGCATACAATTCATGCGATGCGATTTTACATTGTAAAGACCCGATTTTTAATTGTATAGTCACCCATGGGTGATTTCATACCCCCACTATCCAGCTACGCATGGAGTTGATCTTATATAGTGTGGCGAGCGCAGCGAGCCCCGCGAGGGGATGCAGAATACATGTAAAGTAATCCGCGTCCGCTCGCCACGCTTAAGGCTCGGTGGTTCGCTGCGCTCGCCACACTATATAAAATCATCTCCATGCGTAGTTGGATAGTGGGGGTATGAAATCACCCATGGTTGACTATACAATTTAAAATCGGGTCTTTACAATGAAAAATCATATCGCATCGCATACAATATGTACAGATTGAATTCAGATACTAGGCGCTCTTCATATGGGCATAATTCTGCAGATCATAGGGAAATATACATAAAAGGTTTTTACTTCCCTTCGTATTGTGATGGGCACCTCTTCTGACGATGTTCTTTGTTTCTTTCTTTTATTCTCTCAAGCGAATTTTGGAATATGTGGAAAATACATATATATATAATGTGTTATATTTTTTCCCACACTTTGTATTAATTCAGATAAAAATTTATTTTTCCTGGTAGTTTAAGAGCGTACCAAAACTCACTATAAAGAGTGCATACACAAGTATATCTGGGTATCTTTATGGGTGACACGCACCCGTACTCACGATGTAATCTGTGGTGTAAAACTCATCAAGGTTTCTTTCTCTTTTAGTGTTCCAATTTTTTTTATTGATGTAGACAGTTAGAAAAACAAAAAGTTTTAAAATATGTATCCATACAGATCTATAACTGTTTTGAACCACAGTACTGAATCTGGTGGTGAGAACGTGCAGTCAACTCCCCCACAAGGTATTCCGGATCCTAATGGAGGTGGACAAGCACCTAAACACTCACCCGATCCTGATTGCAGTCCTCCAGTCTTTGCACACTTAGGTCTTAGCCTCAGACCTAAGTGTGCAAAGACTGGAGGACTGCATTCAGGATCGGGTGAGTGTTTAGGTGCTTGTCCACCTCCATTAGCATTTGGAATACCTTGTGGGGGAGTTGACTGCACGTTCTCACCACCAGATTCGGTACTGTGGTTCAAAACAGTTATAGATCTGTATGGATACATATTTTAAAACTTTTTGTTTTTCTAACTGTCTACATCAATAAAAAAATTTGGAACACTAAAAGAGAAAGAAACCTTGATGAGTTTTACACCACAGATTACATCGTGAGTACGGGTGCGTGTCACCCATAAAGATACCCAGATATACTTGTGTATGCACTCTTTATAGTGAGTTTTGGTACGCTCTTAAACTACCAGGAAAAATAAATTGTTATCTGAATTAATGCAAAGTGTGGGAAAAAATATAACACATTATATGTATATGTATTTTCCATATATTCCAAAATTCGCTTGAGAGGATAAAAGAAAGAAATAAAGAACATCGTCAGAAGAGGTGCCCATCACAATACGAAGGAAAGTAGAAACCTTTTATGTATATTTCCCTATGATCTGCAGAATTATGCCCATATGAAGAGCGCCTAGTATCTGAATTCAATCTGTACATATTGTGTTCCTTTTAGGGGGTACTTTAGGGTAAGACCCCAAGATATTCAGAAGGGCGAACTTCAGGGGGGCAAAAATCGTATCCATAAAATATTTAGGACAGTCCGCATATTTGGTTTATACCCTTTGGAATTAAAAATAAATACATAAATCACAAAACATGCATTAACAGGAAAAACAAAACACATCAGTGTATATATTTATTTATTTATTTAGTGGATGTGTGGTCCAAACTTTCTTTTCTTTTTTAGGTACTGTATGACCTTTTTTTTTTTTGTAACTTTCTTTGTCATTCATTCCAAACATTTTTTTTTAAACCTTCATTTTGCACTGTATAAAAGTTGTAACTATTACAACTTAAAACAGTTTTTTTAATCACTGCCAATTTTTTTTCGTATTAAAGAAAAATTGGCTCTCGATTTGAATAGAGCAAATCTCCATTCACCCTGAACAACAGAGGAAATTGCAGATTTTTCACCTAGGCAAAAAAACAGCACTAATTGAACACTCCCCCTAAAAGCATACCTCTAACAAACGGTGTCCCCCCCCCCCCCCCCCCCCCCCTTACTTATGATAGGTTGACTCTAGGGAGCACCAACTGAAGATAAACTATTCCCAATTGCAGTTATCAATATGAATAGTGGATTCATGGAAAATTAAACTGGGTACATACAGTACCTAAAGATTTATCAATCCAATCTGTCTGGTGGGAACAAAAATCTGGTAATTACTGTATGTGAGCAAATGACAAGGACAATTGCTCCCAAACACTGGAAAACAGAATATTGTAAATATTCTTTCATTTTAACGCAAATGGAACTACAAACCGCATTGTCCCAGATATCCAACTATTCTTCACGGTCAACCCAAATCAAATCCCCACACTAGCTTGTGAGAGTCACCTCTAGGGTCAGGATCCCCACAGAGTAAGGCATATATGTCTGAGACCCGACCCCTGATTGTGGGGTTCCTCCAGCATGGGTGTGGAATATTAGGTCTACACAAGCAAAAGGTCAACATTAGTTTTTCAAATTTTTTGGGATGTCAATCTAAACATTTGAAACTGGCAGGGCATACTGGGATGTATAGTTCCATAGCAGCTGGAGGGCCTAGGCAGTGTGCGGTTTGCATACCTGCCGTAAGAATTCTGGCAGTCAAGATAACAGCGCCAGACTTGTCATCTCCCTTTAGTTTCTTCTTTTTTTTTTTTTTGCAAATAGATTTTTATTGAGTTTATCAAAGGAAATATAGCATAGTACAAACAAAGTGTGTAAATTTCCAGCAATACAGAAAATTTAACCAAGTCTAATACAATACAAGTCTAGAGTCTAAGATATCATAGATAGTTTACACCAGACTAGTCAAGTGTTATGGACTAGATATCAATATGTATCTTCTTGGTTCTTTTTCAGGAGCAAAAGGGAATGAAGACAATAGGCGGTATTCAATGAGGCTGATTCGCCAGGTTTTTATGGCGATTTTGTGCTGTAAGGCGAATTTCTGACTAAAACGGTGAATCACCCTATTCAATGACCAGATGGCGAATACATTTCAAGGTTTTTTTCGCCATGATTCACCGAGTAGCAATCGCTATCTTTTTATGGTGAAGTGGAAGGTGAACTTTTAAAATAAAGTGTTTTGTTTTTTACAATTGGTGTCCAAAAATCAGGAATTTTATTCTGAGGAGGGGCATGCTATTTTTATTTATGTGCTGTAAGCACATGAATATATATTTAATTTAAAAAAAAAAAATATATATTTTTTTTACACAGACCAGCCAGCAGGGGGCCGGAGCCGAGCCGCTTATTAGATATTCATATATTCACTTCACCCGATCATTACATATTCATGATCGGGTGTAGTGAATATGCCCGGTCCCCTGCTGGCACCCACGGGGGGCAGCCTGTGCTGCCTGGCACCCGGGGAGCCCACCTCCCCCCCACAAACGTTCTGGGGCAGGCAGGGAGACTTCCATCTCCCTGCCTGCCACCGTCCTCAGGCTCCCTGTGAGGTCCGCCTCAGGAGCTCAAATTCGCCAGTCAGGGGCAGCGAGCCCCTGACTCGTTGAATGGAACGCAGCGAGCAGTGGCGAATGTGCAGCGTATCCTAAACAGGATTCGCTGCACGTCGCCGGTATTCACATTAAATACCACCCAATGACAGTACAGGAGGAAGAAAGAAATGAGAAGGAAAGAGATTTCAGAGAATAGTGCGACTCACCCATCTCACTTTTTATTTTCTAGAAACAGTTTTCATTAAAAAGTAACAATAAAAGAAACCATTATAATGATTTGTAATCGTCCAACTCTTTGTAGGTTAACCATATAACACCAAAGGTCTGATCTTTAGAGTCCATAAAAGAGATAAGATCATCCATTGCCATATAATGATCAATTCGGTTGCACCAATCTGACCTCGGGGGACTGGTATTGGTCTTCCAATACACTGGGATTACGGCTTTTGATGCACTAAGGATGTGGCGTAGTAGGGTCTTTTTATATATAGATTGGGGTCTATGTATCAGATTAAGTAGCCAAAAGCTTGGGCTAAAGGGCAACTCCTCTTGCAAAATTATGTTTGCAGTGTTAACTCTCCCTTTAGTTTCTACTCAACTTTGTTAAACATGACAGTCATACAGTACATGATGATTAACATCTTTAAAATTTTTATAAAATAATAATTATAGATATATTTAGCCAACGACGGAACTTTCTATATTTGTATGCACTTTATAGGGGACTGACAACCCCCATACCGGTGGCAACTGGTTGCGTACTCCACTGTTTCTGTTTACAGATCATGTTCATGCAGCTTGTCTGTGTTGCTCCCTTCTACACCTCAATAAAGAGGCAGAGCAGGAAACAAGATACTGCCATATTACATGCTGTGTCTGAAAAAGGACAGTTCTGAGCTGGTTGGTTGCTATGGGTTGGGATCATTTGGTCTACAGCATTATGGTCGACACCATTATATCGACATGGGGAAAGGTCATTAGTTCGCCATTTTCTATGTCAACAGTCAAAAGGATAAACATGGGGCTTTTCACTGTTTTTTGACCTGAAGTCAACATAGTCGACATGGACACAGTTTAAAGTGCACCGTATCGCTTGTGATGCGTCGGGCACAGTGCCTTGCTGTGCTCGGCACACTATTTTATTCTCCCACCAAGCTCTAGTGGATGGTAGGGCATGAAATACCGCCTGTCGGTACATGTCGGCTCAAAAAACAGTGAATAACCCCATGTCAACCTAGACAATATCGAACTAATGACCTTTTCCCATTTCGACCTAATGGTGTCAAACTAATGACTGTCGACCATAATACTGTAGGCCAATGACCAAATCCCGTTGCTATTAGGTTCTCTCCATGGTCTGATGCATATAACCCTGGGAAAGGAGTCGCAACTCCTTTAGGGCACATTCTACGCCCTTGATGGCTAACCTTGACATGCCAGCTGTTGTTGAACTACACATCCCAGCATGCTCTGCTTCTGTTTTACCATGCTAAATCTGATGCAGAGCATGCTGTGATGTGTAGTTCAACAACAGCTGGAGCGTCAAAGTTAGCCATCAAGGTTCTATGCTGTACTTGCTCGATGGGAGTATGGATTGCTGGGTTGAAAGTCAAAAGGAAGACCACTATTGGTCGACAGTTGAAAGTCGACCAATAGTGGTCTTCCTTTTGACTCTCAACCCATACTCCCATCGAGCAGAAACAGCATAGAACCTTGATGGCTAACTGACACTCCAGCTGTTGTTGAACTACACATCCCAGCATTCTCTGCATCAGATTTAGCACTCGACACATCAAAAAAGGAGGACATGGTCAAGAGGATGGCAAAAAGGTGTATACGGAGAAAGGTCAACATGAGTTTTTCATTATTTTGTGTCTATGTGGACACAGGTCAACCAAGACACAGTATAAGTGTAACAGAACCACTCTGCATGCTTTGGGTACGGTGCCTTGCTGCACTTGGCACACTATTTTATTCTTCCTCTATGCACACAGGGATAGTAACGTATGAACATGTCATTAAAAAACAAACAAAAAAAAGAATGAAAAACTCATGTCGACCTTTTCATTCGTTGCCCAACAGCGGTCTTCCTTTTGACTAGCCAGAGTTGACCTGGCCAGCTTTTGGTGCAATCCCTTTATGGACGTTTATCCCCCCAAAGCCCGTGAAGCCCTGCGGTGGAAATATCACTATCTCCCCACTTGGGAAGCCCTGTCATCAGCTTGTGGAAGATCACAACCAGGGGCTAGGCAATGGAGAGCAGATTGTGTCAGCACGGTCTGGCTGATTACAAACGGACACATCTCGTGAGTAACGCTGCCAGAGGGAATATGAGCCTTAGTACTTAGCACCTGTACCGACTAGTACCCTACTGCACCACTTATATATATTCATCTGCCTATTGTAACCTTTGAGGCATCTTACTGCCATGTATAGTGGTCCTAAATGGTCAAGCTATTTACACAGATATAGCCTTTGGAGCCTATTTTTCCTCTTATCCCGGATTAATCACATTCTGTGCTATTTTCTGAACAAATTATTAAATAGCGGTACATATATCAATCTGGACATTATTCGCTCACTGTTCCGCATAATTCTTAAAGGGAAAGGGTCTATCTTTAAACTTTGCTTTTATAAATGATATTCATGATACTGTATATATGTTGACTGTCACTTTATTTAACCCCCAGGAGTTTTTTCTGTATATAAATGTTATGTTTCTCTTTCAATGGTCCTGGTGACACAGCTCAACATTGGGATGTAGGAGGGTCCGTAGGAGCCAGGCACCTATCCTAAAGCTTTTGGAGGGTAGGCTCCTCCATCTGCATCCCAGACTCTTCAGTTCGTGTTAGGTGCCCACTGGAGTGGGTGCTATTCTAAAGGGCTGCAGGAGCAGCCGAAGGATTAGAGTTAGTTAGGAGTTTTTATTTTATTAACTTTTACACTAGCTAGGTAGGCACAGTGTAAGGATTCTCATTGAATCCTCACACTGAAAGCGCAGCAGGAGCTGACAGAAGCGCGTCCTGTCAGCTCACTGCGCACAGGGGAGAAACTGTCTGGTCTCCCTGTGCGGCGCTTACAGCTTCTATTAAGCTGCCTGGGCTCCGGAGCGCTCTGAAACCGGCTTCACACTAGGTGGGGATCATGGGGGACAGGTGCTCCGTGATGGCAGCAGCCATTTTCTGCGGAGCTTACACACTGAGCTCCTGTGTGAGAGGACAGCAGTGGTCCCCAGCAGATGGGGAGACACTGGAACTTGGAAATCCTGCAGTGGGAGCGGCTGTCTGGGGGTGGTTGGCACCAAGAAGCTCTGGACCCCGCAGCAGCGACTTGGTCTCTTCCCTCACTCTGTTTGGCGCCATTCGGAAGACGCTTGTAGCGGAGCTGAACTGGCTGACAGATCCTGGCAGTGTGATTGGATTTCCTGGGCATTGTTTTCCCCACTACTGAAAGCTTCAGACAGATAAGTGACTGTTGTGCATTGGCTCTGTATTTAACGCCTGTACATCTTGCACTGTGACTGTGTTACCTTTTGCATCATGTCTGAGCAGCAGTCTGTGGCTTTGGGGGAGGGAGCCCTTATTGCATTGTGCGCTTGTAGTGTGTGTACACTAAAATTTGCCCCTGAACAGATGGCCAAGGGGGGCTTGTGTATTACTTGCGCTGGTGTGAGACCCATGGGCAGTGAACCCCAGAGGGTAGAGCAATTGGAACCTGCGTGGGCCAGTGCCCTGGGCAGGTCTGTAAATGCCTTAGTGCAATTGCTGGACAGGCAGAGTGATGTGTTGGTATCTTCCCCTAGACCTAGGTCATCATCTCAGCAGTCCTCTGGCTCCTTGCCTCTGACCTAAGCAGATCCTGGGCTCTTTCAGGTCATGCAGGGTACTGCAAAAGGGATCAGCAGATTTAATGATTTACTTGACAGATTTGATAGTGATACTGTGGGGACCCCTAAAAGGTCTTATTCAGTGCCTTTGCTTGCTGTTGAATCTGGTGAGAAGGGAGAGTGCACAGACATCCCCTAGGATCAGGGTGATGATTCTGAGGATTCCTCGGCCTCAGGGGTGGAGGATTTGATTACTGCTGTAAAACAGGCTTTGAATTTGTCTGTGGAGGATAAGACTCCTGCAAAAGGAGTATTTAAACGGCAGCGTAAGGAAACTGTTACCTTCCCTGCTGATGAAGGTTTACAGGATTTGCTGGAAGGGGCTTGGAAAACGCCCGATAAAAGGCTTCAGATGCCTAAGAGATATTTAAGTCTGTACCCCATGCCTGAGGCTCATGCGGACCTCTGGGAAAAAGTTCCAGTGGTGGATGCTTCCGTGGCATGGCTTTCTAAAGCCACTGTGCTACCTGTCCAGGGGGTGCAGCCTTTAAGGACCCCGTAGACAAGAAGCTTGAGGGTAACCTTAAGGCAATTTTTGAAGGGGTGGGTTTCACTTTACGCCCTCTTATAGCATCAGCATGAGTCTCCAAGGCCATGATTGTTTGGGCCAGTGACTTATGTACTATTTTACATGCTGACCCAGGTGTGTTACTGCTAGCTGAGAAATTGAAAGCAGCTGCAGAGTATGTGCTTGAGGCTGAGGAGGAAGCACTTAAGATGGCTTCCAGAGTATCCACGATGTCCGTCAATGCCAGGAGAGTGCTTTGGCTTAAAGCCTGGGAGGCGGATAACAAATCTAAAAAGGCCTTAGAGGCATTGGCTTTTAAAGGAAAGCGGTTGTTTGGTTCCGAGCTAGAAGAGATTATTAAGCAGGCCACAGGAGGCAAAAGTACTTTCCTGCCGGCTCCTGCAGCAAAACAGGCCTCAAGATTTTCTGCTTTTAGACCGTCCTTTCGGCCCTCCCCTAGAAGGGGTGCGTCCTTTCGAGTACACTCATTCAGGGGAAACTTCCAGTCCTCTAGGGGCAAGGCAAAATTTGGTTCTTTCCACAAGAAACCGAGCACCAAAGGTGAGGACAAGCCCTCATCATTACTACCTGGGGAGTCCCCCAGCGGTGGTCAAGGGGGGGGGCGCGTCTAAGAAGGTCTTCCTCCGAGAAGATTTCTACCCACACCAATGCCAAAGGAGTCACAGCTCCATTCTGTTCTTTTGGGGGCGGCTCAATCCCTGTTAAAAAAAGGAGTGGTGATCCCGGTCCCTCGAGTGGAAGAAAGGCTTTTATTCCACTCTGTTTTTGGTGCCCAAGCCAGACGGTTTCTGACCAATTCAGACCAATCTTAAATTTAAAGTCTTTGAATCTCCATCTGTGGGTAGACCATTTCAAGATGGAATCTCTGCGGCCTGTGCTGCTAAGCTTGGACCAGGGAGAATTTTTGGCATCCATGGATGTCCAGGACGCATATCTGCATGTTCCTATCCACCCGGAACATCAGGTTCTCCTGAGGTTTGCCATAGGAAACCTGCATCTGCAATTTCAGGCGTTGCCCTTTCGTCTGGCCACAGCTCCAAGGGTATTCACCAAAATTATGTCAGTGATGGCGGCTGCTCTCCGACTGAGGAGAATCACTGTGATTCCGTATCTGGACGACCTGCTGTTCAAAGCAGAGTCGGCAGGGATCTTGCAGAAACACTTGGAAGAAGCCATCAGGTTTTTGAAAGTTCACTGTTGGCTTTTAAATTTACAAAAGTCTCAGCTCTTGCCATCTCAGAGAATCCAGTTCCTGGGGGTTATCCTGGATACCCATCTACATCGGGTATTTTTACCAGAGACAAAGGCCAGGGACATGTCCATCTTGGTTCGGGATATTCTGGGGACTCGGAGTCCATTGGTTTGGAGGTGTCTCAAGCTGCTGGGGAAAATGGTGGCGACTTTCGAGACGCTACAGTTTGCCAGGTTCCACTCTCGAGTATTCCAGTGGAACATTCTGACATCCTGGCCAGGGAATACTCAGACCATGAGGTCAGAGCAGATAGTGTTGTCTCCAGAAACCCGGTCTTCCCTGGAATGGTGGATGGAGGTGGATTCCCTTCAGTGGGGTCGGTCTCTGCAGTCCTGGGACTGGCTGGTAGTCACTACCGACGCCAGTCTCAGTGGCTGGGGGGCAGTTGCTCTGGACCTACGGCTTCAGGGTTTGTGGACCTCGGAAGAGTCAGCCTTGCCGATCAATATTCTGGAACTGCGGGCTGTGTGGAAGGTGATATCCTTTTCAGGAGAAAGATTGCAGGGTCTCCCATTGCGGATTCAGACGGACAATGCCACGGCTGTGACATACTTGAATCATCAGGGAGGCACACGCAGCAGGCTGGCCATGTGGGAAATTTCCCGGATCTTATTGTGGGCGGAGCAGAAGGTTCCAGCATTATCGGCGATATTCATCCCCGGGGTGGAGACTGTCGAGGCAGATTTCCTGAGCAGGGAGGAGCTGCTCGAAGGAGAATGGAGTCTGAACTCACAGGTGTTTCACCAGATTGCAGTGAGGTGGGGAACTCCGGATGTGGACCTTATGGCATTCAGGTTCAATCATCAAGTACCCAGGTTTTATGCCAGGACAAGAGATCCATTGGCTGAAGCAGTGGATGCAATGACGATCCCCTGGGAGGGGAATCTGCTTTGTTTTTCCGCCATTCCCAATGCTGGCAAGGGTTCTGAAAAGAATCCAATCCCAAGGAATCCCGGTGATTCCAATAGCCCCATATTGGCCAAGGAGGTCCTGGTACTCAAGGGTTCAGAGATTGTCTGTGGACTCGTGGCGTCTACCTCTGAGGTCAGATCTGTTAAAGGCAAGGGCCGTTCTTCCACCTGGATTTAGCTCGGCTAAATTTGATGGCTTGGCTATTGAGACCGCCATCTTAAAGAACAAGGGTTTCTCAGAGGCTGTGGTAAATACCATGATAAAGGCTAGGAAGTCGGTGTCTTCGGCTAACTATTATAGGGACTGGAAGACCTATATTAGGTGGTTTGAAAGGCAGAAGTCGCATACATCTCGATTTCGACTTTCAAAGTTACTTGAGTTTTTGCAGGATGGTTTCTCGTCTGGTCTAAGCCTTCAGTCTCTCAAGGTACAGATCTCGGCTCTATCAATCTATTTTCAGAAGAGGATAGCGTTGCTACCGGAGGTGCAGACTTTCCTGCAAGGGGTTTCCAGATTGAAACCTCCCTACAAGCAACCAGTGGCTCCTTGGGATTTATCACTGGTACTGGAGTGTCTCCAAAGGGCGCCTTTTGAGCCGTTCCTTACATGGAAACTTGTCTTTCTGTTGGCTGTTGCCTCTGCAAAGAGAGTATCGGAATTGGGAGCATTGTCCTGCAAGTCTCCTTTTCTTATTTTTCATGACAGGGCTGTTCTTCGAACAGTACCCCAATTTTTGCCAAAAGTAGTCTCTGCTTTTCATTGAATCAAGAGATAGTTTTGCCTGTGTTTCAACCCCCAGAGGGTTCCAGGAAAAGGGACAAATTGAGGAATTTGGACGTTGTGCGCGCCTTGCGCATTTATGTGGACAGGGTGAAAGGTGTCAGGAAGACTGATACTTTGTTAGTCTTGTATGATGTGCACAAGATTGGTTGGCCTGCGTCTAAGCAGACCATTGCTAGGTGGTTGCGTTCTGTCATTGCCTTTGCATATACTAAGGTTGGTAGGCCTGTTCCGGCCAGGATCAACGCGCATACCACCAGGTCGGTCGCCACCTCTTGGGCGGTTTGAAATGGGGCCACAGCTGAGCAGGGCCGCCACTTGGTCATCTGTTCACACTTTTGCCAAATTCTATAGGTTCCATGAGTTCGCGTCGGAGGACGCATCATCCGGGCGAGCAGTGATGAGGGCTGCAAACCTCAGCGTACCCTCCCAAAGGACCGGCTCTTGAACGTCCCAATGTTGAGCTGTGTCACCAGGACCATTGAAAGAGAAAAAGGGATTTTTGTAAGAACTTACCATTCAAATCCCTTTCTCTGATATGGTCCTGGTGACACAGCAATCCCTCCCTTATGCTCAGTAAGTATGCCATTGTTCATGATGTTTCATGTTATATATGGTTGAAAAGTTAAAATTTTAAATTGTGCATATAATATGTGCAGGCGTTTGTACTGAGTTAATGTATTCCAGTGGCTTTGCAAGATTGAGCTGAAGAGTCTGGGATGCAAAGAGAGGAGCCTACCCTCCAAAAGCTTTAGGATAGGTGCCTGGCTCCTACGGACCCTCCTACATCCCAATGTTGAGCTGTGTCACCAGGACCATATCAGAGAAAGGGATTTGAACGGTAAGTTCTTACAAAAATCCCTTTTTAGTAAATATTCGGTACTTCTTTACTTCGCTCGCCCACGCTGCGGGCTCGGTGGCTCGCCACGCTATTTAAAATCAACTCCATGCCAACATGGATAGTGGAGGTATGAACTATCCATGTTGGCATGGCGTTAAGTTCCTTTATTTTACATAGTTTGTGGCGAGCGTAGAAGCCGGAAGTAGCACGGCGCCATGCTGGCGCCGTGAAAGTAAAGAAGTACCAAATATTCTTATTATTTACATACCTGTTTTATGTATCAATTGCCATCTGGATTGTTTTACAGTTGACCTAATGGCCACATTCCCTTGATGGAATGGTGGCAGCATGAAACCACTGTTCACTACTAGAGAAGAATATGATACGGAGAGTAGGAAGCAAAACTAAGCACAGCTTTCAATACCCAAGAAAGTTCTTAAAATTTAAATGTGGTGGGTGTTGCTCATAGCAACCAATCCATTTCTAGACATCATTTCTTCATTGCGCTTATTTAGTCAACCCTTAACTATGTATTTAGTCCTTTTTGTATTGCATTCCTTATTTCTCTGCAGAACGGCTTTAGAGAACAGGGCTGAGGGAAGCAAATATTTTTTTTTATTATTATTTTCTTAAACTATACCAAAAACTTATAAGTTATAGTACTTTTTGAAAAAAAAAAAAACAAACATTTTGCAATCCCAATTGATTACTGACAGATTTCCAATAAAATGGCAAAGAAAATAACAAAATTAAGAGAATCTTTATTGATCTTTAATTCCAAAAGGAAAGCATCAAGGAACATACATACAGTACTAGTTTGTGCTTTTTTTTTGTGGGGAAACTAAAAAAACTTGAAACTATGATAATTTTAGGAGACACAAGAAGTTTCCCATATAAACAGACAGATTTATGAAGCCAAATCATTTACTGGGACCAAACTTGTAAATCAGATAACACCAAAAGACACACACAAAGTGAACACGTTTCATAGTACATTTATATGTTACAAACAGAAACAAACATGACAAATATTTACATTTCTACAGGGTATTGATCATTGGATAGACAGCAACTAGGTCAACATGCAGGAAGGTTGACATGACTGAAGGTCTTACAAGCATTAGGTCGACATGGGTTTTTTCACTTTTTTTTGTCCTGAATTTCGACACTTACGACATGGACACTCGCTACGCTCGGCACACTATTTCATTCTCCCACCACGACCTAGTGAATGGTAGGGCATGAAATACAGCCTGTCGGCACATGTCAGTTCAAAAAAAAAAAAAAAGAAGTGAAAAACCTCATGTCAACCTAACCTAATATCGAACTTCCTGCATGTCAACCTTAATGCATGTCGACCTAGTGAATGTATCCCTTTCTACATCATTTCAGAAAAGCTGCCAGCAATATGCTTATAAAAAAAAAAAAAAAACTTACAATAGATACAATGTCAATACAATCTTAGTTATAGAAACTGACATATAAAAATAGTAAAGGCTTTATATACTATTATAGGGTAGCAATTTGCTAAAACATTTTAATTCTAAAGTTAACCAAATACAGATGGATGCCCCCACTGGCGAACGCCGGTGGAGAGGCGCTCCATCTGATTGGGACACGCGAGCGTCCCAGTTTCTGGGGCGGCGATCGACAGGGACTGGTGGGGAGCTCCTTCGGAAGGGGACGTGCGCGCGTCCCCCTCCGGCATCTGGCGATCTGACTACCAGACCCCTGACTGAATGACAGCAGCTCCATCTGAATATATATTTTTGAAATATATGTCTGTATGTTTACCAGCCTCTAAATGTACTACAAGGAAGTTAGTAGTACAATTTCACATTGTGGATTTGAGCCTAAATTGCTTTTTGTCTTAATGTCATAATGTCAAAGAAAAAATGTATGTAAATAAAGTTGAAGGCAAGGAAAATATGACATGTTTTAATTCAAATAATTGCTCCAACCACCACTATATTATAGCAACTTTGGGTGATGTTTTAACACTATTAGAATTATCTCAATCAACATCAAATATAGCTATATTTTAATTTTGGGTGGAGATCTTCTTTAATCGCCTGCTAATGCACCTTTATGATTAAAACACAATTTAAAAAAACAAACAAATATTTGTAGACGAGACCGTTAGTTAATAAATCACTCAACAAAATGCTAAATAGTACAGAGATGAGGCATTACAGAAACACTGCAATTGTTCCTTTAAAATGGTGTCTCCTCCTTTCCACATATTCAGAGTTTCTTTGCTTTAAAATTACTCTTCTCAACTAACAATTGTCAGTACAGGGTTCAAGGGTTCTCTGAGTATCTTATTCTCGGCTTTCAGCTTGCTAATCTCCTACAACGAAAAAGAAAAAGCCACATTACAACATGCAACAGAAGTACAGTGCTCACATATCACTACCCTTAAACCAATAATAACCACCAAAAGTTGGTATTATCAACATTATGGGGAAAACAGTTTTTTTTAAGATCTCTCATAAGAAGTCCTTTAATTTATAATCTGTATTTGTACACATATTTCAAGTACACAAATTATAATTAAAGACTGTTTCCACATTTAAAGAATTTAGGGGCAGATTTATTAAGCTCAGTGAAGTGTTTAAGTGTCTGGTTTTTATCACCGGCCAATCAGCTCCTAACTGTGAAGTTACAGGCTTGGTTTGGAAAATGGCAGGCAGGAGCTGATTGGCCGTGATTAAAACCAGACACTTCACCAAGCTTACTGAATCTACCCCTTAAACCCTTATAACATGTGTAATGTTTTTAAAAAAGCAATAGAAAGTTCTTATTTATTATAATGTCTTTTCAAAAGGTGAAGCTAATGGTCTGCAGTCTATGGAGGGGTATTCAATCCCGGACGCTATTTCCGCCGACAGTATTCAATCCCGGGCCATACTCGCCTGCAACAGGTTCACCTCCCAACAGAGGCGAATCTGTATTGTTGGAAACAGCCGCTGGTTTGTAAACTACACGGCCATTTTCGCCAATACCGGGACTTTCCGACTGGTGGAATATATCAGGAGAACAGAGCCCACATTGAATAGGCCAATGACATTCAACCTAATAATGTCGTAAACTAACGCTATTTCCACCTGGCGAAAAAAAGCCTTGTGGCTGCTGCAGAAGGGCACAGACTAAGTGGGGAAAGGCTATTCTGTCAAATTCTACTTTATCCTTATTTTAAGAGAGAGTTAAAAGCAGAAATACTAATCTATTCTCAAGAATGTTTGCAGCATAAAGTATTACATACAGATTGTTCTTTGTATTTGGCAATGAGGTGTGAAATTTTTATACTTTATGCCTTTTTTTTTTAATTGTATGTATTATAATTTCTTTTTTTTTTTATTTCATTATAAAATTGTTACATTTATAGCAGTGTGTCCGAACTCATTTCTTCTCGGTAGATACAATAAGCATTTACTCTCCCAGCAGAGCAATAGCATCCAATTGTGTCATTTTTAGTGTTAAAAACAGTCCCTAGAACAGCGGTTCCCAAACTAGGCTCAATTGAACCCTGGGGCGCTTTGGGGTACTTGCAGGGCTCACTTGGTTGGTGGTACAGGATTAATTCAATTTATTTATTGTCACTGTACTAGGATTTGCTTCTGTTTGTCCACAAGCACTGGTTTTGCCTCTCTCTCTCACCACATAGCTGGACCTAAGCATGACAAATAATTTGCTTCATTTAACAGTTTTTTTTTAATTTCTCAATAAGAAACTTTTGGTCTGGGGGCGCCCTGATATTGTAGATATTGTAGAGTGGCGTTATTCAAAAATGTTTGGGATCTTCTAGAATAAACAGCCATCAACATGGCTAAAGATATAATCCAATGAAAAAGCAGAGCAGATGGTCTTGTTGTAGCCGGTAGAAGGTTGCACAAAGTTAGCACAGCAGTCACTAGCATTGAAGATATTTGGCCATCATCAATGTGAAGTACATCCCCAGCTTAAGTATAGGTTATACCTCCACTAGTTTGTTGTTCTCCTTTTTAAGCTTCACTATATACTGTATTTTCTGCTGTGGGTTTTGGTGGCCCAGTAGTTTCCCATTCTCTTCCACAAGAAATGCAATGTGCTTTCTCTGCAGCTCTGCCTCCTACAGGAAATAATCAGGAAAAACAAAAAATTGATTTCATGAATCTGATAAAAAAAAACACAACTCTAATTAAATATTTTAAAGTTCAGAAAAACGTATTACAAAAATATTAGCAAAAATATTTAATGTCTTAAACCGGTAAGAAACCTAGTGGGGCACTTAATTTCCAAGCAGACAAAAAAAATGCATTTAACACAGAACAGATGATTTATGTGGTTTCTGTGAAAAGCAAAAACCTGTGGTTTTAATTCCCACAGAAGAGAAAGCTTCACATCTGGCACATGAAAAAAATTGATTGTGTGTTATCTCATCTGCCAGAGCAGTTTATATTGAAAAGATGCAGTTCATAGAAAATATGGTTTTAACTGACCAAGTTATGTGCTAAACAAACATGGAGGCTGGTAGTAGTAGGTATCTCTTATACTGACTGCATACATGCACATACGGTTTTGTGAAGATAGAGAAGGAGGCATCTTGCATAAGCCCTGTCCCCGATCTGGGCAAACCGCACCACCACCCCAATACTCGAGTCGCCACTCCCAGGCTCAACTGGTCGACCAAGGTGAGGTAGAAGTTATGTTTAAAAGGGTCAAATCCAGGAAAGCTGCAGGCCTGGAGGCAGTGTCACCAATTGCCTTAAAGACCTGCTCTGTTCAGCTCGCCCCCATCTTTACCAGGATCTTTAACACCTTACTGGAGACGTGTAAGTTTCCCCCCCTGCTTCAAATGCTCAAAATTTGGCCCGGTTCCCAAGAAATCTACCGCAAAAGAAAAGAAGGACTACTGGAGTTCACCTACTGAGCAAATAGAAGTGTTGAGGATGCAGTCAACCTAGGGCTGCACCACATCCCGCAGCACCTGGACTGCCAAGGAACTTATGCGAGGGTCCTATTTGTTGATTTTAGCTCAGCATTCAACACAATCGCCCCCTGCATCCCAAACTTTTCTCTGTGGGGGTCCCAGAATCTACATGTTCTGGATCACTGATTTCCTGACTGCAAGGAAGCAAGTGGTAAAAGCTGGGTCATTCTCATTCAGCGTGTGCACAACCAGTATGGGTGCCCCTCAAGGATATGTCCTCTCGCCCCTGCTCTTCTCAATATACACTAATGACTGCTCCTCGGCTGAGCAATCAGTCAAAACCATAACATTTGCAGATGATATCCAAGTCATTGGCCTAATCAAGGATGAAGACAAGTCTGCATATGGACGCGAAGTTGTCCGGCAAAAAGAATGGTGGGCCAGGAACAACTTGACCTTAACCCCCCTCAAAACGGTCATTATAGAAGACAGTGTGGTGTCGTGGGTCGACTCATTCAAATTTCTCGGGTCAAAAATCTCCCGAGACCTCAAATGGGGACCCAATGTAAGCGCCATTGTTAAGAAGGCTCAGCAGTGGATGTTCTTCAACTCAGAAAATTCAACATGCCCCAGGAACTGCTACTTTTCTTCTACACCACCAGCATAGAGACAGACAGTCCTATGCTCCTCGATCAGTCTGGTACGGAGCCGAATGCTTTGGCCACAGTACCTCGCTATGCTCGGCAGACAATTTTATTCTCCCATCATGCCCTAGTGCAGTGGTAGCCAACCCTAGCCCTCGAGAGCTACCAACAGTTCACATCTTCCAGACAACCTAGCTGCTGCACAGCTGCACTCATTAATCACTGACACATTTTAAAAGATACACAGATGGAGCTAATTAGCTCACTTGTGATTCTGTGAGGAGACCTGCAAAACATGCACTGTTGGTAGCTCTCGAGAACTAGGGTTGGCTACCCCAGCCCTAGTGGATGGTAGGGCATGAAATACCGCCATGTCAACCTTCTGTTGACCTAGTGACCGTATCCCATAAAATGCAACTGGGCTTGGTTCAATTATGACCGTTGCCATTTACTATTACCTGTAACTTTTTTTCAATCTCTTCATTTTTTGCTTCCAATAATGAACGAAATTCCTCTTTTTCTTTGAAGGTCTTGGACTCTAAAGTTCTTGAACGCTCATTTTCATTATGTAACTCACTCAGGCAATGTTCTTTACTCTTGAGCAAGTTTCTCACCTCCTCTAACCTATGCAGAAATACAATGCATGAGATGCAAGAAATTGCCATCTCCCTTAATCCAGCCCAATACACAATGTCAGAGACTAATTCTAGCCATAGAAAAACACATTAAGATGACGTTTGGGTCAGCGTGTCTAAATTCAGTTAAAAGTGTTCCAAATTCATAGTGTATTACTTCTCACTTTCCAAATAACATTACCAAGTACCTGACATAATGCAAAATATTGGATTTGTTCAATCAATAATTTGATCCACCTTTTAAATAGTGATGTTACATAATTGATAATTTTGCCACTTTTAAAAAAGAAAACTAATATAAAACTTACTCTGACTGTACTTTCAGGAGTTGCTCAGTTGCTTTACCCTATTAAAAAACACAATACTTTAAAGTGGAGTCTATTTAAACAAACAATTATTTTATTTATAGTGTGTTCTATTTCTCCAACAGGACTTAATTGGTGTTCTATTTCTCCAACAGGACTTAATGTGCTTTTAAAAACTCAATCTTTCAGCAACGGATACTAATTGTCAAATATTGACAACCCCAAGCACCGATCAAGAAGCTTATTTAGAGATTTCCTCAATGAGCTGAAATATCAAAATCACAAAGTTAAAATAAAACACCTTGCACAATAAAATTATTTAACTTTTAAAGAGTGTGCACTCGCTGGGTGAGACATGAGAAGTTTAAATACATAATTTATTTAAGGTGTGAAAATGTATCAAGTTTATATAGCTGTAACAGGACTGTATCAGGTTTCACTAAAATTATAAATAAAAGCTTTACAGAAAATGTATATACACATTACTATATACTGTAGTCTGTTTATATTAAAAACAATACACATATATAGTTAATGTTTTATAACTTTACAAGAGAAATAGGGGGGTATGCAATGTGCCGCTGCTATTTCAGACGTGGGAAATAGCGGCGGCTCCATATTCAATGCTGTCATTAACAACAGCATTAATGCGGGATCACAGCAGAACGGGCCCGACTTCAGAAGCTGTCAGGCCCGTTCTGCCGATAACGGCCGTGGATTGTCGTGATCCAGGCCGCAGATCGACAATCCACGGCCATTTTCGCGGCCGCGCCCCCCTTGCACCCATCGGTGCATTGAATCTTATCTGTCATGCGGTCGATCTGACCGCAAACAGGCCAGGATCACTGCTGTCGGCGGGGATCGACAGCCGTGATCCCAGATTGCATACCCCTTAGAGAGAAAATTGGTAAGTAAGTTCTTACAAAGTCAGTGTACACCAATTAGAGAAGGACAGTAGAGACCACTTAGAAATGGACTACTACTGTTCTTCCTACTAACATTATAATTGAAAGTGAAGATATAGATCTAATGGCACATAAAATTTGCATACTTAACATTATACAGTTCTATACGGTCTAATGTTAGACATTTATCACATAGAACTGAAAGAAAAAAGCCTTGGAATCTTGCCTTGATGATGGACAATTTTAAAGGTCTCCACAGTGTGAAGCCTCTATGGAAAAAATACATCCCAAGGGCTAGAATGGGGATTTTTTCCTAATGCATGAAATGATTGTTTGCATGCCAACCTTCTGAAAGCAAAACATTTTCATATACATTTTTTTGTTACAATTAATAGCCTCTCTTTGCCGGAGATTGCTATTATTAACATTGTGCTTGGGAGGTGACATGCCCAAAGTAGCAATTTGTTTGCCTGTGCATATGATGAAAAGAACCAAAGTGCTGCCTACACGATCAGTGTTCTAATACATTTATATATAAACACACCATGCTTGTATCAGTGAACAATTTTGTTCTGTAAGTGTTCAGTGATCAATTGGTTCCAGAAGTAGAATAGACATCCAAGGGTGCAATTATTAACGTGAACAAGCCCATTAGCTATGACAATACTTTGGTTAGTCACAATACAAATAAATTACCTTTTCCATTCGTTCACAAACTTCCTTTTCTATTTCTCTTTTCAGCTCCAGCATATCAGATTGTTTCTGTTCTTTGCTGGGAAAAATAGTAGCAATATCATGTGAGATTACAGCAACCTGTATTTCGTACCTTGGTCTCGGATCAATCTACATCAATATACACAAGGTCTTGAAATACATAGGGAACACATCTTTTTAGTCTGGTTATTTTATCACTGTGGCACAGTAATTAGTATTGCAACCTCTCAGCATTGAGACCATGGGTAAAATACACCTAGGGTACTATCTGTCTTGTTTGCAGGGAGGCCCAATTAGAATGACTAATTATTCTCAGTAAAGGGGCAGTGTAGTTTATTAAGATTAGCCACAGTGCATGTAAATTAGGTTTTAAACATGGCATAGAGTCATTAACAATTTTGAGCCAGTAGACACATTAGAATAACTGAATTTTGGTCTGACCTGTAAAATCCTTCAGTTTTTTCAACAGCTAGCCATAAAGGAAGAGGAAGAGAAAGAAAGGAAGCCATGCAACCGGAAGGAAGGATAAAGTTTCAAAGAACCCCCCCTCATTGTCAGAACACTGCGAGAGGGTGGGTGCCCAGTGTCCACCATGGATTCAGAAAAAAGGATTTTACAGGTAAGACCAAAATCCAGTTTTTTCTTTCATGGCTACTGGGACGTCCCATAGCTGTCCCTTTATGGGAGGGAACGCACCTGAGCTGCACTGAGGACATGGCGCCCAAAAGCAGATTTTGCCATGGCGACTGTGTCAAATAGGTAAATACGAAGGAAAGTATGCGACGAGGACCAAGTGGCCGCACGACACAACTGCTCTGCAGAGGCTCCCCCTGACGAGCTGCCCAACTGGGTCCCACTGAGTGGAATGGGCCCGAAATGAAAAGGGAACCACCGTATTTGATGACAAAAAACCTGTCTAATTGTTAGGCACAGCCAGCGGGCCAGAGTCACATCATATAAGACAAATAACGCATCCGATTCGCGAATGTCTCTTGTTCGAGTAACAGAGCTGCAGGATCTAACATCATCAAGAGAACACCACTCTTGATAATCCTCTGATGGAGAAAAGCAGGAACAATGATTTCCTGATTAATATAAAACCGGGAAACAACTTTGGGGAGAAAATCTTTAGGGGTATGGAGGATTGCCCTGTCTGGATGGAACACCAGGTACTGGGAAACGTGAGACAAGTCGGACAGCCAACACGCGAAGCCACTGCCAACAAAATAATTGTTATTCCATGTGAGCCACCTGACATCTACAGATCCAGGTGGCTCACTGGAACCCTAGGTCTGCCACTTCAGATCCACTGGAGAATGGTTCCATCGGCCTGTGACTGAAGGTCTGCGACTTCAGACCCACTGGAGAATGGTTCCATCGGCGGAGCATCTCCAATTGTAAGTGTCTGGAGTGTAGGGTCTCCTATACGTATTCCTGGGTATGCGTTTCCTGGGTCAACCACAACTGGTTGACATTGAAAGGTGAACACAAGCTCAAGTTCCATACACACAAGGTCGACACAAGTTTTTCATGTTTTTTTTTTTTTTTTGGTGTAGACCAACTTAGTTCATGCGTTACTATCCAAGTGGGCATAGAACGAGAATTTAATAGTGTGCCGAGTGCAGCGAGGATCCATGCGCAAAGAATGGCGAGCCACGCGGTAACACTTATATGGTGTCCATGTCGACAGAAACAAAACGGAAAACTTGTGCAGACCATGTCTGTGTCAACCTATGGTATGTCGACCATTTCAGGCGTTGACCTAGTCATCTGGATCCAGTCAAGCCACATCCATATAAAATGTGCCTGTATATTTGCTATAACGCTGTGGAGTGGGGAGAGGGGGGGAATCACCACTAGCCAGGAAGACACTTTTAATTTATCTCAATAATCAGATATGGTTTTTCCTTTCAGGGCTATCCTATTCGATCGCCTTAGGTATAATTGAATAGACACCACCCCCTATATTTCATTTGTTTCTGTGCAAGCTCAAAATGGAATTACATTTTAGTCTTAGCTCTTTAGAAAAATTGTATTAATAGTTCACAATTATTTCTAAAAGCTCAAAATCTCACCAAATCTGCTCTCCTTTTTTCCTGTTGTCCAGCTGCATTTTTAAGTCCCTGCACTGTTCCTGCAAGTTCTGGATCTCAAGGCGTAGATTTTCTGTTTCACATAACTGGGTCTGTAACAATTTAGCAATAATAAGAATAAAAAAAGATATAAAAAAAATCATAGGAAATTGGCTCATTTAGTAATGGAGCAGGAATGGCAGTTTAGAGCTTACCTTAAGCCTGATTATTTCTTCATTTTTGGTTATTCGTTCATTGCTTAGCTCAGATACAAGGTGTTCCAGTAGCAAATTTTTATTTAAGCAATGTGACAGCTCAGATTCAAATGGATTTGCCATTGGTGTTTTAGGGGTCTACAAATAGAGCAAAACATGCACAAAACAATACTTTTACACCGAGTTCTCAAATACCAGTGTACCAAGATTCCAAAAATGTAAAATGTAATCAGACATTGATAAGCGCAAAATTGAACAGCATTTACAATCAGAATCATGTCAGTATTAGCACTTCCTGGCAAAAGGATAACAGATTTATGGTGACATCACTGGAACACTGCTTTGTACAATCGGCTTTCAGCTTCCACAGATTGTGGGCCAGAACATATATGATCTGGTCACTGTATATACTGACTCATTAGCAACTGCAGGGAAGTTACACTTTGCTAGATATTGGTAGCAGGCTTAGCAATTTGCAGTGTCAAAATATTAAAAAAGTTGCAATGAAAGCTCAAATATGGCACAATAAATGCAAGACAGATGTATAATTTACTGATTGAATTCACAGCAACATGTTCATTGGTAAGGCGGTACTGTACCTGAAGAAGCATAGCAGGAGAACCCATGTTGCTGTTGGTCATCTTTCCTCCTTCATCCTCAGTATTCGTTATGTCAAGGTCCTGTTTTAACTTGAGACGAAATACAGTAATTTTTCTGCTTTTTTATTATTCACCACATAAAACCATAATAAGCGGTATAAATAGGATAGACCAAAGCCAAGCAGTTGTTTTAGTTTAGAAATTAAGCTATTAGGTTTTTTACATTTGAACACAACACCCAAAAATAGTTATTGATAGCAACTTGTATGACTCAAGAGGTGTACACATGGTGCGATTTCAGCTAATCGATTTTAACTATATAGTAAAAAAATTGATAGCAGGTAAGTGCAAATCGTAAGGTATTTTTCTGCACTCGATCCCGATGTGCGTGGGCCATTAGTCACAATGCAACATGGCCCCCACGCCGTCCCTCCCTGCATCACCGATATCGAATAGATATCAGCGGGCACCGGATGGAACTGTGTGTGCACACCATTACTTTATTACTTACACAACTATTTCAGAACATTTTTTCAAAATGATGTTAAGATTTTCAGATTTCAAGAAGGAAATATCCAATATAAAAAAACTGCTACTTTCTCCAGAAGGCCTACTAGATTAGTTTATGGTGTGTAGTTTAGTATTTTTGTGTGTAAAAAAAAAAACCCGAACACAAATCAATTTCTAAAGAGATTGGGACCACATTACAGCACTGGAAGAAACTAGTTACCTGGTTAGTCAGGCCTGCAATAAATTGTTCCTTTTTGAGCAACTCTTCCTTCTGGTCTTTAAGCAAAGCCTCTTGCTTGTTAAAGTCTTCCGTTAACTTGCCAAGCTGTTCAGTTGCATGAGCCAAATCATCGCATAAGAGCTCTCTCTGTTATTAAAATAAAAGCAATACTATAATGCTGCAGCAGTTCGTGCTAAAGTGCGGTTCTAGGTTTACATGTGTAGGCTAAAGGCTAACCATTCAGAATGGTGCAGTGAAAGAACCGTATACCTCAATGGTGTCAGCAGACCGCTTCCTTTCCAAGTTCTCTTTCAGATCTTCAATTAGTTTGTCTTGTTGTTCTAAAAGTGTTTTGCTTTCTTCTTTTGCAGTTATTAAAGAATTGTATTTACTCTGTATGCACAAAGAAGAAAATATTCAGGCATCAACCACAGGTTAAATGAGGTACATGAGGACTAGTTTTCGACTACAGCTTGCAAGGAGAAGCCAGCAAATGAGTGTCCACTCTTCAACACAGAATAGGTTTGAGACCATATACAGGTTACTTTGCCTCCTTGGAATACACATTACAGTTTAAATGGCACAGATGTGAGACAAAGACTGGTGCACATACATTTAGATCTTCCAGCTCCCTTGTAAGTACATCTATAGACTCCGTTTTGTGCATGATTGTTGTTCTCAAACCTTGAATTTGGTTCATAAGGTCACTCATAATCTCCTAATGTACAGAAGAAAAAAAGTTTAAATACCTCAGAAGTCATGACCAGTTTTATATACATACATATACACACACACACAAATTTTTCTGATTACACTTTGCTAAAATTGCTGCTAAGACTTCATGTAAATAGCACTTATTTTCCCATTACTTTAGATCTTCACAATTTTGCCAATAGGCAGAACTCTGAAATAACGACTCGCGTAACAAATCTGCAGAGATGGTACTGTGCCATTACCTGTACTGTGTTAAAACTCCCTGATGATGTGACTTTATAGACCAAAATATGAATCCTACCTTATCCAAAGAACTTTTCTTTTCCAATTCAGATATAGTCTCTTTGGAAGAAGTTAAATTGAGTTTAAGTGACTGAAGCTCCGTGACCTAGAGAAGATTAAACTTTACTAACAATATCGTGTTAAGGTACAAGACGATAACACTCATGTACTAAGAAATCATGGCAATACCTGCAGGTCACACTCGGACACTAGATCTGAGCACTGTTTCTTCAGATTCATATTCTCCTCTAGAACTTTCAGAAGCTGTCTAGAAAAAAAAAAAGGAATATTCCATGAATCATCTTCTGCTAACTACCAATGTGCCAAATTACTATGACCAATAATCTATGCTGGTGACTGGTTTACAAAACCAGTGTCCCGCTAAACTACATAACCTGGTAACATACTTGGAATTGTTCTCTTTGTCTTCATCCAGCTGAAACTTCAGGTTTTGTCTGTGCTCCTTTTCTGTTTCTAAAAGCTCCAAAAGATTCTGTTAAAGAATAAAGTTGGTTTTAAACAAATATGTTCTGTATGCCTGTATAATCATAACTATTCCTCAGGGAAAAAGCTACAGAAGAGAATTATGTACATTCCTTATAAAATGTATAATATAAAGCACATCTTACACCAAGTTCAGCTTTCACAGTCTCACTCTCCTGCTTGCTGCCAAAAAGTTCTTGTTTTAATTGATCAGTCTCAAATTTCGTCACCTCTTCCAGGTTATCGTAGGCATCTTGGAGCGATCGCTTCTCCTCTAATAAAGTTTCATGCTCCAGCCTAAAGTATTAAACAGGTTTATACAGTGCAAGATAATTGGAACAGCAATTTTATCATTGAATGTGTTTGCAACTGAAAGTATTTCAGTGAAACGTTAATATTAAATAAATATAAATTCACTTTAATATTCTTTCTTTCATTTAACATACAGAAACCATCAAAAGAAGCCATTTCATTAAATTCTTGGTCTTATATTAGTAGTGTTGAGAGTATGTAAAATGTTAAGTAATCGGTGTTACCATTAGCGGGAGAGGATTGAACATAATCAATATCGCATCAAGTAATCACTAAAGCTAGCAGAAAGGTTGAATGCTTACATATTTCATTAATTAATTCTAGTTTTTGTAAAGTTGCAAAATATTAGAAACAAACACAACAACTTAAAGTAAAGTAAAAAAAACAGTATATCATTAGTGTAGAAATTACCTAACATTATCTAGTTGTAGCTGCAGATTAATATGCCTGTCGGACAGTGCAGTCATCTCCTTGTCTTGTTTGTCCTTGAACAAGCCATACTCATTCTTCACTGTCCGAAGTTCACGGTCTGCAGACTGAAGAACCACTCGCAGATCATGGACTTCACTCTTTAAAACTTAAAATAGAAATGTGAATACAAATAAAGTTTGGCAAAACTAAATCTGCACAGTACAAGGATACATGCCAAACGTTTGTAGAAAAAGGACTCCTACATTTGAGCTTTTCCTTAATGCAACAGTGTCAAGTTTTAGGGCAAAACAATGGCTCAATCTTCAGTAAAACATGAGGATGCAAACCAATGGCAGCAGGCTGAGGAAGGGCCACTGTTTTGCACCTAAACAACCATTTTTTGTAAAATTTAAACAGTGTGTAGTCACTAATTTTGGACAAAACATACTAAGGTTTAAGGAGACCTAGATATAAGAGCACCACCCTCCACAAGGTTCATGCCACCATATCTTCTTTAAAACTAAAGCTATTCCATAGTTATGGCCTTTGTTTGCACAGTGTGTCTGAAAGGCTGTAAAAAAAGCAGATAAACTTTTATATTCTTATTTTCTCTACAGCTTTTGGGGACTCAGGACAAATTGTTCTCAGCAGGAAGTGGATTCTTAGTGGTTTCTGGCAAATAAAGAGCTGGGGATCAGTGGCGAGACAAGAGTTGGTGGCAGCTTACCATCCTCCCTACTCTTAAAGTCTTGTTGATGTTTTTCATAAGTATTGATTTGTTCAAGAAGCTCCTGGTGCTTGATATTCCAACTGGCCCTTTCTGAAGAGAAAAGCTGTGGGAACATACATAGATATGGTTAAGTTGCGAGAAAAGTCCGATGCACCAGTGCAAGTGCCTGCAAACAAAACAAAAGCTTAATACAGCAAAGTTTGAACCAAAGCAAACCGCACCCTAAATATAAATAAAGCAGCTACACTAATAATATTAATTTTTACCATTACACGTCAAAAGGACAACATTTGTGCATTTGGAAACCATTTTGCTTCACAATATACATGTGTAAAGCTGGATACATAATGAGATGGCGTCTACCAGGACGATATGGCGGCTAACATATCCTTAACGCAGTACACATTAGAATGATCTAATAAAGGGCGGAAAAAGGGCCATTGCTTTCTTGGTTAGCAAACACCATGTCACTAGTGTTATTGGAGTACCCTTTGTAGCGGGACCGACCAGGCGTCGTTGCTACGACAACGCATATCTGGCATACTCACTGAGCAATATGCCCGATATTTCATTACGATTTGGCTGGATACAACAGCACATACCAAGCTTAGGAGTTCTAAGCATGACCTCACCTCTTGCATCTGAGCTGAATGATGCTCCATCTTGTTCACTTTCTGTTGGAGCTTCAAGTTTTTACTCTCTTCTTCATCAAGTTTTGCTTGCAGAGCTATGACTTGGTCCTGTAATAGTTAAGCATATAAATCGGTTACAAAACTCAAATTCATATTCGTCCCAAAGGGTTATCACCTTTTTCTTCAAACATGCCTAACCAACCAAAATTTAAAGATTTACCACTGAACAAAAGGCTGAATACAGCTGGCCTAGCGTGGATTATATTCGCTCATGTGCACAGAACTAGATGTAAAACCCCAAAACATTCTAAAATACATCTCAACCTAAGCTCCGTGCTACTGGAGGCACCTTACCTGGAAAGCCTTCCATTGGACTGTTAGGGCCATTATTTTACTGGCATCATAATGGCCATATAGGGTGAGCTCTAGGTCATGTAAGGCTCCACACAATATATCTGCAGTACATCAAATTGATTCTGACCCCAAAGTGATACTATTTGCATCTGGATCTTGAATGTCATGTGTCTGAACTGTTAATACAAGTGCAGTCGGCAGAGCCAACATAGGGTACTTCTAGAAGCCAATATGCATCTAGTGTCAATTTTACATATGCATTGTTGTGTTGCTGCTGACTTCATGCATGGATGCCTTGCATTTATCGAATACAAAATGTATTCCTAAATGTAAGTTATGAGTCACTGAGTTCAAATACATTATGGGGAGTATTCAATGTTGGGTCACAGCTGTCGGGCTGGCACGACAGCCGTGACCCTGTCCTGTTCTCGGTCTACTCGACTGAATACCACTTGCAAATTCTCAATGTCCCGCCTGCTGTGGGTCAAGAAGGGGGGCGTGGTCGCGAGCTGCGGCCGGGAGATTGTCAATTCCCAGCAGAACGAGCCCGACTGCTTTTGAAGTTGGGCTCGTTTTGCCGAGATCCCCTGTTCAATGTTGTTGGGGAAGACAGCATTGAATAGGGCCCCGTAGCCATCTCCCACTTCAGGAATGGCTGCGGGAGGACTAAATATACCCCTAAGTATTGAGTCCGGATTTAGCTCCTGCCCACCAACTAAGTGAATTGCAGCTCACGTTCTATCCTTCATGAAAACATATCAAATTCTTCAAAATCCTCATGGGAATGGAGTTAGTCATTTTGATTTTTTATCCATATGAGCAGCTTGGTAGTAAAAGATTTTCAATTTACCTGCACCATTTGTAGTTCCTCAGCAATAGCTTCATAAGCTTGCTCACTCATCTCTGGAGGAATGGGTTCATTAATTAAATTGACATGTTGCTCCCTTGACTTAGGGGTTTCAGGAAACTCACTTTGCTCACAATCTGGGCTGGGGTGCGGCACAAGTCGAGATCTCAAGTTGTATGCTCTTGTCGGAGTAGTCATGTTCTGGGGAGAGAGAAAATCCTTGACTATGAAAGTCTGTTGCAAAATACTTGATTAACAAGGCTTGTGGCTGTGCAGTTTTTAGCATTTACATCCTAGGTACTTAAGCAACATGAATTTGGCAGCCTTTTTAGATTTGAACCAACCAAATACTAAATATTCTGTGATTCTATCATGAACATTACAATATTTTCATCTCGAAAGCTAGAGAGAGAGAAAATAAATATTAATTCTTATAATAAAGCAAAGAATGGACACTTTGAATCTGTGGGAAAAAACCTGCTGGCCACACAGTTAAGTGGGTGTGGTATGACTGGCCGATGATCCTGATCCAGACATTCAGTATACAGACAACAGAATCCCAGCTGCCGGTAATTCGACAGGGGGGTGAGCGCAAAAAAGCCCCTCGCTGCACTTGCCACAAGTTCTATTCTTCCTCTATAGGGGATGGACAATAGCCCTCTTAGATTTAAACGTTTGTATACTGGATACCAACTGGCACCCAGTTAAGTGTAGTATACCAACGGTCTTGCCCAGGAAAGCAAACTTGTCTATAATAAACAATGTGTACACATACACACAATGATTTTGGATTTCATCTAGATTTAAATGGTCAGTGAACCAATTGGACAAAGATTATGAACTATAGCTTCCCACTCAGAAAAAAAGTATTACAACACAGCAGAAATTTCTGAGTTAGGAGCTGATAAATAAGGGTTTATTTCACTACTGTTCAGAACCCAAATAAATCAGAAGAGGTGCTTGATCAGTCAAGTACACTATGCCTGGGTTAAGGGTTTATTTATTAATAGCTATCACTGCTATGTTATGACTAGTAATTCAAGTTGCAGATGAAGTATAAACTGCAAATGAGAACTGCCAATTGCAGTGTTCTAGAAAGTTTGAAAAAGTAGAGGGAAAGGGTATAAAACAGCAGAGGCACAGCAAGGAGGTGGTAAAGGGTGAAAGGGACAGCTATAAAATTTCAGGATTAAGTTATTAAACAGAAGATATTTTGCAAAATGTAACCATCTTTTAATGCGTTCTGAGCAAATATATGGTAATTTAATGACAAGCATAGTGTTTGGTCTTAACTGTGGCAGTATGCTAAAAAGGAACCAGGGGTGTTTAGCTAGGAAGCCCAGGAAAGTCATACACGTGAAAGATAAAATTCTACCTACTTGTTGATTTGAGGGCATCTTTCCTTACAGCCTGACTTATGTAAGCAGAACATGTATTTAAAGGCAAGGTGGGAGTGGGGTTTAACAGTCTGGGATGAAGAATCTAGCGTATACACAGTCTGTTTGGGACATTTGCCTGTAGGACCGGAGCCAGAACAGCCAGCTGGTGGCTAGAGAGAAGGTCTATGACAGCTAGTGAAAGGGCCATGTACAATTTACTCTAAAATGATTTCTGGTCTGCAGTCACCTTGACAAAATAAAACCACTGTGAATAAGTACAGAGTTTATGAAAAAAGGAATGATGCAAAGACGTAATGTGTATTGTTAAAGTATTAGTATGAACAGTGAAAGATATTTGAGGGATTTTGAATGCTCATTGATTAGACAAAGTGATGCTCAACTCTTTAGGCCGTGTGGTTTCTTAAAGGGAAAAAAAAACAAAAAAACAGGCCAATCATACAATTTTCTACTGATATGTCAGAGTTGTGTGCAAAGCTTAAACTTGCCACAATAGTTAAATATATTTATACAAGACAAAAGATCAGCATATTCTTTTGCCAACACTTTGATACATTTTGTTCCAATTGTAAGCGCAACAGAATATGCTGCACTATAGAAGAAACTGTAAATAAATGAATTACCATTATGTCCAGTAACCTTTATTTGAATATATGTACCTTTATTGTTTCCACGTGCATTTTATTCAACTGAGACACTTCATGCCTCGTGTGAGCTTGAATAGCCTCCAAAATATTTTCAAGATGATTGTTGGATTTGCGCAAAGACTGAAGTTCTGACTCCTGCTCAACTTGCTTCTTTCTGAGAAAAATGAATACAATTACAGTTATGTAGAATTGCATTACATGTGCCACTACCAAAAGAAGGAACCACAAGTATTCACTTTTTCCACATTTTGTTATGTTACAGCCTTATTTCAAAATTCTACACACAATACACCATAATGACAACATTAAAAAAAAAAGAAGTTTTGAGAGTTTTGCTAATTTATTAAAAATAAAAAACTAAGAAATCACATGTACAGCATTCACAACCTTTGCTCAATACTTTGTTGATGCAACTTAGGCAGCAATTACAGCCTCAAGTCTTTCTGAATATGTCATCAAAAGTGCGGCAGGTTGGGATTGTTTGGTCTACAGCAAGTTGGTCGACAGGTTAATACAAGTATTAGGTCGACAGTCAAAATGTCGACATGGGGTTTTTCACTGTTTTTTTAACCCGAATGTCAACACATGTGACATGGACACAGTTTACAGTGTACTGCTTTGCTTGCAATGCTTGAGGCACAGTGCCTCGCTGTGCTCGGCACACTATTTTATTCTACTACCATGCCCTAGTGGATGGTAGGGCAAGAAATACCGCCTGTCGGCACATGTCTGCTCAAAAAAAAAAACAGTGAAAAACCCCATGTTGACCTTTTGACTGTCGACCTAATAACTGTCGACTAACTTGCTGTAGACCCAATGACCGTATCCCAGTGCGGCACACCTATCTTTGTGCAATTTTGACAATTCCTCTTTGCAGCACTTCTCAAGCTCCATCAGTGTAGATTGGAAGCGTCGGTGCACAGCCATTTTCAGATCTCTCCAGAAATGTTAATTGGGATTAAAATCTAGGCTCTTGCTGGGCCACTCAAGGACATTCACAGAGTTGTACTGGAGCCACTCCTTTGATACATTGGCTGAGTGCTTAGCATCGTTGTCCTGCTGAAAACGCTCCAGTCTGAGGTCAAGAGTGCTCTGGAGCAGGTTTTTGTCCAGGATATATCTGTACATTGCTACATTTATCTTTCCCTGCTCTATCCTGACTAGTCTCCCAGTTCCTGCTGCTGATAAACATCCCAACAGCATGAAGCTGCCTCCATCATGCTTCACTGCATGGATGGTATTGGCCTGGTGATGAGCGGTGCCTGGTTTCCTTCAAACATGATGTCTACATTCACGTCAAAGGGTTAAGTCTTTGTCTCACTAGACCAGATAATTTTGTTTCTCATGGACTGAGACTCCTTCAGGTGCATTTTGGCAAACTCCATGCAGGCTATCATGTGTTTTTTTTTGTTTTAACTAAAGAGAGGCTTCCGTCTGGCTACTACCATACAGGCCTGATTGGTGGATTGCGGCAGAGAGGGTTGTCCATCTGGAACATTCTTCTCTCTCAACAAAGGAATGCTGTAGCTCTCCCATCAGGTTCTTGGTCGCCTCTCTGACTAGGTCCCTTCCTCCCATGTTCACTCAGATTAGACGGCTGGCCAACTCTTGGAAGAGTCCTGATGGTTCCGAACTTCTTCCATTTATGGATGATGGAGGCCACTGTGCTCATTGGGACCATCAAAACAGCATATATTTTCCACTTGTTTTCTTTTATAATATATTTTTCTGTACCCTTCCCCAGATTTGTGCCGCGAGACAATCCTGTATCAGAGGTCTATAGACAATTCCTTTGACTTCATGCTTCGTTTGTTCTCGGACATGCACTGTCAAGTGTGGGACCTTATAAAGACAGGTGTGTGCATTTCCAAATCATGTCCAATCAATTGAATTTAAAAGGTGGACTCCAATTAAGCTGTAGGAACATCAAGGATGATTATTGGAAACAGGATGCACCTAAGCTCAATTTTGGGGTTCATGGCAAAGATTGTGAATACTTATGCACATGTGATTTCTTAGGTTTTTTTTGTTATACATTAAAAAAAATCTCCCAAAACCTTTTTTCACCATGGTACATTGTGTGCATATTTTTGTGGGAAAAAAATAATTTATTCTATTTTGGAATAAGGCTGTAACATATCAAAATGTGGAAAAAAAGTGAAGCACTGAATACTTTCTGGATGCACTGTACTTGGATCATTTAAAGTTAATATTTGAGGAATTTTTTATTTTTTTACAATGATATTTCAGCTTTAATGGTTTAATTATATTGAGATTTTTAACTAACTTTGTTAGCTCTTTGAATTCCTCATATTCTTGCATTGCAGTGGCGAGCTCACTTTGAACCTGTAACAGCTTATCCTGCAGCTTTTCGGTAGAAACCAAATGGTTATCTGGATGTATTGGTGTGGAGTGCATTGGGAGAACTGGGGAACAAAGAAAACAAAAATAAAACTACATACCTAGAATACAATATAAAAAGAACAAAATTAAGTAGTACAGAACTAATCCTGTATGTGCTTAATTTTATTTTATTTTTTTTATAAATCCTAGTAAACAAAATTAAGCTCAATAACCTTCCAGCAGAGATAAAAACAAAAAGGAAATATAGACTCAATTAAAAAACGTGTTGTGTTTTTGGGAGCCCATTAATATAGCTTGCACCTTGTAAATGCCTACTTCACATTCGCTCAAAAGTCAGTATACCACACAATTCAGCAAAACTAAGGAGGAGTGTACGGATCAGTCCACAAGTGAGAGGTCTTGGTATATGCCGCGTCTTTCAGGTATTGTGGAACAGGAAGTTTTTTCTAGCTATAGAAACATGGCATTTAGAATCTCTCAAAGCCCATAACAAGCACAACTTGCAATAAAAGAACAGAAAACAAATAATTCAATTGCCCACAGAGCTGAAGTTTACATGAGAATGTCATATTTTACAACTCAAATTGAAACCATGTATTAAGGTAAAAAAAAAAAAAAAAAAAAAAAGCAGTTCCAAATGTGATAGCAGCCTGAACAGTGTCAAACCTCTAAATAAATTTACAAAAATGTATGCACAAAGTTAACCTAATGTTTTAGAATCTGACTCCATAAACATAGAAACCAAGTGGTAGTATGAAGCAGTGATAAAGGAGTGGTAGTGATAAAGTGCGTGGTACTTTATCACCGGCAATCAGCTCCTGACTGTTAAGTTACAGGCTCGGTTTAAAAAGGGACAGTTAGGAGCTGATTGGCTTGTGATAAAGTACCAGGCACTTTATCACTTCTTCATACATCTACTCCTAAATGTAGTCTCAATCCAGTATCTTAAAACAAAAAAACTTTGAAATCGAATTAAATTTAAAAACGTAAATGTACAATGAAACTTTAAGCAAACAATTTCATTTTGTGTTTTACGACAGTTTAAAATTTAAATACTATAATACAGTACTATTAAATATATCTGAAGTTACTCCATCGTCTTTTAGACAGTATAAAAAAAACAAGATAATTAAAAGAGATTCACTAAACAAAGTTACATTGCAAATGAAAATAATTAAAAAACGGAATGCATTAGGTCTATTACACAGAACCTAGAAAGCAATCAACACCCTTCGAGTGCCAATGCTGCTGTGACATGTGCAACCATGGCATTCTTACCGGATATTTTCCAAATCCCTCACAGCAGCATTGGCACTCAAAGGGTTAAATCAATAAAAGTGTATAAAAGAATATCTACAATACAGTCGGAGTTGCTCTGAGATCACCGGTTGCCAGTCATCCAATCCACAAAACCTATCTGCAGACTTGCAGTGCATAAATTCAGTCGTTCCTGCCTACTAACGTGGAAACAGTGATAACACAGTATTCCGGTGTTATTACAAGGTTTCGACTTATTAAGTATTAACAATTCAGGGGAGATGTATGAAACAGTGATCAGGTAGGAGAAGTGAGCCAGAGGAGAAGTGGCCCATGGCAACCAATCAGCTGTCCTGTATAAATTTTATATTATTCAAATTATAGATGTTACTTCAGGGTTGATTGGTTGCTTTGAGCACCTTCTCCTCTGGCTCACTTATCACTGCTTCATACATCTACCTCTCAGTTTAATATACAGCTCCATAAAAGGCTTACATACAGAGGATTTACTTGCTCTAAAATTCAAATGTTAGAATTGGTTTTTGGCATATTACCTCCATTTTTCTTCAACGAGGCAGTGGCTTCAATGAAAGCTCGCTCAAGGTCGGCCATCATAGAATTATTCATTTCATGGGCTCGTTTCACTGACTGAAGGGAGAGGAGGCGTTTATTCTCCTCTCTGAGTCCATGGTTTTCCAGTGCATACTTCGCTACACGAGGGTGATGCTCAACCTGACAAATTAGTATAGGGGAGCAATCAATCAAATATTCAGCAATAACAGATCTCATTCCAAACCATGCCCAGTTCTCTGTGGGAATACCCCAAGGAATTTTAAGCTGCAAAGGGAAATATATTTATTTTCTGGCTACAATAATCAAATGTAACATCATGGTTGACAGAGCTACCTTTAAGGAAGGAGCAGCTTGCTTAATACCACATTTATGTTAAAATCTCTACTTAAAAATATATATATATTACACACAGACACAAAAATGCTTTATTTACTAGCTTTGTACAGAGAGACATTTGTACCTGTTCTTTTAGAACAAGCAGCTCTTCCTTTAGCTCTGCTATGAGGTCATCTTGTTCGTTATTTAACAATGAATGTCGACCTTCTTTTTGAGCCTTCTCAAGACGGGCAATGTGATCTTCTCTGAATTTCACAATCATTTTGTTTGACTGGATAAATTTTTCTTTCTTGTTGCAGAGATCGTCAAATTGGGCTACTTTTTGCAACAGCGTCTACAGATTATTATTTAAATACATGGTTAATAAGGGCCAATATTTATTTAATTCACATATGGAAAACAAACAGTCAAGAACAGTGTGTAAAAAAAGGATCCCCTAACTATACAGGTTGAAACAGATGTTATATATATGCATAATCATTAGCTTTTCTCTTTGCATATAGAAATAAGTGCCGTCTTGTGTTACCCTGACCCGTAATCCTGAAATCAGTACTATGCCTACCCAATCAAGTGATAATAGTCGTTCACTTGCAGAAAGAATGGTACACTTAACATGTCATATTACCTTTTTCTCAGTGTCTGATTTTTCCAAAAGCATCATTGCCTCTAAAAAGTTATTCATGTAGTCTGTAAAGTTGTCATCGACAGACGGTGCTGGATTTTAAGATGAAAAAAATATAATAAAATATAGCAGAGGATTATATCTACATATTATATCCACATATTCAGAGTCATGTATTTGTATTAACTATAAAGAGCTTATACACAAGGAGTAGCAAATTTCCTTTGTATGCCCTTTCAATGCCGCTCAGGCTTCCCCAAATTTCATAAGACCCGATACAGTTAGGTCCATATATATTTGTACATTGAATCAATGTTGTCCTTTTAGCTCATTACCAAAAACACCAATTTCATTTAGCAATATTTTATTATGTAAAAATAATACAAAACTCCAGCCAAGTCACATATTGTACTCATTATAAAGATTTTATTTCCTATCTTATAAGTGTTCAATGTGGCCACCACCTGAAGCACGGCCAACATCAAGGCGATAAGAGAAATACTGCCAGACACGTATCAGCATATCATGATCCACGGAGTCGATCGCTGTTGTTATTTGATGTTTAAGGCAGTGGTTCCCAAACTGTGTGCCGTGGCTCCCTGGGGTGCCTCGGGACACTTGCAAGGGTGCCCTGGGTTGGTGGGACAGGACTAATTCAAATTTATTTATGGTTAATTATTTATGGACAAAACCAGTGCTAGTGGCTACCGATCATAAAATGTGTACAAACAGAAGCAAATCCTGCCTTTTTACGGCATAACTGACCCTACGCATCTCATATAAACCGAATCTACTTAATGTTATATTTATTCTTTGTGTGTGTGTGTGTGTTTGTGTGTGTGTGTGGGGCTGTGAAAAAAATTCTGATACTCTAGGGTGCCATGATTCAAAAAAGATTGGTTTAAGGTCATCGAGGTTAGTAGGTAGCGATGGAACAAATACCATCTTTTACATATCCCCACAAGAAAAAATAAAAATCACACACTGTGCTTGGCCTGCCAGATCCCCAGAGCTCAAAGAGCCACCTTTCCAACCAATCCATTACTGTGGCACTTTTCCATTCAGAAAAGCTTGAACCATCAGGTGCCAATGGGACAGGTGCTCCATCTTGTTGAAAATGAAGTCATGTGCTTGTAGTGAAGTGAAGAGTTTTGCACCATATTGAGATCGGTTTTCCCTGTAACAAGGTTTTCCTTGAAGAATAAGGGACCATAAACCTTGTTGAGACACAGCACAGAAGATGATGTTCAACTTAGCGGAATCTCTTTTGTTTCATGTGGGTGCCCTGTTCCCCAAATAAGCACATTGTAACGATTGACTTTGCCGCTCAAGTGAAGTCGCTTCATCAATCATGTCCAGTAGAATTGCAGAATTCCATCCACTTCCTCTTGTCATCATTGGTAAGCGCCTGAACGAGGTGCAGTCTGTATGGTTTCAAATGCAGGTACAGTCCTTTCCAGTATAAGGACTTTTGGGTTTATGACCAAGAATTCCTGCACATGAAGAAGCTATGGACAATACTTGGAGGGATCCATCATAGCTCCACCCATCCCCTATTGTGCAGGGCCAGTAACTAGTGGGATTAGTCACTGTTCAGTGTAATTGTGAACATCTAGTTGAGTGAGAAGTAGAACTTAATGTCTGACTGTGCATTTTTCCACACTGACATGCACTGCCCATCACAGGATGTGGGGATAGAAAATATATATATAATCTATTTATATCTTACCCCCTCGCAGAAAGGATTGGAGCCGGCACATGGTAGTAGGTGAAGAAAAAAAGGGTTTATTGCAATTACATCATTGCACAAAGAGACAGCTGCCGACCTGACAGCCGTTTCAACTGCATGTGAGCAGTTTTCATCAGAGGTTCACATGCAGTTGAAACGGCTGTCAGGTCGGCAGCTGTCTCTTTGTGCAATGATGTAATTGCAATAAACCCTTTTTTTCTTCACCTACTACCGTGTGCCGGCTCCAATCCTTTCTGCGAGGGGGTAAGTGCTTTCTATTAACCACATTATGTGCCTGGCACCGGAACAGTTTTATCTTTAACCAGAGTGCCAACCTGAGAACCCAACTGTCTATATCTATATCTATCTATCTATCTATAGTATAGGAGTGCGCTGATAGGAGTTTCACCAAGAATAATTTCACATCAGTATAAAAAATATAAAATGTATTTCATACAACAATAAAAACCGATGGTGTTACATACAAGATTTTCATATTGAATGGTCCTGTGCTTGATACCGTTTAGAGCCAATTTTCCTGAAATCACCCTACGCGTTTCGTCCCTTACGGGACTTCTTCAGGGGTATAAGGGTATCAGTATGTTACTAGCATTTCATAAGTTAAGGACCCAAGATGGGAAAAAAACAACGGATGAATATGGCCGGTGATCCGAAGAACAATCAGAGCATCATGTTCTCGGGGCAACTATATAGATCGCTTTCAAACTGATGTTATTTTTTAAACGGAGTTGATCTCATGTGATCTGTCCCCTTCCTGTAGATCAGGTGCAGCCTCAGCCCCACAACAAGCAGTAGCAGGCAGTATCGCCAGGTATACTGCCTGCTACTGCTTGTTGTGGGGCTGAGGCTGCACCTGATCTGCAGGTAGGGGACAGATCACATGAGATCAACTCCGTTTAAAAAAAATAAAATAAAAATAACATCAGTTGGAAAGGGATATATAGTTGCCTCGAGAACACGATGCTCTGATTGTTCTTCGGATCACTGGCCATATTCATCCGATGGCTTTTTCCCATCTTGGGTCCTTAAACTTATGAAATGCTAGTAACATACTGATACCCTTATACCCCTGAAGTCCCGTAAGGGACGAAACGCCAGGGTGATTTCAGGAAAATTGGCTCTAAACGGTATCAAGCACAGGACCTTTCAATATGAAAATCTTGTATGCAACACCATCGGTTTTTATTGTTGTATGAAATAAATTTTATATTTTTTATACTGATGTGAAATTATTCTTGGTGAAACTCCTATCAGCGCACTCCTATACCCTTTCTTCTTCATCCCTACTCTGTACCTCTAATAACTGCGAGGTACCTAGACTAGAAGTGCAGCTACCACAGCACAGTCACAACCCCTTCTGTTTGATATATATATATATATATATATATATATATATATATATATATATATATATATATATATATATATATATATATATATATATATATATATATATATATATATATATGTAGAGTCCTGAATAGTACAGAACAACCGGCACCAGGAAATAAGGAAGTCCAATTGAAATTTCTTAATGCATATTTAATGCAAGCAAATCTTCAAGCTCAGATCAAAAGATAAATGTTGGTATACATCACCCATCAGGCATTTCAGAGATATAAGGTAAATTCTCCCGTCTCCTCGACGGCCGTTTCGGTGCAACAGCACCTTTTTCAAGAGGGTTTGACAATAAACTGAGCAAAAGACCTGTGTAATATAGGGCATACAAGACACACTCACCTGCTCCCACTTGCGCTAATCACAGGGATCACGGGCGCCCACTCCATGTAACTCCTACACACCGCTGCTGACAGTATCCTTCAACGCCGCGCACCGGAAGTGCACCCGGCGTTGTGGAACAAATCTTCAGCCAATGTTGCAGGAGGACAGTAGAGAGGTTCCCCCGTCCCCGGAAGTGACGCAGGTGTACAGCAGTAACCATGGACGCCCAACAACACCATTCGTTTACACAAATAAGAACAGATCTGGAACACAAAACCGTATTCCACAAAATTACACATGCACATAATACAAAAAAGACATTAAAAAAGACAAAAAAGAGAGAAAAATGCCATATGTGAAAAACGGGATCGCATAGCTATCAACTGACATGTCACTCGCAAACAGCATGTCACGTGACCCACGTCAGAATATCATATAGCTTACCAAATACAAAACACATTAATCAAATATAACATTTATAGCAAAGGGGATTATTAGGAGCGGTGCAGCTATCTACCAACACAGTATATTAATGAATAAATGGAGAAAATGAAAACTCTTCATTTAAGCCCAGTGGTCGCATACAATTTAACTCATATATCCAATAACATTCCTTTTTCATGAGTATGGCATGTCTGTCGCCACCTCGCCTCAAAGGGGGCACATGTTCCAGTGGCATAAAGGCAAAGTCTCTAATCGAGTGTCCACTGTTCACAAAATGCCTTGCCACTGGGGGCGTGTTTGTGTCCATCTTGATAAAGGCTTTGTTTATAGAGGACCTGTGTACCCCTATTCTTTCTTTGAGCATTCGCATGGTTTTGCCCACGTACAGCTTGTTACATGGGCATTTTATCAAGTAAACAACATATCTGGTCTCACAGTCCATTGTATGTTTGAGATTATATCTCTTGCCTGTGATGGGGTGTATAAATGTATTTGTTTTTATCATGTGTCGACAGTTGACACAACCGGAACATTTTTGTGAGCCCTGTGATTAGCGCAAGTGGGAGCAGGTGAGTGTGTCTTGTATGCCCTATATTACACAGGTCTTTTGCTCAGTTTATTGTCAAACCCTCTTGAAAAAGGTGCTGTTGCACCGAAACGGCCGTCGAGGAGACGGGAGAATTTACCTTATATCTCTGAAATGCCTGATGGGTGATGTATACCAACATTTATCTTTTGATCTGAGCTTGAAGATTTGCTTGCATTAAATATGCATTAAGAAATTTCAATTGGACTTCCTTATTTCCTGGTGCCGGTTGTTCTGTACTATTCAGGACTCTACTTCTATACAATTGTTACCTGGCACAGAATCTCAAATACATGTCAGCGTGTGCGTTTGCTCTGTGGACTATATATATATATATATATATATATATATATATATATATATATATATATATATATATATATATATATATATATATATATATATATATATATATATATATATATATATATATATAAATAAAAAAAAAAAAACGCACAAAAGATGGGGGGTTGTTGTGACCTTTTCCTGCGCTGTTGGGGTAGCTGCACTTCTGTAGAACCTCGCTGTTAATAGAGGTACTGAGGATAGATAAGAAAAAGGAAGGTATAGAGGTGCATTTCTAAAGGTTTCACCAGAAAGTACACAATGGTAAATAATAAAATCTGTTTATTCTGAACAGCAATATAAAATATATCTTCCAACCGGTGGTATCACATAAAATTCAGTTACTTGATTCAATGTTTGACCAACGTTGCCCGAAATAACACTACGCGTTTTCAGGGGTAACTAAGGATCAATTTAGAATAAACCACTAGGTCTTCTTAGTGGTATAAAATGGTATAGGGATGCATCAAATTAGGACAGTATCAAAGCAATAGGCCATACGGCCTGATGTGGCTTCAATATTGATCAATTTGGGATAAACAACTGGGTCTCCTTGGTGGCTGAAAAAGGTATAGGAAATACCCTGGGGTACATCAAATTAGAGCGGAATCAATGCAGTAGGCTGTAAAGCCTAATGTGGCTTCAATATTGATTGGCAATTAAGAACATAATTTAGACAGCTGTCTAGAATTTAATATATCATAGAATTCTAATTTTGTGAGGATATCAGTTAAGGTGCCCACACACGCACCGATCCCGGCGTGCGTTGTGGGCTTAACTAGCACACATAGCATCGCATCGTTGTGCATGCGATGCGATGCTATGCTCGAAAAAGCTAGTACAAAAAGTATGTGCAGCACATACTTTTTGTACTGTACGATGAGGTGCCGCGGGAGCGCGCACCCCATCGTACAGCATCGCACCGCCGGCAACGGTGCGTGTGTGGGCTCCTTTAGAGTTGTGAGAGGTGTCAGTCACCAAGGAGACCCAGATGTTTATCCCAAGTTGATCAATAGTGAAGCCACATCAGGCCTTATGGCCTATTGCTTTGATACTGTCCTAATTTGACGCATCCCGATACCGTTTTCTACCACTAAGAAGACCTAGTGGTTTATTCTAAATTGATCCTTTGTTACCCTTGAAGAAGTCCCTATGGGACGAAACGCATATGGTTATTTCGGGCAACGGTGGTCAAACATTGGATCAAGTAACTGAATTTTTATGTGATACCACCGATTGGAAGATATATTTTATATTGCTGTTCAGAATATATGCATATATGTTTGTCTGGCAGCTCGGTTTCCCTACAGCGGCACAGTGCGCATGTCCCCGCTGGCTCGGATGTCAGCAACCCTGCTGTCCCCTTATTACCCACCAATACTTCTCTCCAATGTCACAGACGCATCCATTCATACAACTATCACTTTGCATTCCCTCTTGACCCCTCCATTCCCATCACTACCTTCCTGACCCTCTCCATACCAGCCACATTCTATTTGCACTACATTTGACCCCATCATGCCTACTGCCCTTATAGTGCTGCGGGACCCTGCATGACGTGGCGGCGGGCCCAAAGTATTTTCCTACAAAACTGGCAGCAGACGTCACGCACAATGGCTGTCGTTTCCCTTTTCAAAAGTGGCACCGCTATGCAACCCTAAAAATTCAAAATGGTTGCAACAAGTCAGTGGTGGCATATTGCATCATTACCCAGCCTCCTTATGTCAACTGATTACAGCCAGGTCCGAGGCAGGTGCAAGCAGTCCAACTGAGGAGGTGCTGACAAGACTTCCTGAAGAAGCTATAGTAGTCCTGGTGGGCAGTGCCCTCCAGATGAAGATCAAAGACGACGACTTGAGTCCCAGAGGAGTCAGCAGCCACGCAGAAAACTTCACATGCAGCCACCAACCAACTGAAGATGGAAGAAGAGGGCAATGCAAGCCCTGGGGAGGTAGCAGCCAGCATAAGGTTCAAAGGTTAACCAATAAGCCCTGATTAAGCCAAGGACACCCCCACAAGTGTTTATACATGCTACATATTGTACACATTAGATACAGGTTTATTTTCTTTCAGATATTTTTGAAAGAACAAAGGAACTTCCATTGATAATTAACCAGGCTGTCCTTGTTAATGGGACTCAAAAGGGAACAATAAAAATAAATAAAAAAAACTGAACAAACAAATACAAACTGGAACAAAGTAAATTAAGTTTTAGTAGACAATGTATAAGTTTAAAACATAAACTTAAATCCTACTTAATTAAAAAGTCAAATAAAAAGTCAGTTCCTAGGAATCTGACATTTACCGCTGTGACAAATTATTTATGCAGTGACAGCTAGAAGCCATCATTACCATGCCATGCACAGTGTGAAGGTGAAGGAGTTAAGCAGGTAATAGGAAATGCTTTTGATTTTTCAGCTCACCTCTGGCAATAGAAATATCCTGTGGCATCTGTCCGGAAAGAAGCTGAGAAAGCTGTTCCTTCAGCTTCTTCACCTCTGCTTGCAGCTGACTCACATTCCCTTGGGTGTCTTCATTAACTACAGCCTGGAGGTGTTTAATGATGAGAAAATTAGAATTAACTCTACAGAAGGAATGGACATAAATTTGCAGTTTGCAGGAATTCTTAGCTGTCTATATATATTTTGTACACATAACATTACTGAGCGAGATTACTATTTAAGCATATAATTGTGATGTACAGGTGAGGTAAGACATTAGAATATTGCATCCAGGTAGATATTCCTTATACATAAATTTAATTAACATCTCTGAAAGTTTTAAGACTAAAGTTATACAAATAAATGTTCTGAAATAGGTAAATATCACCTAATGGGGGAATGTAAATTAGAATAATTTTCTGCAATAATTTTACAATTTTGTGACCTGTACCGGGTGAATTACATATGCACGAGCGGGACCAATGCAACGGCTCCCTCCACAGCGCCCCTGCCCGCTCCCCCGGGAGGGAGGTCGGATACAGCTTGTTCTGCCTTTGTCCCCAGGGGTTGGGATCGTTGGGTCGACCACAACTAGGTTGACAAGCATTGGGTCGACATTTGTCAAGGTCGACATGGGGTTTTTCACAGTTTTTTTGACCCGAATGTCAACACAGTCGACATGGACACAGTTTGAAGTGCTACGCTCGGCACACTATTTTAGTCTCCCACCATGCCTTAGTGGATGGTAGGGCGTGAAATATCGCCTGTCATCACGTCAGCTCAAAAAACAGTGAAAAACCATGTCGACTTTTTGACTGTCGATCTAAAGCTTGTGTCGACCTAATGTCATGTCGATCTAGACCTATGTCGACCTAGTGGTGTCGAGCCAATGCTTGTCGACCTAGTTACTGTAGACCTAATGACTGTATCCCGTCCCTGGGAGTCCTCCCCCCACACATTCTGGGGCTGGCAGGGAGGCTACAATCTCCCTGCCTGCCGCTGTCCCCCAGCTGAAAGCCACAGAGGTTAAAAATCGCCGTCAGGGGCAGCGAGCCCCTGCGGCATTGAATAGGGTGACAAGGAGGGCTGGCAGTGAATGCTCCAGCACTCCGGAACGTGGTGAATCAAACAGGATTCACTGTACATGCCGAAAAAGGGCATTGAATACTTCCCTAAGAATTACCGATACCAATTCAAAATTTTTAATGTACATTTAATGAATAAAACATCACATACAATAATTCAAAAAAAGAATAAATTTCATGAAGAGAATTCTCTTGAGAATAAAAAATGTGTATAAATAGAAGAAAATTAAAAAAAAAATGCAAATTTGTTCCAGCTAGCATGAAAATTTCATGGAGAGTGTTATGGTGTGTACACACTTGTACAATGTGCATGAGATTTTGACTATATAATCAAAATCTCATCTGGATCTCATGCAGATTGTATGGGTTTTAACCCTTACGATCCAGATGCGATCTCCCGTATTGCAGCCAGAAAGTCTTGGCTGCATAGACTATATAGTGCAGATCTGCACTATATAGTCTAAATTGTATGCAGATAGTCTAAATTGTATATATTGAATGCAGATAGTCTAAACTGTAATATAGTCTAAATTGTACAAGTGTGTACACACCTTTAGTGTCGTGTCCATAGCACCTATGAATGTATAATTACCAGGTAATTGAAGTCTCCTTGCTGGAGATAGATTGAAAAAGTCATGGCAATTACCCAGTAAAGGATCCAAAGTCACTCAATCTGTGAATATATGCAGGCTTGGTGGTATATCAATACCTAGCTTTATTACTGCAGAGTGATCCTGAATTGTGGTATCCAATGATGAAGTTAGAACTGGTCCGGATAGAGTCTACAGGTTGAGTATCCCGTATCCGAGTATCCGTTATCCGAATTATTCCGAAAACCATACATTCCAGAAAGTGAATAAAAAATATTTTTTTTGCTAAAAACTCACTGGGGACATTTGTAACAGCACTCCTGGTGTCATGATATGTAACTGGCACTATATATGTGCAAGAAAATGATTGCTTGGCATTCAAATTCAATATCTGAGATAGTACACACATTTTGTTTCATGTTTTGAAACCTTGTTTTTTGAACAAATAAAATATATTTGTGTGTATTTTATGTGGTAATAAAATATATTTGTGTGTATTTTATGTGTTTATACAGCATACATGCAAGATACTTCAAAATACATAATTGAAATATTAAAATATCCTGAAATACAGAATAATCCGTTATCCAAAATTCTCCTGGTCCCGAGCATTTTGGATACGGGATACTCAACCTGTAGTATAATTTCTCAATGGAGCAGGCTGGAAGAATGAGGAGTATGGCTTCTCTCCAAGTGAAAGCTGGAACAGAGTTGATGTGGCTCAACACGTTTCGGCATGTTCACACGCCTTTATCAGGAGCTGAGATGAGGTGTCATTCATAGGTGCTATGGACATGACACTAACTCTCTCCATTTAATTTTCATACTAGCTGGAACAAATTTGCATTTTTCAAATGTTCTTATATTTATACCCATTTTTTACTTTCAAGAGAATGCTCTATTCATTAAATTTCTTCTTTTTTTTTGCATTATTGTATGTGAGGTTTTATTCATTAAATGTACATTAATTTTTTTTTTTTATTGGTATTGGTTTAATTCTTTCAGTCAAAACCAAGCACTGTATCATATATATCTTTATCTTTCAAAATAACACCTCATATAATAGAGGAAGAGAGAGGTTTCCAAAGTCGAAATTTTGCCCATTTAGGGGGTATTCAATGTCTGGGCATGACTGTCGGGCTGGCTTGACAGCCGTGCCCCTGTCCCATTCTCTGTCTGCTAGACTGAGATTTTGCAGGCGGGATTCAATGTCCCATCTGCCGCAGGTCGAGAAGAGGGTGTGGCTGCGAGAAGCGTCCGGGAGCTGGTCAATTCCCGGCAGAACAAGTCCGACTGCTTGTGAAGTTGGGCTCGTTCTGTTGAGATCCCCTGTTCAATGCTTTTGAGGAAGACAGCACTGAATAGGGCCCCGCACCCATCTCCCCCGTCGGTAATGGCTGCAGGAGATTGAATACCCTCTTATTGCATAAGAATAACAATTTTTGTAAAAACAATCTTTATAGACAATATCTTTAATGGTTTTCAATAAAGTTGATACTTGAAATCCCTACGTGTTTCATCTTCATGTCTTCACCAGGGGCAGATTCAAAGCAAATGACCGATTAGACTTTATGACTCCTTTTGAACAGGTTCATTAATATAGAAAAGAGGTTTTGTCTACTTATTGCGCTTCACTTATAGGTTGCAGCTTTTTAGAAACACCCGGAACTTTCACCAAGTACCAAGAAATATTCCCAAACAGTTTTACAATGTGTTCTAAATTTAAGCGCCACCCAACAGTTAATCAAACAGTGTAAAAATGAAAAAAACAAAACACTTTCCTCCCAAGAATCTCAATTTCTTTTTGTTCCTTTGTCCTTATCCTGAAATAACTTTTAGAGAAACAAAAAATAGTGCAATACTGTCTGTATCTGATGGAATTTTTTATTATTTAGTCAAGTTCACACTCACATGTGCCTTCACTTAAACAAGCATATCATTCCATCCATATGTAATTCAGATATTTTTCAATTCCTGGAATCCTTCACGATCCCACTGTAAAGAGCTCCAAATGCAGACAAATAGTGCAATAACGTTTTTATACCACACATAAAATGTATTCTTAAATGCACTCACAATTTAAAAGAAATGAAATCGCATATCACCATAACAATATGGTATCCAGGGGAAGCCAGAGTTCCAAGGTAGAGTTCCAGGTGATGTAAAATAGGGGGCACTTGTTTAGGGGGCACTTGTTCAGTTACTGTCCATGTGTTCCCCCGCCTGGTCTTACCTATAAGAGTCCTCTGGGCATCCAATGTTAGCAGTCTCCTGTGCCTGAGCGCTTTTGGACTTTCAGTAGTCCTTCTACTGAAAGTCCGAAAGCGCTCAGGCACAGGAGACTGCTAACATTGGATGCCCAGAGGACTCTTATTGGTGAGACCAGGCGGGGGAACACATGGACAGTAACCGGGACTGAACGAGTGCCCCCTATTTTACATCACCTGGAACTCTACCTTGGAACTCTGGCTTCCCCTGGATACCATACTGTTAAGGTGATATGCGATTTTATTTCTTTTAAATTGTGAGTGCATTTATGAATACATTTTATGTGTAGTATAAAAACTTTATTGCACTATTTGTCTGCATTTGGAGCTCTTTACAGTGGGATCGTGAAGGATTCCAAGAATTGAAAAATATCTGAATTCCATATGGATGGAATGATATGCTTGTTTAAGTGAAGGCACATGTGAGTGTGAACTTGACTAAATAATAAAAAATTCCATCAGATACAGACAGTATTGCACTATTTTTGTTTCTCTAAAAGAGATTTCATGATAAGGACAAAGGAACAAAAAAAATTGAGATTCTTGGGAGGAAAGTGCCTTTTTTTTTCATTTTTACACTGTTTGATTAACTGTTGGGTGGCGCTTAAATTTAGAACACATTGTAAAAGGTTCATTAATATGAAAATCAGGAAAAATCCCAGAAAATTGGTGAAAAAAAAGCTCTGAAACACTCCAGACAGCTTTTCTGTAGTCATGGAATAACAACCTTAAACAGGGTGGTACCAAAACTGTGGTCCTACATGCAAGTCAGGATAGATAGATAGGATAGATAGAGATATATATATATATATATATATATATATATATATATATATATATATAAATAAAAGACGTGGGTAACTGGCACTCCTTCGCTGAATGTGCAGTAAAGTGCCCTGGTGCCTTCCTGAGATGGAGACAGAGTTTGCTTAACACATGGAGGGAGATGAGGCAGCACTCAGGGATAATAAAGTTTAAAAAATCGTGAAAAATGTATTGCCAATAATACATTTTTCACAATTTTTTATTATTGGCAATACATTTTTCACGATTTTTTAAACTTTATTATCGTCTCTGCATGCCGCCTCCTCTCCCTCCAAACATATATATATATTTTTATCATATACCAGCATTATAAAAAATTACAATGTTTACAATTGAAACATGATGATATTTTACTGAATTTTCCACAGAAGGTTCTTTCACAGTCATGTGCTTTCTTCCATAGATTTATACAGATAGACAGAAGTATAACCCTACAGGTTTCGTCCTTAGGACTTCATCAGGGGTATGCTTTCAATCATAGGTGAATTATGATCTTAGAGACATTTCTTCTTTTTGTATAACTAATTTTCAACAATAAAAACGGACCATAACCAGAATCAATTATAGGTGATAATCTCATAAATTACATTGATGTAGGTCAGGGCTGGCCAAACCAGTCCTTGAGATCTACCAACGGTCCACGTTTTCCAAATCACCTTTCTGGTGCACAGCTGTAGTCATAACTAACTGTAACATTTTTAAACATGCTGCATTCATTCCTACTATACATCTACAGGTCGCCTGAAAAACATGCACTGTTGGTAGATCTTGAGGACAGGTTTGACCACCCCTGATGTAGGTCTTTGTTTATATACTGCAGATTTCGTTAAAAGGAAAATAAACCATGCCAAAAATCAATTGTAGAAACACACAATGTTATGGTATAGCGCAACCTCCTCAAAAATGTTCTGTACACAATTGAATGACAAATATGTATTTAATTGCAATATCAGAACAATGTGAAAAACAAACATGGATAAAAAAAAAGTACTGTTTTAGCACCAATGGGAACACCAATAGGATCGCATAGCATGTTATTTCATCTCTGGGTTGATCAATCAAGAGTGTAACACACAGGTGTATTAAAGCAAAGGACACCCACCCCTTAGATTACAAACTTTGGTTCCATCACTGTGCCCGGACCAGCCTCCGCAATTATCCCAGCAACCACAAACCATCGGGACACCATCTTCTCCCCTGCACCAGGTAGTACCCCTCACCTATAGGTGGTCCCTGGATAAGGAGATTTACATCCACTACATTGGTCCCTGCAATAGCATTTGGTTTCTTCAATTTGGGATACATCAAAAAAGGAAGCAATATAGGAACGGACACTGAACACCACCTTCCGGGACTTTGGGTGACTATCCTTGCTTACAAAGCTCTTCTTGGTACCAACCATTTTAAAATTGCTATTGAGCTCATTAATTTACCCTTTTCTAATTTTATTGTGTCTTTGTGGTACTTGTGAGTTATCTGGGCGCCCGATTTTTTGATTGTATGCCTTAAGTTAAGGCATACAATCAGATGCGATGCGATATCGCATCGCATCGCATGCGACCATCGGATGCGATGACCCGATTTTTCCATAGGAATCAATGTTAAAATGATTCCTATGGAAAAAGGGGTCCTTTTCATACCCCTACTATCCAAGTGGGCATGGAGTTGGATATAAACCTGTGGCGAGCGTAGCGAGCCACCGAGCCCGAAGCGTGGCGAGCGTAGCGAGCCCCGCGAGGGGACGGTATTCCGTGTCCCCTCGCGGGGCTTGCTACGCTCGCCACAGGTTTATATCCAACTCCATGCCCACTTGGATAGTAGGGGTATGAAAAGAACCCCTTTTTCCCATTGAATTCCATGTTAAAATGGACTCAGTCCATTTTAACATTGATTCCTATGGAAAAATCGGGTCATCGCATCGCATCCGATGGTCGCATGCGATGCGATGTGCCCGATCCGACCCGATTTCGAAATCGGGCGCCCAGATAACTCACAAGTACCGTCTTTTTTATTGCATTTATTAACTTTTCTTTCCATATATTCTACACCTGTTGCATGTGTATATATAGAGCGCAGTTTCAAAACCCCCTTTTTCTTTGTATACTTTATTCATTTTGGGCCTGACCCCCAGAATAAATTGAAACTGCAGCCACAGCAAACCCACTCTCCCTAGGCGCCTTCTCGGGACACTTGGTGTCCTAACCCCCCTGCTTGTTGGCAGAGGAAAATATATGATATAGAGGGAATATTTAAAAAGGAGCACTTGCGAAAAGTCCCGCTCGAACGGAGGTGTGGAAGTAGCGATATGCCCGGTGGAACGCAAACCGGAAGTGCCGTGTGGAATGCACGACATATCCGGTCCGCGAAAAACATGGAATTCTGATTGGATACAGCTTTAGAGAAGACCAAGGAAGTGGGTTTAAAAGGGACTTAGGCAGCAGTATGTGTATATATTCAGCTTGAAAAAGAAGACCTGTGTGTCTTCGAAACGCGTTGCTGCTACAGATTGGGACGAATACCGATTGACTGCCCATGTACTGTTTGCACTTTTCCAGCACTTGGACGCACCTCTGCACTTTATCCTGGGAAACTTCACCTTAAACAAGCCATCTGCGGTGGTGCCGCAGATCTTCATTTGAAGCCTAGCCCACACTATTCATTGATCAACCCAGAGATTAACTTACATGCTATGCGATCCTATTGGTGTTCCCATTGGTGCTAAAACAGTACTTTTTTTAATCCATGTTTGTTTTTCACATTGTTCTGATATTGCAATTAAATACATATTTGTCATTCAATTGTGTACAGAACATTTTTGAGGAGGTTGCGCTATACCATAACATTGTGTGTTTCTAGTAAATTTCTGTAGAGGTGGTGTACCTCTTGTGTTTTGGTAAGCAGCACCTCCCCAATTAATTGCGCCGAAAAATCAATTGTAGCCAATATTGATCTCTAATGATAGGACTTTATTTTAAAGGTAAAAAAATAAACATGCCAAAAATCATGTGCTTCAGTAAAAACAGTAAAAAGATATGCAGGCCCAAGTAATTTTAGCTGTAGATATTTTTCTGCCAGTGTAAAAATTCTCACAGTGGCTCTCTGATCCCAATAGGCTACTGGGATCAGAGAGCCACAGGGAGGATTTCACCTATGAATGAAAGCATACCCCTGATAAAGTCCTAAGGACGAAACGCATAGGGTTAGCCTGCCTATCTGTATACATCTATGGAAGAAAGCACATGGCTGTGAAAAAATCTTCTTTGGGAAAATTCTGTGAAATACCATGTGAAATCATATTTCAATTGTATTTAATGTAAAAAATAAACACACTGAATTTCTAAACATTATGATTTTTTAATGTTGTCACATGGTATATAATAGGTAAGCGCACTAATAACTCTGAAAGCCTGAGCTCAGACATGATTCACTTACACATGGACAGAACAGAGACCTCCTATCGCCTCATATGGGAACCAAAAACTACAGTTGAGCCAATGTTAAACAGGACAATGCAGTGATGCATAAGGGACCTAATAGTCCAATTGTACACAAGTCCAATACTATAAACACTGAGTGGGGGAAATTTAATAGGATGAGAGATTCAGAAAGTGAGAGATTAGGTTAGAAATCTCCAGGTTTTTTTAAAGCGGCAATCATATACACTGCAAAACCAGTTTGATTTTGAAGTGTAAACGATTGCCGCTTTAAAAAAAAAAACAAAAAAAACAAAAAAACCCATATGGAGATTTCTATTCAAATCTCTCACTTTCTGAATCTTTCATCCTATTACATTTCACCCTAAGTGTCTTTAAATACATAAATATATATAAGTGTACAACAGAAATAAACTGAATTTGTCACAAACTAAGAAAATTAAAGATAAAGTGCTACAGACAGATGCACAGTGCCCATGTTGTTGTGGCATGGCTGCTTTCCAGTCGCTCATGTCTGAGCCAAAATTAATGTGGTCTTATATTGTAAAAGGCGGCAAAATGATATGTTTAAGTCATGAATTGTTTACATTTTTTGAAGCATTTTATACATTACCTTGTTTTTAATTAACTTTGCCCGCTGTGCAAACTGAAGTGTGGATAATGTTTCCCCAAAACTCCTGGATCCAGGGTGAACATTTGCGATGATAAATGTTTTTGCATTACCTCCAAGTGAATCCTGTAAATGAGAGGTTAGTAGTGACTGAAAGCAGAAGTCTTCACAGAAACATTTATACTCAAACTTAAAACAGGTTTCTTTAATTCTTCAGAGAATAATGTGGGGTGAACTGTGCGCAGGGCACTAGTCAGTGAGGTGCGAACTTCTGTGCACGCTCCTGTAAAAAGTGTGTGCGCCAGCTCTAGGAGGGGGCGTGGTCACATTACATGTGCCCCCTGTTCATCAATAACCAAGGTGTGCTCACGGCACTTACTTACACACGCTGGGCTGCCCACCAAACTATCTCCTCACTGTAAATGGATGCCTTGCACCCACGCACAGCATCTATTCGCCAGTGGTGAGCGCTACACCTAAACTGTTGCCCTTAGGGTGGGGACTTAGAAAGGGCAGGCTGCTTTAGCGGGGTCCCACCTTAACCTTTCAGGTCCAACGTCTAGTCAGGCTCAACTACCCTAGCGATAGTAGCAGATCGAATGGTGAGCCACTTTAAAATAAGAACATTAACATCGTTCAACATTCAATGTAGACCATTTTTGAATAATAATAATAAAAAATTACAATTAATTACAAAAAAATTTGGACTGCAAACGTTTAAGAGCAGGATGCATTTTACAACTAAAATAGGGAAGGGTGTAGCGGATCCACTAAAAAAAATAAAAAAAAAATCTAATTTTAAATAAATGCTATTGTCCTTTTGAGATTAAGCTTTTTATTTCTCTAATTACATTCAGAGAGTGAAGAGATAACTCTTCCTTTGCAGCCAGAATAACAATATCTTAACTTAAAATGAAATTTTGGCACCACCTTAAGTTGAAAAGAACGAAAAGTATGAAAGTTATATACTAACAGTGTATCACCGGTATGGCAACATATTAAAGTAACAATTAATTTGATACAAGTATGCAGTACTATACTGGTGACTGCTGCTATTCAGATTGTCTGTATGAATCTTAATAACACATGAAAAGGTAATTACATATATATATATACACGTGGTCCACAATCTATGGATTGATTACATAATATAGTGATCACTTAATTGAAAAGGTGAGAAATAAGGCTTGCTTAAATTCAGGTCCTAATGGTGGCAACAAGTTCTTATTTGTCTCTGCTTAATATTCCCATTATGAAGCAGAGACTAATACAAACCACGTATATGTGTAATCACCTTTTCATGTGTTCATTATGATTCATACAGACAATCTGAATAGCAGCAAAATGCCCCCCTGGGCAATGAGCCGTAGAGGGCTGTCAACACTCTGCCCTGGCTCTGTCCAGCGGCTGTCAGCACTCTGCAGCAGCGGCCACAGGATCCCTGGCGAGATGCCAGCCGCCGCCCCAGATCCAATTTTTTTTTAAAGTGGTCAAAATTGAAAGCCTTTAATGCTGTATATAGATCTATAAATATATTTACATACCCGTAACAAGAACGTAAGTTTGGAGTCTCGGTAACAGATGTGTCTTTGTCTGCCATTAGCCACGTCCACCAAGGCCATTATTACCTGACCCAGGCAACTCAATGATCTGTTTATGCTGCCAGCTTCCTACATAACATCAACACATTTATATTACAATGCATATAGTATTTGAGTGTTCACCTAGGCTACATAATTAAGTTAATCACATCAGCATCTAAGTAAAAAAAAAAAAAAAAAAAATATATATATATATGTAGAAAGAAATTGGAGAAAAAGCGCAGATATGAGCAAAGTGTAAAACAAATTTTACTAAAAGTGCAGGCTCACATACATCATAGATAACAGCAAACAGCTTGCCACAGTGATATCCAACACGGTGCACCAACGACTTGAATAGCCGGGACCAGCCTTTTCGCCGCCGCCAGGGCCTCCGTGGTCAGGAACTCCAAAAGCACAACGTTGTCAGTTTAGGCCAGGGGCATGGCCTAAACTGACAACGTTGTGCTTTTGGAGTTCCTGACCACGGAGGCCCTGGCGCCGGCGAAAAGGCTGGTCCCGGCTATTCAAGTTGTTGGTGCACCGTGTTGGATATCACTGTGGCAAGCTGTTTGCTGTTATCTATGATGTATGTGAGCCTGCACTTTTAGTAAAATTTGTTTTACACTTTGCTCATATCTGCGCTTTTTCTCCAATTTCTTTCTACACGTGATTGGGACAATTAAAGCTAAGGTCTGGCTTTATTTGGAGAGAGCTGCACTACATCCTGACCCAAGGACGCACTCCTATTTTCTGAAGCTTGTGGCTGTGCGCAGTCTGGATCTACATTTTGTGTATATATATATATATATATATATATATATATATATATATATATATATATATATATATATATATATATATATATATATATATATATATATATATATATATATATATATATATATATATATATATATTTTTTTTTATTAAAAAAGTCAGGTTACCGCTTAGACTCACTGTCACCTAAACATTCATTTCCATATTAAAATTTTAAAGCCTATAAAATAAAAAATTATACTCTGCAGTTTACAACTCTTAACTATGGTGAATTGGAAAAAGTGCTCAATCCCGGGATTGGCAGAGCTGCACAGTTGGAGATGGGAGGAGCCAGACAGGGTCTGAGCAAACACCAATTTTGAACCAGGGATTGGCTACCCTAAGTATAGGATACATTCACCAAAAAAGTGAGTATTTACAAAAATGCTTAGCATATTTTCTTGTATACTGTATATGCGTCCTCAAATATTTCAATTTCTTTGCCGATATTGCATTCTAGTAGCAATGAAACTAGGACTCACGAGGAGACAGTGTTGGGTACTCGGCAGTTACGTAGTCAGCGTAATGTCCCTGTCAGAATCAGCAGTGTTCCCGCAGCCAGCTTGTGTCTGCAACTGTGTAGGTTCGCGCCTAACCGGAGCTTACAGTAAGCGTTGCGTCAACGCTTATTACATTGTGTGGGAACCATTGACAATTTCTCACCTGCCTGACATGACAGGTGTGAATGTGTTCCCCGGATCACCCTCAGTATCCACATCAGCCCAAAGCGTGGCGAGCCCCTTAAAGGGACGCAGACTACTTGACGTGTATTCCGTGTCCACTCGCCAAGCTTCGGGCTCGTTTTACGCGTCCCCTCGCTGCGCTCACCACGCTTCGGGCTCGCCTCACTTTATAAAATCAACTCCATGCTGACGTGGATAGTGGGGGTATTAACAGGTAGGGAGGACGCGTAATGCATCCGCTCGCCACGCTTCGGGCAGACGTGGATAGTGGGGGTTTGAAATGGAGGCACTTGCCAGTATATAATATGGAGCACTGGCAAATGCGTCTTTTATTATGCATGAGACGCACTCATCTGAAGCGGACACGGGCAGGGTTGCCGTACAAATTACTGAGATGCACAAGCGTACGAGAAGCTTGTGCGCCTCAGGCAGATGAAGTGCCTCTCTGCCGGCATCCGCCAGCACAGGGGATCTGGCAGTTATGCTGACAGCGTAGCCTATCCTGCTGCCGTGAAACTACACAAGTACCATTTTTTGATATGCAACACTTGTATATTGTGTGTGACCAAGTCTGTATATGGAGCATAATAGAATTAGTATTAGAAAAAGCTTTTGGTACATTGTAGCAGTAATGTTTGCAGACTCAAGACCTGTACACACTAGCCGCTATAATTAGCGATATTGTTCATTATATCGCCTAGTGTGTACATCTCCAACAACGCACAATGCGTGATCATGTGGGTCGTTAAGAACCCAACCCCATCGTCTGCATGTACAAAAGAGAGACCACACCGTTAATGAGGGCCATGCTGCAGAAAGGACATATTTGTATGTAAAAGGTGGCCGTATCAACACATAGCTTTTCAAACGGTCCCCAGGTCTCCTCACAGAATCAAGGGACATTTCTTAAAACGTGTCAGTTAGTAAAACTGAGTGCACCTGCTGAATGACTTGGGAAAATGTGATAATTTGGGGCGGAGGACAAAATTTGAGAACCATTACATTATAAGATAAAACTCAGTCAAACCAAACACCTGACATGTTGAAAAACATACAATATCTTTGCCATATACGGCCAGACACTTGGTATATCTGTGTCTGCAAGTATATCCAATGTCAAATCCGAGAACAAACAGAAGCATCAGTCGAGCATGTGAAAGATTTTTCATGTCTAACAAAGCAATAATTGGGGCTCTTTTATGGCCAAACACTGTACAAATAACAGGCAGATCAGCTGATAATTGCACAGTATATGGAAACTTCAGTGTGTCAATGTCAACAAGAGCATGAAAATGCTCTTGTTGACATTAAGGAACACTTTGTTCCAGTTGATAGGTCTACAGCATGGGTCTTCAACCTGTGGCCCTCCACATCTTGTGAAACTGCAAATCCCGGCATGACTTGCCACAGTTTTAACACTCCCTTATAGCAAAACTGTGGCAAGGCATGCTGGGATTTGTAGTTTTACAACATCTGGAGGGCTGCAGTTTGAAGACCCATTTTACAGTGTCTAAAAAGTCAATAGGTTGACACGGTCAAAATGTCAACATGAGTTTTTTTTACAATTTTGTTTTAGTTTGCGAACTTTTTCATACTTAACAGTTCTCAACTGTAGTCCACGTGTATGGTTAAGTGTGCCGAGCAAAGCAAGCCATGCGGCACACTAATTGAGGGACCATGTCGACATGGATACAAACAAAATGTGAAAAACGATGTCAACCTTTTCATGTTGACCTTTTGACTGTATGTAGACACTCTTTCTAATCTACACACTAGCATGAATAGCTTTCAGAACAAAATAAAAAGCATATATTGGTTCAATTGGCAACATACAGTAAGGTTTTCTTTGGCCATTGATATATTACAGTTAAAAGATTTGTGCTATATAAAAAAATATTTTGAACTCTGCTTAGGTGTTTGACTAGTGTTGGGTACCATAGACTCCATTTAGACATTACTCAGGTCACTAGCTCTCTTCTAACCATAGCGCCCCCCTCCAACAGGCATTAACAAGGCTGTAGGGTAAAATAAAAAAAGGCATGCAATTGAATAGCCACAGCCATTAAAGCCAGAGGCTATTTACCTTTTTCACAGACCACTGAATCAACCTTACAGTGTGTATATGCAAAAAGGTGGTGTGTGATTTATCTAGTGCGCCTCTATACCAGCAGCCCAAGAAAGGGTTCCCAGTCAGTTCAATCAGCCGACACAGTGTGTGTATAGAAGGATAGGGGGTTAGGGAACCATATAACTCAGGCGCTTGGAGTAAGATGTTGCAAAAGCCACTATCTCAATGGTAGAAATTTATTAAAAAATACATGTATAAAAAGATTGAAAAAAGAAGAAAAATTTGTTTCACTCACATAAAAATTCAAGTAGATTGTACCAAGTCAGAATTGTCCCGTGTGTATGCAGGGAGTGGAGGATGTTTTTAAAACCTCCTTCTATCCGGGCTTGTTTGTAATCCAAAGTGTCTGTGTAGACAGAAGCGTCTGTGTAGACAGAAGTGTTATCAGGCTCCCCGACAATTGCTGCAGCCGTGGGACCGGCTTCCAGTGTGAGTGAAACAAATTTTTCTTCTTTTTTCAATCTTTTTATACATGTATTTTTTAATAAATTTCTACCATTGAGATAGTGGCTTTTGCAACATCTTACTCCAAGCGCCTGAGTTATATGGTTCCCTAACCCCCCAACCTTACAGTGTATTCAAAGTTTTCCCTTATTTCCAATTTTCAGAAAATAGGGGATTTGACTATTCAATTCCAGCTGTTTTTTTTAATAGGGAGATAGCCAGTTGTTTGAAAAGCCGGTTGTTTGAAAAGCCGAATTTGCAGAAAATGCCCACTAAATGTTCAAATTTGAGTCCATTTCCGCAGAGAGAGATGTGTATTCGCAGAGCCACGTCTTTTAAAAATGTCAAAATGTTGAATAGATGGAATGCAAATGCCAATTTATTATTCGCGAAAACACCCGCTATTTTGGCCTTTTGTACATCGAATAGGAACGCTGAATACCCCACCATGTACACATTTTTTCTATATATTAAATAAAAAAGTTAACCATTACCTTTAGTCTCACACCATCAGTATGAGTGTCTCTTTGCCTCTCCGATCCTGCAAGGTCGACAAGATTAAGTTGTGAAGACCTAATGTTCACAATGTTATTTATCTTTTCCATTGATTCAATGGTGACAGTGAACACAGCATGAGATCTTGAGGACTCCCTGTTCATAGATGTTGAAGCCACACGTCTGTTTCGCCACCCAGTAGAGAGAACCTGGCAAAAAAATCAGCTATGAAATTAATGCCCAAAAGCAAGCAACCAGTTTAAGTAAAGCATTTAACTCACTGGGAGCCAGATTATCGAAGCTTCAAAAGTGATAAAATGCAGAGTGATAAACAGCCAGCCAATCAGCTCCTACCTGCCATGTCACAGGCTGTGTTTGAAAATGTCAGACAGGAGCTGATTGGCTGGTTGTTTATCACTCTGCATTTGATCACTTTTGAAGCTTAGAGAATCTGGCCCTGGATCTGATGCAAAGTTAAACACAAATCATCACCAATATATCTGGATATGCCTCCAGGCAAGCGTTACAAAGTAGATCAAAACTATCCATAGCCCATGATGTCACCTATAGGTATATCTTTATTAAACAGCCATAGACAAAACATACACACAACCATAAAAACCAACAAACAAAAGCAGTAGAGGCATACATACAAAAATGTGTCAGTTAGGAGTGTAGTTTTTTTTTTAAATGGCTACAACTATAAAAAAGCTCTCAAAAGGTCAGACAACCCATGGCATGCCCAGGGTGTGGACTACAGTGCCATCAGGAATATGGAACAGTTGTTTTATGTCACATTTCTGAATTCAGATTTCAGAGACTAGCAATGGGTCTCAATCACTAACCTACTCAAGGATTAGCGTTAAGGTCTTGGGATTTGGCCCCTAAAATGCTGGGATTTCAGGATTAGACAGCGCATGCTTCTTCTGTCCCGGCAGTGTGGCTCTGCACAGCGTGACTTCAGAGGTAAGTAAATATGCGGGCCGGCCAGGGCGGGTTTTTGTTTTATTTGGGAAGCTAATCCCAGAATCAGGCAATTTTCAATCCGGAATTCCAGGATTGAAAAATATGTCCCGGGACTGGCATCCCTAATTAGCTTATGTAAATAGAAAAAAAAAGTTCCTCCCATTAGTGAGGAGAGAAAACAGATAAAAAAGGTAGAGAGGTCAAAGCTGTCTGCATCTAAGGCTGGGTCCAATCATTTTGTGTAAAATCTGGGAAACCTGTCAATTGATAACATCAGAGTAGGTCATGTTTGAGGGGTGCCACAGGAAAGAATTCTGAAGGCCTTCAACCACTTTTTAAAAGGAAGCATTCAAATGTAACAACCAAGATTGAGAAAGATTTTAAAATTGGATAAGAGGCCATACTGTTGAGAAGAGAAAAACGGTTGTTTTAAAAACAATCTTCAGCAGATCTAAAAATAGTGCTAGTTTATGGTCAACCCTTCCCAACAGAAACACTTGTGCTATAATAGTTATACGGCCTACACACATGCCGATATTAAGGCATTTTCTAAGTGACTTTGCTTAGTTTGGCAAAGTCGCTTAGAAAATGCCCCCACATCGGTGTGTGTGTAGGAACTATAGCGACAGCAATGCGCGTCGCTGTCCGAGATTGATGAACAGTGTCCATCAATATCGGCAGGGTTCTCTCACCGGAGAACACTGGCACGGTCCACTCGCTCAGCACACAGAGCTCAAAGGTCTAGAGGTGCGTCCCACAGTCTACATGTACATTGAATAATGTAAACCACATTCTCCACATTGCATGGCATGGTCTAAATGTAGAATTTCTAATACACCACCCCCCCCCCCCCCCCCCCAAAAAAAAACCCTTTCGACATAGTTTCACTCGGCAGAAAGGCACACAATATTAAATTTGTATCAAGATTTGTAGTTTGTTTTTCTTGCATTCCACCTGGGTTAGGTATACAGTTTGATCGAAACAGTTCCATTTAATCTGTCTGAACTGGCCAACCTGCTATTGAATCCAGCCAATTTGGATGGTGGCAACTATTGGCTGGTATATATGTACAAGAATCAGTTGGTTTCGTTAAGCCTCTATGGTAATTGTTTGCGGTACAGCTACTTTAGGATTTCTCCATCTACTATTACACTTTACTTGTCTATACAAATGTTTGTCTATGAATTAAAACTGTACTTCACTATGTACATATCCCACTCATTTACTCCACATGGCATACCAATTAAAACAAAGAAAAAAACAAAAACAAAAAGGTGGGCAACACAAACTGCAAGCGCTAGTTAAGTTGAGTGTTAACTTTTGTTTTTCTATGTACAAGTAAGGATGCCAATCCCAGGGGATTTTTTCAATCCCAGATTCCGGGATTGGAAAAATGCTCAATCCCGGGATTCTCGGGAATTGGCATCCCTACAAGAGAAATACGCCCTGTCGACCCCTACATGGGCGGGTGCGTTGCAGCCGGGAGCGGGGCAGAGCAGCGCTGCGGGGGTGCCTTGTACTGCCCCACAGAATTACTTACATAGCAGGGCAGGAGCGGGGCAGACAGCAGCGCTGCCGTGGTGCCTCTGGGCATGTAGCGGCAGCGCTAGCTGGGCAGGAGGGGAGGCTAGGAGCGGTGACATCGGTAATCTGTTGCAGGACGCTGTGGCCTGCGCAGCGTGATGGTCAGAGGTCACGCTGAGAAGGCAGCATGCTGGGGTCGGGAACAGCCGGGCAGCTTCTGAGCGGGTGCTCAGAAGCTGCCCGGCATTAGACTGCGCATCCCGAAATCCCAGACATTTTGGGGACAAATCCCAGGATTGGCCACCCTATGTACAAGTGAAAGAGTGAGGTGATCCTTCGTTTACACACAACTATACAAGTTCCTGGTGGAAAATGACAAAAAGTCACAACTTCTTGTTGAAATAAATAATAACATTGTCCTTTTAGTCAGACACAAAGTATTATACAAATGTGGCCCTCCATTAGCTAACCAAGATGGATAAATAAACATACCTGATATGCCTCAGCAGCAGAAGTCACAACCTGTTCTACAGCGCCCACAACATAGACCCCCTTCTTTATATGTTCTCTGAGAAAAAGGCCAGCTGACGCAGATTCTAGCAAGTCAAATATCTGTTCATTGTAGATTTCAATAAATGAACATTTACACAAGAAGCTTTTCCCATCACCAGCCTGAAACGCAATAAACAGTGTTTAATATTTATTTACAGAAAGGCTCACATAAATTTCTAAACAATGTACACAAGCATTAACTAATAGTTTAAATTTCTCTGCAATAATATAAAATATTTCCCTAAAAACTCAAACACACGGGCGTGGCTTGGCCTGCTAGGTGAGAGGACGCGACTGGGGTGAGCTCCGCAAAAATCCTTATTTATACTCCTGCCCCAGGGACCCCGGTGACTTGCCTCTCGCCCGCTACCTTCTGGAGCCTGTGCTGCGTCACTTGTGCTGCCCGCTGGTCTCCTCAGATCCCTCCGTGTGCTGCTTTGCCGCGCCGGCCTGCCGCGCTCCGGGTTGCTGGGCGCCATCCTGCCTCCTGTCATCTCCCTGCTCCCCCGCTGCGGTGCTGTCTGGCGAGTGAGGCGGCGGGTGTGGTGGACGCTGTACGACCACCTGCTGGGGAGCGCTCATCTGCCCGACGGGAGACTCCTGCTGAACGGCGCGGAGGGAAACACCTGGTGCCCACTGAGTTGCTGTTGTGGCCGGAAGGGTGCTGGGCGCCATCTTATATCTCCCCTCATCTAAGAATCGCGCTTGCTACTTTGCCTGGTGGCAGTAGATGTCTATAATGCTGCTGAGGCTGAATCTGCACACAGGTCTGGCCTGACATACAGCTTCTATGATTTGCATCACTACCATCCTACTGTTTCTGGCGGTGTGCTAGCCACCGTCAATGTGCCCTGAATTACTCCTACAGTGGTGTCTGATTATTGTGCTGGACTTTGCTTGTGTATTACACCACCAATTGGTGCTGTCACCCTTAATACTGTGCTGCAGAGTCTGCATTGCTGGCTAAATAGCTTCCAGATGGCTTGCTTTATGCAGCAGATACTTCAGGCTATCGCTGCCTCCACTGAGAGACTTATCACTAAACTTGATACTATAATGACGGCTCCTACAAATGACTTGAATACTACAAATATGCAAAACAGATCCAGCATGCAAGATGGATATTCTCCTGAACCTGAAATCCCCATACTACATGCATGGCCTGCTCAGGTTGTGACATCCACTAAGATTGATGCTATGCTACCTGCAACCTCAGATGCTCTGGACGCTGTCTCCAGATCTCCTACAATGGTGGCGTCTCTGAGGCTATCCAGTACACTGGATGGATACACCCCTATACCTGAAATCCTTTCACTGAGTATCTGGCCACCATCTCCTATGAAAGCTCCAGGCCCCTTTTGTGTGACTGCTCAAGATGATTTCCTTTTCCAGGTGTCTTTCTCTGCCTACCTCCGAAATCCATGTATATATCCTCGGGCGCAAGATAAACCATGTGCTGATTGCTCTCCTGCTTCTTCTCATGTAAAATGGGTCACTACTGACTTTCTGTTTTTCTCCTATACTTATGCTGGACGTTGGCCAGATTAGTGTACGAATATACGTATATGGACTTGTTGCTACTGAGAACCTGATCCGTCTGCTACATCTTATATACCCATGTGTATTCCCTTAATTTTATGCTGGTACATTTGTGTTTTATGCTTTTGTGTAACAGGGCAATATTTGATTGCTCTCCTGTTTGTTCCACGAGGCTTAGGTCTGCCCTACTATATACTACGAGTCGGCTGCCCCTGGCAGCCCATATTGTTTAGGCTCCAAAATTTATCCTGGCCTTATTACGGCCATTAGCTTAACCCCCGTTAGTTATCCTTTATATATCCTTCCATATTTACATAGCCGGGTGAAAGGGTGGGTGGGGTGGGAGGGGTAGGTTAGTTATTTGGCGTGATTAGCTTAATTTTTAGCTGATGGCCACTAATCTAATCCCTCTCAAGTTAGTGTAGTTTAATATAGGTTTGGGGAAGGGTGCAGTTTATTGGGATCCAAGTATGCCTAGGGTTGGGTTAGGCCATACAGGGTGGGGGGTTCTGGGGTGGTTTGTGTTGGGAAGTTTGATTTTATTTAACTCTATTTTTATTCTTCTATCCGACTGATCAGACACGATTATGGTATATATTTTTGTATCTTTCTCTCTAATTGACAATATATATATTTAATAGCAATTGTAATGCTGATGTACGATCCTGTCACTTCTATGGCTATTCTCCTAACATTGGGGGTGGGTTGGGTGACTCAGAATGGCGCCTTCGGTCGCTCAATCCATGACCACTTCTTAATACAGTGTTAATACCCTTAATACTTTGGTATCTACCATGCTATCCTAATTGTCTATGACTGTGTCAATTGTGATACATACTTGCAATATGTGTCTGATTCTCCCCATACTGGCTCTGGGAGTTTTGTTTTGTCTTTTTCTTTTTCAAAAATCTCAATAAAAAATACTTAATTAAAAAAAAAAACTCAAACACACTATACATTAGTAAGAGAGACTGCACAGTGAATTTTTACATGAAGCTTTATTTTCCAGTCAGTTACCGAATAATTATATACAATTCATTTTATTCTGCATTTCATTACGAACAGTATTAAGTTAGTTAATAAAACTTGGAGTTTCACATAGGGCATTATGGATCATAGGATATACTTGCCTTTTCCTTTTCACGATTGATCAAGAAAAACAGATATTCAAAACTCCTAGGAATAACCCCTCTCATGTTATGAGTAAAATTATCAGAATCAGATGGTCCTTAAAAAAAAAAAATATATATATATAAGTAGTACCATAAAATAACAGGGCAAATGTAACGTTTGGTCAGGTGGAAAGGCCCATATTCAATTCAGGCTGAAATTTCCGGCAGGCGAAGACACGGCCAAGATTCGCCTTTTCAGTATCCAATCCCAGGAATTTTCGCCCATTACTTTTCATTTTTTTCTTGGGATAAATTCTTGGCATGGGTAAAAACGGGCAGGAATTTGCCAAAACCACGTGAATTTCGCCAATGCTGAATTTATCACCCAGGTAAAAAAAAAAAAAAAAATAAAATAAAATCAGCACTGGGTTTCTATAGGCGAATCGAATTCGCACAAAAAAGTTCGGCGGGGATTAAATACGGGCCAAAGAGTCTCACTATTTTCTATTTATCACCGGCTTACTGGACTAATGAATACAATTGCAAAATAGGCCATACATACAGATTCTATCGACAGCCCCCGCCAGGGGGTCCGCATGCACATGAGACGCCCACGCGCCCACTTACCAACAGAGCTCCCTGAACCCCCCTAACCCTGCCCGTCTCCCTGAAGCCGAGACGGGCAGGGTCATGCTGCCCAGCGAATGGGATGCGCGTGCGTGTGAGACGCACGCACATCCCAGTCTGATGGAGTCCCTCTCCTCCATCTGTATTAGGTGATACCAAATAGTAGATTGTGCACAATTACAGCTGCTAATCTGACGTGCAACAGTAAGAAGGATTTCCCAGCCCTTCAACACAACAATAGATACAAAAGGTTGTGCACTCTGCTTGATCAGCGCTTGTAGAAATAAGGAGGTCTCTTAATTGCTCCAATGTAGATTTATTTGAATTATACATGCAAAAAATAAATGTATATCATAGTGAAATACCATTTATTACACATCCGTAAAAAAGAAGTACAGTTTAAAATTCATATCCAATATAGAACATAATTAAAATATAAAGTGGGGATCCTAAAAACGGCTAGCAGTGAACAAGTACCGGTTTTGTTGGAACTGATCAACAAGTAGTTCCAAGAAGAAACCAGGATACAAAAACGTTGCACGGAAGCCGGTAATACAACGCCTCTTTTGGACCTTGATAAAGAATCCAGACCAAGATTTGAAACGCATGGGCAGGGGGACCCGGAGAATGGCATCAGTATCTGGATAAGGCTATTCTGGACATGAACTTGTGCGCAAATAGAACGGTTGATCAGTTCCAACCAAGCCGTTACTTGTCCACTTCTAGCCGTTTTTAGGATCCCCACTTTATATATTAATTGTGTTGTATACTGGATATGAAATTTAAACTGTACTTCTCTTTTATGGATGTGTAATATACATTTTTGTCTGCATGTATAATCCAAATGAATCTACATTGGAGCAATTAAGAGACCTCCTGATTTCTACAAGCGCTGATCAAGCTGAGTGCACAACCTTTTGTATAAGGTGATATGTATGGCCTCTGGTGTATAGCATCCCTGTCATTCTTATCACTTACTTGCATTATTACATACATAAAAGTGTGATTGTAGCACATTAGTTTCAGTTACCGGATTTGAAAGCGATCACTCCTTCATATATCTACCCCTCTGTCCAGTTAAGTGAAACCACTATATTGTCTAAATATTCGCTATAATACAATTTACTATGTTCATAAAAGGGCAGGAAAAGAATCCTTATTGTACCCACCCATCATTGTGAAGGTCTTCCCTGAACCAGTTTGACCACTACAAAAAAACAGAGATAGAAGAACTTTATTATCAACATTACATTTAAAAAAAAAAACAACCCACGAACAAACGAATACTACACCACTGGAAAATGCGGTTACATTATACATTAGTAATGAGTAGTGAGGTTTTTCTATAACTAATACCCCTTACACATCAAAAAGCTGGGTCGTTCCTAGGTGTGACGCTTTCACATTTAACCCAGGTCACATATTATACAGAGAGAAACCCAGGTTTAACCCTTCTTATAACCTGGGTTGAATTGCCGGGTTGGTCGACTCGGGTTATAAGCGGAAGCGCTTTCACATCGCACATCAACCTGGGTCCATATGTCATCAACACGGCAAAAACCCGAGTCAAAGACACTATTTTCCCCTTTCACATCGCAAATGCCAGGTCACAACTAGGATTTGGTCACGGGACACGGCTTCATTGGGATGGAGGAGCAGGGGAGGAGGCAGTGCTTGGAGCGGAAGCTGCCGCCTCCCTATAGTGTAAAAGGGACATGGATCACTTGACTTGGGTAAAACCCTGCTTTTAACCCGGGTCTGAATGCCGGGTTGCACCAAATGGCGCTTTTGCACCACACAGATCCTGGTTGACCTGGCAACAACCCAGGTTATTTGTGTGGTGTGAAAGGGGTAACAAAGTTGATAAAGTAGTGTATAGCAGCGCTCCCAAAAATATCTTTATTGGTGATATTGCAAATGGAATTGAGGGTAAAATGTGCCTTTTTGCAGATGACACAAAGGTATGCAACAGGGTAGACACACCAGGAGGGGTAAAACAAATGATTGATGATCTAGGTAGATTAGAGGAATGGTCAAGAGCATGGCAACTACAGTTTAATGCAAAAAAATGCAAAATCATGCACTTGGGTTGCAAAAATCCAAAGACTAAATATAGTATAAATGGCACTATAATGGAAACTACTGAGGAAGAGAGGGATCTAGGTGTCACTATTTCAGGGGACTTAAAGGCAGGTAGGCAATGTAACAAAGCAATGAAGAAGGCAAGTCAGATGCTTGGTTGCATAGGGAGAGGTATCAGCAGTAGAAAGAAAGAAGTAATAATGCCACTGTATAGGTCATTGGTACGACCTCATCTAGAGTATTGTGTTCAGTTCTGGAGGCCATATCTCCAGAAGGATATAAATACATTAGAGACTGTACAAAGAAGGGCAACTAAAATGGTGCATGGCCTACATCACAAAACGTACCAAGAAAGACTAAAAGATCTTAATATGTATACTTTAGAGCAGAGAAGGGAAAGGGGGGACATGATAGAAACTTTCAAATATATCAAGGGTTTTAACAAGGTACAGGTGGGAGACATTCTTCACAGGAAGAGGAGCAGCAGAACACGAGGACATGCACTGAAACTAGAGGGAGGAAGATTCAGGGGAAATTTAAGGAAGAATTACTTCACAGAAAGAGTAGTAGATAAGTGGAATAGCCTCCCATCAGAGGTGGTAGAGGCAAATACAGTAGTACAATTTAAACATGCTTGGGATAGGCATATTGATATCCTTACAAAAAAATAAGGATCAAATATGGTTTGAGGTAACATGTTTAAAAAAGGGGCAGACTAGATGGGCCAAGTGGTTTTTATCTGCCGTCAAATTCTATGGGGCAGATGTATTAAACCTTAACAAGAGATAAATGCAAGTGTGATAAGGAGAGATAAACGTCCAGCCAATCACCAGCTAACTGTCATGTTACAGGCTGTGTTTGAAAAAAAGTCATTAAAGGAGCTGATTGGCTGGACGTTTATCTCTCCTTATCACACTTGAATTTATCTCTTGTTAAGGCTTAATACATCTGCCCCAATGTTTCTATGTAGTAGTCACCATGCTGAAGGAATGCCAGCCTCCACAAAGGAAACAAAAGAACAATGGAGCGTGTGTGTGGGGGGGGGGGGGGGGGGGGGGGTTAATTTCTACTAATAAACAATTTATAATAAAATACATTTATTGAAAAAATACAAATACACCCCCTGAAAATTATTATTCCCATTGACCACGCCCCTTTCAGCAGCCCTGGTTGTATTCAGAAAGTTATAAGCTTTCCAACAACATACTTATCACAATGCATGAAAACAACAGAAATAGCATGGAACCTTATAACCTCGCCCTTAAAGGCTCGTCCAAACAATACAATATAATAGTCAAATAAATCACAATATTGAAATTAAATAATCAACACTTAGGCCCTTATTCAGATCTGATCGCAGTACAAGTTTGGGGCAGATGTAACATGTTCAGAGAGTTAAATTTGGGTGGGGTGTGTTGAAACTGAAATCTAAAAGTACTTGTTTCCTAGAACGGTGGACAGATTTTCTACGTACGCAAAACGTAGGGAAATCGCATCGCATGGGCCATTTTAGTGCCGTGCGATTAGATTTTTTAATGTAATTTATTCACTGCTCACCAGGAAACGCATCGCACCTCCAGCAAAATCGCATACGATTTTATAAGGTGTGTGATGCCATTACATTACCTATACAATAACATCATTGTATGACATACAATGATGTTTTACGCACCCCCCACTATCCACGGCACCCCGAAGCATGGTGAGCGGCGGCTAGCGGGTCCTCCAACGTTTTCAGTCCACCACTACGCAGATTACTTTACATGTATTCCGCTGCGCTCGTCACACTATATAAACTCAACTCCACGCCGACGTGGATAGTGGGGGTATGAAAAAGTCAGAGGACGCGTTCCGCTGTGCTCGCCACGCTTCGGCGTGGCCTGGAGTGGATAGTGGGGGGTGCGTAAAACCTCTTTTTATGACATATAATGATATTTTCGTATAGCTAATGTAATGGCATCGCACACGATTTTGCGGAAGGTGTGATGCGATCCCCTGGGGCACACAGAGCAGTGAATAAATTACATAAAAAAAAAAAAAAAAAAACGCATCACACGGCACTAAAATGGCCCATGCGATGCAATGCGATTTACCTACCCAGAATAGCCCACTAAGCAAATAGCTTAGTGGGCGCAGTTCTAGGAAACAAGTACCCTAAATTGCAGTGTAATAACTCACTCAAATCTGACTCTCTCTATACATGTTACGGTACTTATGTATTATCCGGGCATCTGGCTTAGGCTATGTTGTCATAGTAGCCATTGCCGGGCGCCCTGCTAATATGTAACTTACTGCGGTGGAGCTGCTTCGGCAGGCGGAGATCCCAGCGGGCTGAAGGGGCGGCCACTGGAGCTTCATCGGCGGCCGCCCAGATGGGGAGATCCCGGCGGGCCGGAGGAGACGCAGACGCGTCCTGGCAGCAATGTATGTAATTCACTGTAATGCCGCTGGGGGAGCATCACATGGTTTACCTGCTCCCCCAGCGGCACAACGCTAATTGCCTACATTGCTGCCTGCGGGAACTGTCATGGTGGACAGGGAGCCGAGTGCCGGATAAGGGGAAGGCTGGCGCAGGGGACATCATTGAGGTAAGTATAATGCACTACACAGGCACACCCACACTACACACACCAGCTGCTAACATCCCCACTATCCACGTCATACCCCCTTTATCCACGTGGGCATGGAGTTAATTTTAAAGTTTAAAATTTGGTGAGCGTAGCGAGCCACCGAGCCTGAAGCGTGGCGAGCCCCACGAGGTGAAGCATATTCGCGTCCGCTCGCCACGCTTCGGGCTCGATGGCTCACCACACTTTATAAAATTAACTCCACGCCCACGTGGATAATGGGGGTATGATCCATTATGTTTTAGCACGGCCCCAGTTACGTTAATTACGTAGTTAACATAAGTTACGTAGCCAGCACAGTGGTGTATTGGTATTCTCAATGCACCACTACGCAAACTACGTAATGGGCGCCCTGCTAATACATAAGTACCCATGTTACATCTGCCCCACCTGCAGTACAAATGGTTTTGCCCATTCTGAGAACAAATTTGTACTGTGTTCAGATCTGAATAAGGGCCTTAGTTCTTCCGGGATGCATCAATCAAAAAATAAAATAGAATAAAAAATAATAATAATAAAATAACACGAAAAAAACAGCCCAACTTGTGCTGATTAACCCCTTCCCGACATTTGACGTATATATACGTCATGGCCGGGATGTACTTCCCGACACATGACGTATATATACGTCATGACTTTAAACGGTCACCGCGTCCAGAGACGCGGTGACAGAGGGATGATGTCTGCTGTCCCTGACAGCAGACATCCTCCTTCATTGCCCAGGGGGGGGAGCTATGCCCCCCGTTATGGGCGATCGCTGTGATTGGCTGTTCAAACATGAACAGCCAAAATCAGCGTTGAAATGTGCGATGAGTAAAAATTAGACGCTGCTGCCCCCTAGTGTCCCAAAAAAAATAAAGGAGGTTAAAATAATGATTTTTTTTATAAAGTATAGATATGGTCTTTGTTAGTTATTAACTATTTTGAGTGGTATGATTATTTGTCTCACAAGCAGAAAATGTAACATTTAGCAAATAGAAAAATGTTCCATTTTTTTACGACATTTTGGTATTTTTCACAAAAAAAAAAAATTGTATCGACCCAAATTTACCACTAATTTAAAGTACAATGTGTCACGGGAAAACAATCTCAAAATCACTGGGATAAGTAAAAGCAAAAAAAAAGTTATCCCCACTTAAGTGATACATGTCAGATTTGAAAAAAAGGCCTCTGTCAGGAAGGCAAAAACATGCTGCGTCGGGAAGGGGTTAAGTCAAAAGGCCATATAGTGGTAATAAGCAATAGGTGTATATGGCTGGATTGTAACTGTACTTCATAACAGATTTTTCCTTTTATGTTAGAAATGTATACGGCAGGTACTTCAGCGGGGCCAGGCCCGCCCCATTTAGTGACAGCGGCGGCTGAGTGCGCCCCCTTTAGAGATGTCGCAGCTCGGGCATGCCCCTTTCGTGACATCGGCGGCCCGGGACCGCCCACAACGGTATTGTCGGCTGGCCCAGTCTGCCCCACTTATGCTGCCCCCAGTGCAGCAGTGCCCTGCACAGCTTAGTTCCTAGGAGGAACACTAGCTGCCTAGGTGTTATCCTTGACTCAATACTCGCTCCCATTACCAATTGCAGGACTTTCTTCCGGCTGCACCCACTCTGTGGGATGTCCTCCCAGGCACAATAAGACTCTCCTCCAGTCTCCAAACCATGGCCCTCCAGCTGTCGTGAAACTACAAGTTCCATCATGCCTTGCCACAGTTTTGCTGTTAAGGAATGCTAACACAATGGCAAGACATGCTGGGAAGTGTAGTCACAACAGCTGGAGGGCCACAGTTTGGACATGCCTACTATAAGTGTTCCCTGAAAACTCATCTCTTCAGGCAAGCTTATCAAATTCCAGAACTCAGCTTATTTCCCTATAGATTGTAAGCTTGAGAGCAGGGCCCTCCTACCTTTTGACTGTCTGTAAATACAAGGTTTGTTGTATAACGGTGTCCTTTTGTAAAGCGCAATGGAATATGCTGCGCTATATAAGTAACTGTTAATAAATAAAAATAATTCTCCTTCTCTTGGGCTTTTGTATGGGTATGTCTCCTTTTCCCTTCTAGTCACCTATATGCAGAGACGCGGTGACAGAGGGATGATGTCTGCTGTCCCTGACAGCAGACATCCTCCTTCATTGCCCAGGGGGGGCAGCTATGCCCCCCGTTATGGGCGATCGCTGTGATTGGCTGTTCAAACATGAACAGCCAAAATCAGCGTTGAAATGTGCGATGAGTAAAAATTAGACGCTGCTGCCCCCTAGTGTCCCAAAAAAAATAAAGGAGGTTAAAATAATGATTTTTTTTATAAAGTATAGATATGGTCTTTGTTAGTTATTAACTATTTTGAGTGGTATGATTATTTGTCTCACAAGCAGAAAATGTAACATTTAGCAAATAGAAAAATGTTCCATTTTTTTACGACATTTTGGTATTTTTCACAAAAAAAAAAAAATTGTATCGACCCAAATTTACCACTAATTTAAAGTACAATGTGTCACGGGAAAACAATCTCAAAATCACTGGGATAAGTAAAAGCAAAAAAAAAGTTATCCCCACTTAAGTGATACATGTCAGATTTGAAAAAAAGGCCTCTGTCAGGAAGGCAAAAACATGCTGCGTCGGGAAGGGGTTAAGTCAAAAGGCCATATAGTGGTAATAAGCAATAGGTGTATATGGCTGGATTGTAACTGTACTTCATAACAGATTTTTCCTTTTATGTTAGAAATGTATACGGCAGGTACTTCAGCGGGGCCAGGCCCGCCCCATTTAGTGACAGCGGCGGCTGAGTGCGCCCCCTTTAGAGATGTCGCAGCTCGGGCATGCCCCTTTCGTGACATCGGCGGCCCGGGACCGCCCACAACGGTATTGTCGGCTGGCCCAGTCTGCCCCACTTATGCTGCCCCCAGTGCAGCAGTGCCCTGCACAGCTTAGTTCCTAGGAGGAACACTAGCTGCCTAGGTGTTATCCTTGACTCAATACTCGCTCCCATTACCAATTGCAGGACTTTCTTCAGGCTGCACCCACTCTGTGGGATGTCCTCCCAGGCACAATAAGACTCTCCTCCAGTCTCCAAACCATGGCCCTCCAGCTGTCGTGAAACTACAAGTTCCATCATGCCTTGCCACAGTTTTGCTGTTAAGGAATGCTAACACAATGGCAAGACATGCTGGGAAGTGTAGTCACAACAGCTGGAGGGCCACAGTTTGGACATGCCTACTATAAGTGTTCCCTGAAAACTCATCTCTTCAGGCAAGCTTATCAAATTCCAGAACTCAGCTTATTTCCCTATAGATTGTAAGCTTGAGAGCAGGGCCCTCCTACCTTTTGACTGTCTGTAAATACAAGGTTTGTTGTATAACGGTGTCCTTTTGTAAAGCGCAATGGAATATGCTGCGCTATATAAGTAACTGTTAATAAATAAAAATAATTCTCCTTCTCTTGGGCTTTTGTATGGGTATGTCTCCTTTTCCCTTCTAGTCACCTATATGCATCAGTGTCCTCCCTCCTATGTGTGTTTGCACTAACACCTAACTTGCCTCCAGGCACCTGGGATGAAGTTACACCACAGTTTACTTGGGTATAGTCAGAGATTCCAGATGTAAAACATGCAAAAGACAAAACTGAAATTAAGTTGGATCACATTTGTCATTAAACTTACTAAGCAAAGATTGTTCCATTGTAGCCATTCATGCAGGATTCCACAATATTTTTTGCCACGTTTGAAAAAACGGATTCCTGGAAGATAGAGGTACATGTGTCACTTTTTTTTTAAAGTAAGTAGTCCCAAATATATCTGCAGAAAGCCATTACCTGGACACTAAAACAACATTTAGGTAAAAAAAAATAAAAAAAATAAGTGATTCTCAACTGGTAAGGTACATTATACTGATGTCAACATAACTTGTTGTCAAAACTGATGATTTGTTGCCATAAAAGTGTCGACAATATCTTTTAAGGTCAAGTAAACAACAGCGCTAATAGACCTAAATTGATGCGTTTATTAAAGCAATCAAAATTATACACAATTAAAATATAAACTGGCTGGCACATCAAATATTAAGATTATAAACAGACAAATGCTGTAGATGCAGGTCAGGCAATAGCAATAAGTACTTTAAATGGCTTGGATTACTTAGTTAAGTATGATCCCTCTCATTTTCACTGTCAATCAGTGTTAGTATAAAGGATGATTGGTAAACATGTAATAGTCTCTCAGGTATACCACAGTTCTCTCACAGCTGGTATCGGGTGACTAAACTAAGCACGGATGACTGCCTGTATGCCTCCCGACAACAGCTATGTGCGGTCCTGCGCGGTGCTATAGCCTGACAGCAGTCAAAATCTAGTCAGCTCCAGTGTTTTCTCTCCAGTGAAAGCATTGGCCGGTACTGATCACTCAGCACACGTGTGCTGAGCGATCCGTGCTTAAGCACGTCTCTCGGCACAGGCTCCAGTGTCGCCCCATGTATCCAGGGCCTAACTTCTGAATAAAACAGGAGAGAAATAGTCATCCAGTAGATAATGCTGCTAAAGCCCTTTGTCAAGTATGCGCAGTGAGAGCCAGGGAGAGGCGCGCACCACATGCTCAATTAAATCATCAGAGATATTGTATTAAGGACTCTTACACATTTGCCTGCATATACCCTTCTAAGTGATGTGCATCCATCACGCACAGGCCACGGTTTAAAATCACCATGAATAATGCTGTGGCAATATAACTGATCATTGGCAGATGACAGAGCTGTATGCAACCTAGCGATACTGTTACTGAGGCTCTCTCTCAAAATGGGGCAGATGGATTAAGCCTGGTGAAGAGAAAGTAGAGTTATCATAGAAAATGATAACACACCAGCCAATCAGCTATGTTTAAAAAATGACAGTTAGGAGTTGATTGGTTGGTGCATTATCTCTTCACCAACCTTAATACATCTGCCCCAATGTATCAACTACGTGGCACTGTTAAGTATTACTGTGTTGGCATACTGGGATAGAGATCACTGTAGGATGCTGGATTAACAGTAAAACTAAGAGGACACTAGCAAGCAACTGCACTGCATTACAAAAAGCTGGTATAGTATAGTAATAATGTGCTGCAAAATAAATGCAGAGATTAAGTACATTCTTAAGGTGGATACACACTATACGATCTTTATGAACATCGACAAGATGTTAATACATCTTGTTGATGTCCCTTCCTGCTTCGCCTCGCTAATGAGGTGAAGCAAGAAGTATTATTGCGGCGTGATAAGCACCGCTATAATACATCTGCCCCAATGTGCACTGGGCAATACTTTGGTTCTTTCACTAATTCTATATAGGGAACTTTATCAATTAAGAACTCTTTAAAATCTATATAGGTAACCCACCTGAGTTGCATCCGTATTTGCCACATGGTCAAACGTAAACATTTTCGGCTCAGGTTTAGAATGCAGACGGATTGCGTTGGTAGACAGAACAGAGAGACAGAGTCCCTGATCCCCATCACCGGCAACCAAACTTCCTTCCACAGGGGGTCTAATTCTCACAAAGACTTTTATGGCATCACCTTCAGGACTACACAGATTAATAGGGAAACTTATTAAGCATATTAATATCACCTTATATAATAAAAAAACTAAAAAAATAAATTATACTGAAAAAATAAAAAATGGACTAATCTGCTCCAATACATCACAGATGATTTGCAGATTTGTTTTCGTCCAAAGATTGGACCAGCAAATCATGGAAGTGCCCATACATCACATGGATTGTAATTTTAATAATGACATGCAGAACATTTAAATAATGGGCTGCACTACAAAATGAACATGGAGAGATGCCTACAATTCTGATTGGGCATGCAGACCCCCTTCACATTTTTGTTACCACTATATAATAGAGAAAGCATATGAATGACACCACATAATAGAGTGCACAATTAGTCCCACCATATAATACCGAGAGCATTTGAATTAATTCAAGTTAATGGAGCAAGCCAGTCAGGGCACTCTGCTACCTATCATAAAGGGGCAGTGGAAACACAAGGGCTGTGACTACAGGTGCCAGTGTGCTGCAAAAATGCCAGCTATTATGGGCACAGCACATAGGGCACTTTTGTCATGAATAAAGCATTAGCAAAACCAAACAAAACCCATCAGTGTCACACATCCCAAACCACACTGACTCGCGTTACCATAACAATTAAACATGTGCATGAAAGTAAGGAAATAATAAAAAAAAAAAATAAACTAGGTAGAACTACCTCCAGGCTGAATCACCTTGGGGATACACCGCATTGGGTACTTGTGCCATAAAATTAACCAGTCCTAAACTGGTCAGCACAGGGATGGATTTACTCGGAAAGTGGGTCCCAAAACATAAAATGGGGTCCCCTTCCCACACAACACCCAGAGACCCAAGGTTATGCATCTGGCGATGATTGTGCGGACTCATGCCATGCTAATAGTGTCAGTGGTGGCTCGTACCTTATGGGAGGAGGGGGGCTGCAGCTTGACGCGATGACAGCACCCCTCCCCCGCCTGCAGTATGATGACAGGCTCTGGGACTGGCACATGCACAGTACCGACCTCTGTATGCGCACGCGGCCAGCTTCTATGGGCTGCTTCGGCAGCCCATTACAGGAAAAGCAAGGATTATACTCACGATAATACCTTTTCTTCGGAATACTTCATGGCAGCCATTACATTGGGTTCATCCCTCTCTCCTCTCCAATTAGACAGGTAGTTTTTTCCCTTAGGATCCAGCCCCTTCCTCTATATAATCTGGCACCTCCCCACAGACCGTAGTCTTTGACTGTCTCCGTCCTGATCCTAGGGAAAAAACACAAACAGGGAGGGCCAACAAACTTTTGGGCTGCCATGAAGTATTCCGAAGAAAAGGTATTATCGTGAGTATAATCCTTGCTTTCTCCTTCATACTTCATGGCAGCCATTACATTGGGATGTACCAAAGCAGTAGGGTGGGTTATACTATACCTCAAGCCAAGACTTGTCTAAGAACTTCACTTCCAAAGCTTGAGCCCGCGACATCCAATGCATAATGCTTAGAGAAGGTATGCAAGGAAGACCAGGTGGCTGCTTGACAAATTTCTTTAGCCGAAACTTTGGCCTCTCTCGCCCAAGAAACCGCCATTGCCCTTGTCGAGTGAGCCTTAATGCCCTCAGGAACTTCACGACCCACCTTCTTGTAAGTAAATGCAATTACTTCCTTTAGCCACCTTGACATTGATTGCTTTGATGGAGCCAATCCTTTCTTTGCCCCCTGGGGAATCACGAATAATGCTTCTGATTTCCTGAACCCCGCCGTCCTGTGTAGATAAATCTTGATAGCTCTCAAGACATCTAGGGTATGCAATTTTTCCTCTTTCTTCGTCAGAGGATTTTGGAAAAAACAAGGCAAAACTATTTCTTGACTTAAATTAACTGAGGAAACCACCTTGGGTAGAAAGGCCGGCCTCGTCCTCAGCACTACCCGATCCGGGAAAATCTTAAAATACTGTTCTTTGATGCACAGAGCATGAATCTCTCCCACTCTTTTTGCTGAAGTTATTGCAACTAAAAATAACATCTTCCATGTTAGAAACTTTAACTTCGCTCTGTCCAATGGCTCAAACGGAGCCTCCATTAGTCCATTCAAAACCAAATTAAGATCCCACTGGGGGATTATTGACCTAACTCTAGGCCGGATCTTCTTGAGAGCCTGACAAAACCTTTTAACTAAGCTATGTTCTGCTAGTTTCTTGTCTAGCAGCGCACTCAGCGCCGAAATCTGGACCTTGAGTGTTGAAGCCGACAGCCCTTTGTTAAGCCCATCACAAAGAAACTGTAACACTTGAGGAATGTTTGCTTTAGGAAAGGTGAACTTGCCCTTGGACCAATTTGCGAACACCCGCCATATTCTGTAATAGATCTCTGACGATACCTTCTTTCTCGCTTGGAGAAGTACTTCAATGACTTCTGGGGATAAATTCTTGTCTTTTAGTTGCCGCCTTTCAATTTCCAGGCCGCTAAATTCAATCTGTGAGGCTCTAGGCAATAAACTGGGCCCTGCTTGAGCAGATCCTGAGTCACTGGAAGAAACACTGTGTCACAACTGAAGGGCTGGATGAAGTCGTGTGGTGTGTAGCAACCGGAGGCGGACCAGAGGAGGAAGGATTAAATCGTGCAGGTTTAATAATAGAATTCATCAATGGAAACAATACACACTTGAATACTTTCTTTAAGTGGCAGTTAGTGTTAAATAATACTTGAGCCAGCAAGGCACTTTTAGAAGAAGAAAGTTCATTTGAATAATGACAGTTCAAGAGCACAGGACGACAGGCAGGGGTCTTGAAGAATAAGAGGATCCGGAAAGAGAATGTACTTGATGGTAAATGAAGGATCCTTGAAGACTGGAAGAAGATAAATGATGAAATGAGGATTGCAGAATTGCTTGGAAGCAGGAGACTTGAAGAGCTAGGCCAGGAAGCTCAGGGATACAGGAAGAGGCCAGACTGTGGAGAGGCCTGGCAGCGATGGGGTTAAGCAGTAACCTAGACCAGCCACAGAGCACGAGCAAGGCACCAAGGTCAGGAGAGGTGAGTCAGAGAGCCGGAGTCAGCTGGGAGCTGTGAACGCCTCGGGAGACTCTTTGTACTGACACTGAACAGCCCTAGGCAGATCCCCTATATCCCAAGAGGGCGGCTGCCATTGGCTGTCAGGTCAGTAGGGGCAGAAACCTCAGACCTGGGCCAATCTGCTATTTGCCCTTAACCAAGATGGCGACGCCGGCCTCCCGGCACCATTACAGCACACTCTGCTACACCTGTCAGCGTCCCACGCTGCCTGCTGCCCACCAGACTGCCGCTGCCCGCTGCCGCTGACCCGGAGACCACTACACGCTAGCCGACGGCGGGCGCGAACGGGTGAGTAATATGCCCGCCGCGCACCGCCGCGGCTGCGTGTGACAGTACCCCCCCTTTTCTGGGTGACCCCAGGGCACCTACGCACCTTGTGTGGGTTCCTTTGGAAGAATTGCCTCACCAGACGGGGAGCATGAAGATCTGCAGCATCAACCCAGGAGTTCTCTTCAGGACCGAATCCAAGCCATTCTACCAGATACTGCAGATGGGCATTGCGACAACGTGAGTCGATGATGCGCCTCACCTCGAACTCTGTCTCTTTCTCTGAGCCAATCTTGGGCGGTTTGGGCACCTTCTTCTGATATAAGTTCAATCTCAAGGGCTTTAGAAGAGACACATGAAAAGAATTTGAGATCTTCAGGGAAGAAGGAAGCTGTAGTCTGTAGGCGACAGGGTTAATAACTTGAGTAATTGGGAATGGCCCGATGAACCGGGGAGCCAGCTTCATAGATGGTAACCGAAGGCGTATGTGGCGGGTAGACAGCCACACTCGATCTCCAACCTTCAATTTGGGAGCCGCTCTTCTTTTCCTGTCCGCCATCCTTTTGTATCGAGCGGATGCTTTGAGGAGAGCTGTATGAACGTCTGACCAGATTTTCGCAAACCGTTGTAAGGAAGCAGCAGCTGCAGGAACATCGGAAGAAGATAAGTCTGAGAAATCTGGAGATCGGGGATGTTTGCCAAAAACAGTAAAAAAGGGAGTGGTGCCGGAGGATGAATGATAAGAGTTATTGTGCGCATATTCCGCCCAAGGCAGAAGGTCTACCCAGTCGTCTTGTGAAGAAGAGACGAATAAGCGAATGAAGGCTTCCAAGTCTTGGTTGACGCGTTCCGTCTGCCCGTTGGTTTGTGGGTGGAAAGCGGTGGAGAACTTGAGTTTGACTTGTACAGCGGAACAGAGGGCCCTCCAAAACTTTGCAACAAACTGCACTCCACGGTCAGATATAATCTCTTTGGGCAACCCATGGAGTTTGAAGATTGTGGAAATGAAGAGCTGAGCCAAAACTGGAGCGGATGGGAGGCCTTTCAATGGGAAGAAGTGCACCATTTTTGAGAACCGGTCAACTACCACCCAGATTACCGTATGCCCTTTGGAGGGAGGAAGTTCGCAGATAAAGTCCATAGACAAGTGGGACCATGGTTCTGTGGGTATGGCTAGAGGTAGAAGAGGACCGGCAGGAGACGTTCTGGAGGACTTATGCTGGGCGCACTTTACACAGGAGGCGACAAAGCTGGTTACATCTCGACGAATGGTGGGCCACCAATATGAACGTAATAGAAACATTAGGGTCTTCTGTGCACCAGTATGTCCTGAGAAACGGGAAGCGTGTGCCCAGGACAGCACTCTCTTGCGAAGATTGAGGGGAACAAAGGTTTTGCCCGGAGGAGGTGAAGGTTGGACCGTAACTTGAGCAAAAACCAGAGGATCGAGGATTGGTCGAGGAGGAGTCTCAAGGTCTGCTGGAGTCTCGAAAGAGCGTGAAAGAGCATCGGCCTTGGCATTCATCGACCCGGGTCTGAATCTGATCTGGAAATCAAATCGTTCGAAGAACATGGCCCAGCGGGCTTGACGAGCAGTAAGGCATTGGGCGTGCTTGAGAAAAGAGAGATTCTTATGGTCAGAGTATACAGTGATCTTATGTCGTGCCCCCTCCAGGAGGTACCGCCACTCCTCCAACGCTGACTTGACTGCCAGTAACTCTTGCTCCCCAATGGGGTAATTCTTCTCTGCTGGAAGAAACTTCTTGGAGTAGAAGGCACAAGGGTGAAGTTCCTGGTCCTCCCCTTTCTGCGACAAGATTGCCCCGACTCCCTCTGAGGATGCGTCCACCTCGAGAATGAAGGGTTTGTCGAGATTTGGCTGAAGAAGGATTGGAGCGGAGACAAACGCATTCTTTAGTTGTTGGAAGGCTAGAGAGGCTTCGGGTGGCCACTGACTTGGATCTACTCCCTTACGGGTTAGAGCAGTAAGGGGTGCAGCAAGGGTGGAGAAGTCCCGGATGAAGCGACGATAATAATTTGAGAAGCCCAGGAACCTCTGGATGCCTTTGAGTGTGGTAGGCGCTGTCCAGTCTAGGATGGCTCTTACTTTCTCTGGGTCCATCTCTATCCCGGTGCTGGTGAGGATGTGGCCAAGGAATGGAATGGAAGTGACCTCGAAAACGCACTTGTCTAGCTTGCAGAATAATTGATTTTGGCGTAGACGCCGCAGGACCTCAGAGACGGTTTGACGATGGAGATGGAGGTTAGGGGAGAAGATGAGGATATCATCGAGATACACCACGATGGAATGATACAGTAAGTCCCGAAATATGTCGTTTACAAACTGTTGGAAGACGGCCGGGGCATTGCAAAGACCAAATGGCATCACCAGGTATTCGTAGTGGCCATCTCGGGTGTTGAAAGCCGTTTTCCACTCGTCACCGGAACGAATTCGGATCAAGTTGTATGCTCCTCTCAGATCCAGTTTGGTAAAAATAGAAGCCCCTCTGATCTTATCGAAGAGTTCGGTGATGAGGGGTAATGGGTAGCGGTTCTTGACAGTGATATCGTTTAGGCCCCTATAGTCTATACATGGCCGGAGAGTTCCATCTTTCTTTTTTACGAAGAAAAACCCCGCTCCAGCTGGCGAAGTGGATGGACGAATGAAGCCTTTATTCAAGTTCTCACGAATGTAGTCAGACATAGCCTTGGTCTCGGGTAGAGATAAGGGGTAGATACGGCCCCGCGGTGGGAACTTCCCGGGTATCAGCTCTATCGGACAGTCCCAAGGACGATGAGGTGGCAGAGTATCGGCACCTCCCTTGCTGAATACATCAGAAAAAGAATGGTATGGTGTGGGTATAGACACGGGTGAAGCTGGAAGACTGGGACCTCCTTCTTGAGGATTAATTTGATTGAGTGGAAGGATACGAGGCATGCAAGTGGTTAGACAGTTCGTACCCCATGCTTTGATCTCCATGCTGGTCCAATCAATATGAGGATTGTGTTTAGCGAGCCATGGTAGGCCCAGGACCATCTGGTGTGATGACTGAGGAAGGACTAAAAACTCTAGAGTCTCTTGATGTAAAGCACCGACTAGCACTGTCACTGGATTGGTTTGAAGGGTGATTTGCCCACTACAAATACGACTCCCATCCACTGCAGTGAGAACCAGGGGATGGACCAAGGGTTGTACTGTCAAGGAGTGTTGAAAGACGAAGGAAGAAGAAAGAAAATTTCCTGCCGCTCCGGAATCCAATAGGGCCTGGACTTTGATTTTCCCTTGAGGACACACAAGGGTAACTGGAATGGTGGAAACAGTTGAGGAGGGAGATGAAAGCAGAACTCCTAACCGGGCCTCCCTCTGGGAGGTTAGGAGCGTCCGTTTCCCGGACGCAATGGACAAGAGGACAGCAAATGGGCGGAAGAACCGCAGTACATGCAAAGATTCTCCCGTCGTCTACGGGACTTTTCTTCCAAGGAGAGCCGAGAGCGATTGATCTGCATGGGTTCATCAGGAGGTGTAGTTGTGGAAGAACCTGATCTAGGAACGGGAACAACATTGGTGGTAAAGCGAGGGCGGAGGCGATCGGAGCGGTTTCTCTCTAGTTGGCGCTCCTGCATCCGTAGATCTACTTTGTTGCACAGGGAGATGAGCTCGGCCAAGGTAGCAGGAAAGTCACGAGTAGCTAATTCATCCTTGATACGACCTGCCAGCCCATTCCAGAAGGCGGAGACGAGAGCCTCTTCGTTCCATTTTAATTCAGAGGACAGGGTCTGGAACTGCACAACATACTGTCCCACAGATCGGCTACCCTGGCGAATCCTCAGGATTTCAGTGGCGGCAGAAGCCACTCTGCCAGGTTCGTCGAAGATGCGACGGAAAGAGGTAATGAAAGCTTCATAGTCATTGAGCAGGGGGTCAGAGTGTTCCCAGAGAGGGGACACCCAGTCCAGAGCTGACCCTGCCAGGAGAGACACAATATATGCCACCTTTGCCTTGGAGGTTGGGAAGTGAGACGACTGCAGGGTGAAATGAACATCGCATTGGTTCAGGAACCCACGGCATCCCTTTGGTGAACCATCAAACTTGCTGGGAGTTGGCAGTTGCATGTGATGAGGAACTACGGATCCTGGTGTGGAAACAGGAACTGGAATCACTGGTGCGGGAGCCACCGACACTGAGGGAGCCGCCTGGGGCGGGGACAAGGCCTGAAGAAACTGAGCCACTTGGCGTTGGGTAGTTTCCACTTGTTCAAGACGAGCCACGATGCTTTGAAAGACGTCCGCTATGGAAGCCTGTTCAACACCCGACTCCATCGTGTCAGTACAAACTGTCACAACTGAAGGGCTGGATGAAGTCGTGTGGTGTGTAGCAACCGGAGGCGGACCAGAGGAGGAAGGATTAAATCGTGCAGGTTTAATAATAGAATTCATCAATGGAAACAATACACACTTGAATACTTTCTTTAAGTGGCAGTTAGTGGTAAATAATACTTGAGCCAGCAAGGCACTTTTAGAAGAAGAAAGTTCATTTGAATAATGACAGTTCAAGAGCACAGGACGACAGGCAGGGGTCTTGAAGAATAAGAGGATCCGGAAAGAGAATGTACTTGATGGTAAATGAAGGATCCTTGAAGACTGGAAGAAGATAAATGATGAAATGAGGATTGCAGAATTGCTTGGAAGCAGGAGACTTGAAGAGCTAGGCCAGGAAGCTCAGGGATACAGGAAGAGGCCAGACTGTGGAGAGGCCTGGCAGCGATGGGGTTAAGCAGTAACCTAGACCAGCCACAGAGCACGAGCAAGGCACCAAGGTCAGGAGAGGTGAGTCAGAGAGCCGGAGTCAGCTGGGAGCTGTGAACGCCTCGGGAGACTCTTTGTACTGACACTGAACAGCCCTAGGCAGATCCCCTATATCCCAAGAGGGCGGCTGCCATTGGCTGTCAGGTCAGTAGGGGCGGAAACCTCAGACCTGGGCCAATCTGCTATTTGCCCTTAACCAAGATGGCGACGCCGGCCTCCCGGCACCATTACAGCACACTCTGCTACACCTGTCAGCGTCCCACGCTGCCTGCTGCCCACCAGACTGCCGCTGCCCGCTGCCGCTGACCCGGAGACCACTACACGCTAGCCGACGGCGGGCGCGAACGGGTGAGTAATATGCCCGCCGCGCACCGCCGCGGCTGCGTGTGACACACTGGACCCGCAATCGCCATACTCTCTAACATGGGGAACCAAGCCCTCCTGGGCCAGTAGGGAAGGATAGCTATGACTTGGACCCCCTCCGTTCTGACTTTCCACAATGTCCTGTGAATGAGGGAAATTGGAGGGAACACATACCCCAGGTGAAACTCCCAACTCTGCGATAGGGCGTCCACTCCGCTCGACCCCCAAGCCGGGTACCGTGAGTAGAACTGTGGCAACTTCTTGTTGACTGCTGAAGCCATGAGGTCCACCTCTGGTTGACCGAATTGCTCTACTATTTCCTGAAACACTGAGTCCTTCAGCTCCCACTCGCCAGGCACCACGCTTGTGCGGCTCAGATAGTCTGCGAGCTGATTGTCTTCCCCCAGCACATGGAGCGCTGATATGGACAACAGGTTTTCCTCGGACCAGCACATGATGTTTCGCACCTCTTCTAAGAGCCCGTGACTCCGTGTACCTCCTTGTCTGTTGACATAGGAGACGGTAGTGGCGTTGTCCGAAAAAATGCGCAAGTGCGCCCCTCGGACGTCTTCGCTGAAGAATTCTATTGCCTTCCACACGGCCCTTAGCTCTCTGTGATTGGAGGAGAACTCTGACTCGTGCCGGGACCACTGACCTTGACATGTCTTGCCCAGACCATGCGCCCCCCAACCCGTAGCGCTGGCGTCTGTGGTGATCACCTTGTAACGGGGACTTGCCAGTGAAGATTTTCTTGGTACTAGCTGATCGGCCTCCCACCATCTTAGGGATTCTTTGGCTGCCTCTGAGATCTTTATCCTTCTTTCTAGTGGCACCAGTCTTCTCGAGTAACCTAGAAGGGACCACTGGAGAGGTCTCATCCTCCATCTGGCCCATGGGATTATGTCCACCGTGGACGCCATCATCCCTAAGAGACTCATTGCTGACCTGAGGGGTACCCGATCTTCCTCGTAGATTCTTGAGATTAGCTGCTGGATTTTCTCGCACCTCTTTGTGGACAAGGACACTTGAAACCTCACGGTATCCACCAATACTCCCAGAAACTGGAGACTCTGTGTTGGCTCTAGACAACTCTTCTCCCAGTTTAACAGCCACCCGTGTTCTTGAAGAAACTGAATGGTGTAGTCTCTTGCTGTGACCACCTCTTCCTCTGAAGGTGCCACGATCAACAGATCGTCTAGATATGCCCATATCATGACTTTCCTTTTCCTCAGTTCTTCTATCAAGACCACCAGAACTTTGGTGAAGACCCTTGGTGACGAGGTGAGGCCGAAGGGCAGACAGGTGAACTGGAAGTGATCGTGACCTATGCAGAATCTCAGATATTTCCTGTCGTCTGGGGAGATGGGAATATGGAAGTAGGCGTCTTTTAGGTCGATGGAGACCATAAAATCGTTTCTTTTCAACCCCATTAAGATCGACTTTGTAGTCTCCATGTGGAACTTTCTTTTCTTTATGCGCAAGTTTAATTTTCTTAAATCTAATATAGTTCTGTAACCTCCAGAACTCTTGCTGACTATGAAGAGACGAGAATAAAAACCGGCTCCTTCCTCTTCCTCCGGGACTCTCACCACTGCTCCTGATGCGATGAGTCCCTTTAAACTTAAATTTAGAGCTTCCCTTTCTATCTTCGAAACTGGGATCTCTGAAACACAAAATTTCGCCATTCTTGGCTTTGACATGAACTCTAGGTGATAGCCAATCCTGACTACCTCCAGAACCCATCTGTCTCGGACGGTTTGTTCCCAGACGCGAGCAAAGCCCAACAGCCTTCCCGCTACCTGGGCCTGCTCCACCATGGGACCACCGTCACTGTTTCTGTGTGGTTCCCGAACTTTCGCCTCTTTTCTTGACGTATTGCCGAAAAAAGGCTCTGGACGTCCCTTGCGCGTATCTGTCCCGGACAGACCTGCCTGGCCTGTAGGACTTGGCCTGTCTATACGCTTGTCTGGAAGAATATGAGAAAAATCTCCCTCTTCTGTCCTGTGGTAATCGGACTGATTTACCGCCTGACATTCTTTGAATCATCTGATCCAAACAACTGCCGAAAAGGAAAGCACCCTCATAAGGCAATGTTGCTAGCTTGTTCTTCGAATGGGAATCTGCCGCCCATGATTTAAGCCATAAAGCCCTACGGGCCACCAACCCCGATGTCAGGGATTTTGCTGCAAAATCAAGACCATCTAGGGAGGCCTCACACATATAGTCCACTGCCAGCTGCACCTGGGTAAGACTTTTGCCGATTTGATCACGGGAAACCTTTTCCTGTATGTCTTCCTGCAATGCCGAACACCAAATTCTGAGCGCCCGAGAAAGGGAGGCCATGGCCACCCCTGATTTCAGTGAGACTGAGGCAGAGATATGTAGTCTCTTTAGAGCACTCTCCATTTTTTTATCCATTGCGTCTTTCAGTGACGCCCCATCCTCAAGAGGAATGGTAGTACGAGTCGTCACTTCTGACACTGCTGCGTCGACTTTAGGTATATTACACCACTTAATGAACTCTTCATCCTCAATGGGAAACATTTTTTGAATTCTCTTAGTCGACCCCACTCTCTTGTCGACACCCTGCCATTCCTTAGCTAGGATATCCTTCACAACCTTATGTACTGGAAAAGATCTCCCTTTTTTAGAACGATCCTCAAACAATGCGTCAAATTCAGACTTTGCAGGCTGCTTATAGTTAAGTGTCCTATAGAGATTTTTAAGCACTGCTTCTACCAACTCCACATTAAATAGACGCTCGTCCTCCAATACTTCGCCTGACTCAGCTGATGAGCCCCCAGACTCCTCCTTGTCCGCATCATCATGCACTGACACATCACCGTCATCTTTATCAAGGCTAGTCTGGGACCTGGACCTTTTATTCCCTGCATACTCCTCTTTGGAGATAAAGTTTTTCTTCATCCAGTCTCTCATTTCAGCTAACTGGGCTGATATATTCATCCCAACATCCTTCTTTGTCAGACACTCTAAACATAGTACTGTCTCTCCAACAAAGGCTCTATCGCATCCTGGACAGATTTTAGTATTCTTGGTCTTAGCCACTTTCTTTCTGGGCACTGAAGGCACACTACAAGACAAGAAAGAAGATACTAACTACCTGACTGCAAACATGGCATGCTGTAACAGCGTGTCCTCATTAAGAGGACTTACCTGGGCGGCGGTGTAACCCCCTTCTGAGAGGCATCATCCATGGCAATAATCCTGGCTTGCTACCAAAACGTTCTTGCAGCCGAACAGCCTTGCGCCTGTAACACCGACCAGGCGCCTTTTAATACACGCTGCCGCAGCCGCCAGCGTCCCCCTCTCTGCCGCTGGCGCCAACCCGGCGCGCACTTCCGCCTAGCTGGAACGCACGCGGCCGTGACCCGCACGCCGCGTGCATCCGCCGGAAGTGACGCGCGCGTCACCAACGCCGTCCTGACTGCCGGGGAGACTCAGCGCTACCCAGGAAGGAAGCCGGAGCCTGTACCCGGACACTGGAACACGCAGGAGGCGGCAAACAGGTGATACTTACATGCGCTATGCAGGGAGGGACGCCATGGGTTCTTACAATGTCCTTGCCACCGGCCCACGGACACACTTTTAGGCTTAGGCACCGCCAGCCTGCCTGCCCAGGTCTCCGGTCGCATAACCAGCCTACCGGGTATATCAAAAATAACAAACTAACTCTAACTGACTACCTGTCACAGACAGAAGGAGACAGGAAAAAGACTACGGTCTGTGGGGAGGTGCCAGATTATATAGAGGAAGGGGCTGGATCCTAAGGGAAAAAACTACCTGTCTAATTGGAGAGGAGAGAGGGATGAACCCAATGTAATGGCTGCCATGAAGTATGAAGGAGAAATCACTGTCCCGGCGCCTGTATAATACAGATGACAGGCACTGTGAAGGGCACGAGTGCAGTATGATGTAGGTACTGTGCATGCAAAGACCCAGTATTTCATGGGTTGCTGCTCAGCAGCCCATAAAGAGGCATCCCAGAGGGAGGGAACACCTCCCAAAGGGACCTCGGTTGGGTGACTGGCAGGTCGGACTTCCAACAGTAAGTCACTGCCAGTCACAGTGAAGCCAGTGTAGTCTCACAGACTGCATCTGGCTACACTACAGTGATGGATTTTACCTGGGGGGGTTTGCAGCCCATAGGTAAAAACCACCACTGAATATTGTGCTTTAAAGGGCTACTACAGGTCTCACAAAGGTATCCCAGCACTAAGAGAACAAGTGCCAGCATGCCCACACATTACAGGAGCCTGCTGACAATTTTAATGAAAATATAATAAAATATTTTATTCAGTGTCTCTCCATGCTTCGTTGCGTCCAGCTATTGTTAACCATATCAGCGGTGTAGAATGTAGCACGCACACACTTAACTAATTCATTCAGTGATGTCACTGGGAGACACACCAGACATGCAGTTGCTGATAATGTTGTCAGATTGAGCTGCATGCACAGATGATATGGGGGAGGGGTCATTAATGACAGTGTACCATTAAGGAGCATGTACCGTTTGGAGCATACCCACTGGGCGATATTGTGAACAATATCTCTCAGAGGGGCCAAAATTAGATATATCATTCATTATATTTATTTTAGTTTCCTTTATAGCGCAGCAGATTTCGTTGTGCTTTAGAATAGTAGACTGTGATAAAACAAAACTTGGTAACAACAGACAGACTTGGAGGTAAGAGGGCCCTGTTGCAAGATTACAATCTAATCTGTGTGTGTAAAAGTGCCCATACATGGTGGCTTGGCCTGGCTTGTGAGCGGATGTGGGTTCCCAGAGCTCCGCATTTATCCTGTCCTTACCTCCTGATCCGGGGACCCTGGCTGTCTCTCCTCTCTCCCCCTCATGCAAGAACATCTCCTGCGGGTCCTGAGCTACTGGCTGACCGGCTACAAGGCTCCCGTGTCGGCTCTGGCCTCCCGTGTGCTGAGCGCCATTTTGGATTCCTCAGAACCCTCACGTTTAAGCTGCGGTGACGGCTGGGGGTTTTTCGTGATCGGTTTGCTGGAGGCGACTCCTCTAGCTCTCTCTGCTGTGACTGCTGAGGCAGCCGGAGGGTGAAGATTCCGGTGTCTGAGTTTCTGTTCGAGCACACACCCGGTGGAGACGGGTGCAATTTTGGATCTTTCCACCCTTCATTTGCGGCTCTGTGGCGGTGGCGTTAGACGCTACAGGGGATATTGATGCTCCCATATTTACAGCCCCTGGTGCCGCCCTATATCTGGAAAAACCCTGCCTGAACATTCTGAGTTTACCTTAGCGGTGCTGTTACCTGGTGTGTTTGGATCCGTCTGCTGTGCACTGCTAAGGCTGCAAAGAGACTTGCTCCATATCCTGTACAATATTGGAGGCGTGCTAGCCGTCTCCATATTTATTTGTTTTTCTCTTCTTGAGGGTGTTTGTCTCTGCGCCTTTGCCCCCTCCATTTATTAGGTGGAGGATCCTCTTTATCAGATCCTCTATGCCAATTGAGGCCTCTGCAGACAGACGTATTGCTTTACGAATGGATACCCAAGGGGACACTACCTCTTCCTCCTGTATTCAAGATACATGTGTGGAGATGTCCGTGGTTCACCCTCCTGAGTGCTGTGCTGCTGTGACCCTTGCATCTCCTGTGGCTGTAAATTTGCCCTCAGAGATATGCATGCACATTCACAGCCCCTTTTAATACCCTGCCTCGAGGTCCTATACTAGCTGATGTTAGCCCAGGATTGTCCTGCCTATACTCAAAGGTCTTTGCTCCACCTGGCAACTGCTGCTTTGTTTTTTGTGGACGCCATCCTGATGGAGAGGAGCCTGTCGACATACCCCCTGCTCACACTGGTCTTGAGGACTGGCCGAACTAATATTCTGCAGTTCATTACTGAAAAGAAAAGGGGTTTCCTTTGCCGTCCTTTAACCCAATCATAACCCTTGTTCTTTGCATTATTTTTCATGTAATTGCTGATTTAGCCGTTACTCTGTAGCCAGGTGTTTCATATCATTTATATGCCGTGCATTATATCCGTATACTCTGACGGGGGAGATAACTACCCTGAGATTGATGTCATACATAGTAACCTGTTTTTCATATACCTTTATTTCTGCAATTTGATTTCAGGTTATCTGTCCGTCTTCCCATTATATTGCTTTTGCCACTTCATTCTTTGAATATATCCTGCTCTGTATGCCCCTGGTAATTCTCCTTTTAATATCCTCTATTTGGGTGGGTTAGTATGTGTGGGAGGGGATAGATAGTGGGGTAGTTGGGTAGATGGGGGGGGGGTTAGGGTGGGAGTGATAAATTCGGTTTACTGTGGGCTTAGGGTAGCTGCTTTAATCAGCTATAGGCCACCAACTTATTTTCTTCCGTAGTTAGTGTAGGTTTAGTGGGGGTAAGGTTATGGGGACAAAGTACGCCTAAGTTGGGGGTGGGTAGTACAGGGTGGGGGGTTCTGTGGGTGGGTTGCTTTGGGCCTTTTGGGAGGTTTTTTATTTTCTTTTTTACATTTATGCTACTGGGGATAATAGGTTTATTTAATCTAGGCAGTGGTGCTTTTGTCACCTGATTATTCCGGGGTACGGACTCACAAATTTTTGGTATATTATGGTTCTGAATGCGTTATGTCCCCATGTCTATACCGCTCTACTTTTTATGTGCTTGACTGCTCGGATGGCGCCTCCGGGTAGCTATGTGATTGTGTACCTATACTTATTATGCAGCGGTGACAACCATCCTACTATTTGGGTGTGTAACATGTGTGTATACCTTTCCATATGCCTGTATATATCCTACTCTGGTTACCACATAACCCCGAATGTGCCTACTGTTATGCTGCACCTTTACTGCCTATATAAGTATTGTCTTTTGGTCTGTCTTTTTTTGTTTTGAAAATTAAAAAATATTACTCAATTTAAAAAAAAAAAAAAAACGCGCCCATGCAGGGTACAATATTCCTGTGCGTTTTGAACTAGATTGCATTGCATGCGATCAAACCGCATGCAGTTTGCATGAGATTTGCGTGCCATGTGATCGGGACCTAGTTCAAAAAGCATCAGCTGTACAGACAATGGGGTGTATTCAATGCCGCGGCGAGCGAGGGGGTTAAACAGCGAGGATTGCAGAAAACCAGTGATCCTCGCTGTTTAACCCCCGCGCCAGCCACTCGCTCTATTCAATGTTCTGGGGAAATCCTCGCCATCACAGGACGGCGAGAATTCCCCAAAACAGCGAGACCCGCGGCTAATGCAGGAAACTCGCTCTATTTAGCCGCGAGTCTCGCTGCTTCTGGAGCCGCATACGCCAATTCCCCCTCACTCAAAAAATGGAGCGAGGGGGAATTGGCGTATGAGGGGGCTGCGTTGAATACTGTCAGGGTGAGTGGGGACAGTGAGCAGGAAGCTCTGCTCACTGTCACCGCTCGCCCACAGCATTGAATACCTGCCTTTATGTGCTGTGCGATGGGATGCCCAGGAGCGTGCATTAACAATTCTGATAATCTTTTGATTGTAACCACCAATCAGGGAACCATTGGCAACAGTGATATTCTGCTGTGGTGTTTTCTTGGATGCACCACTATGCCAGGAGTAATTTCAAAGTTTGAACATTGCAGTAATGTTCAGCATTACTGTGATTTAAACAAAGTTTCCAGCAGTGACAATCTGCACCAATCACATTACCTCCCAGCACATCACTCAGTGTATAATTTCCAGTTACATTGCAGAGCAGCAACCAGTCAGATGCACTCGCAGACTGAAACCATCAACCATTTGTGTGCGACAATGACACTGAACATTCAGGCATTAAATTAATGCAGATTACAGCACTGAGACCGACACAGTACTGTTATTGTGCAATGAGAGGAGATCACATCCTTTTTACCTTGATAAACCTGATGAAACATCAACTGGGTCACCTACAAAAAAAATATATATATATTTTATTTTGTGGCTAATACAAAATAAATCACAATAATACGAGAGAGCAGCTAATTATACAATATACAGCAGAAGCACTACAGATATCAGCATGTCTCCCCATTACCAGCCTTCAGTCACACAGTGCCAGCGCACAGCATACACATACAGTACACATACACGTACCCTTCGTGCCCGGTGCCATAGTTATTGGACTTCCGTGACCCTTATTTCCCGGCGTATGGATTTGCCCGTCAGCTCCGTAAACAGACTCCAAAACCAAAATGGCGGAAACTTCAAATTTGGCGCTTTAGCGAAGAGGTAACACTCAGGCGCTGTCACACGGCCACACCCACTGGCGGGGACGTCTCAGCACCGGGCCAATCGCTGCACAGTGCACACAAGCTTTGAGGCTGTGTCGGCCATCTTTTTCACGGCCGCCCATAGACTGCAAATGGCTGTGTATGATATGACCCCTCTGAGCCGCCGTCCTCATCTTAGTAGGAACATCGCGAGGCATTGTGGGCATATGAGCTGAGTAGTTGTTATTATATAGAAGGTAAGTTATTATGTTATATCTCCCGGTATCTGTGTGCCGCGCACTCTCTGCTTTTGTGCACGCTTTCAGTACACCTCTCTAAGCTCTGGGTAGTGGCGCATTGCTGGTTGTTGGCTATGAATAACCTGTTTACTATCTATCTATCTATCAATCACAAGGTTGCCTGCCTGCCCCTCTCCTTCAGGGAGAAATGCTCTGTTCCTGGACTTCCCTGGTAATGTATGATTGCCAGCACCTGTGGTGAGACACTTTTCTTATCAATTACCTAGCTCACCACAGGTGATGGCAATCATACATTACCAGGGAAGTCCAGGAACAGAACATTTTCTCCCTGAAGGAGAGGGTCAAGTAGGCAACCCTGATCTATCATCTAATATTTTGTAATATCTATTTAAGAGGGTAGGGTTACCACCACCTCATCCCATTCTGGACACATTAGTTACACAGGTTCTGTGGCTGGCTGGCTGGCTGACTTCAAGACTCAATTTCACCTGGTTTTAATCAGCCACAGAACCTGTGTAATGTGTCCAGCATTAAAGGGATGAGGTGGTAACCCTATAAGAGGGAGATGTACCAAATCTTTGACAGAAGAAGTTGCCGTAGCTACCAGTCAGTCTATAAAGTGACAGGTTATCAGTTGCTATGGGCAACCACTTTATTGGCCTGATTCTGATGTACACGCAATGCTAGTATTCACGTAGGTGATTTGCACAAGTTCTGGACTCCCCTATTACACATGTGTTACCCTGATTGTATGCCCCAGGTAGGACATTTAGCTGCACGGAGGTAACCATGAGAATGAGTTATAAAGTTGCAGATGGGTAAATCCCACTAGACCAGGCATTCCCAACCACGGTCCTCAAGGCACACCAACAGTGCAGGTTTTGTAGATATCCGGGCTTGAGCGCAGGTGACTTAATTAGTATCTTAGGGATTCTGATTAAACCATCTGTGCTGAAGCCTGGATATCACTAAAACCGGCACTGTTGGTGTGCCTTGAGGACCGTGGTTGGGAATGCCTGCACTAGACACTATGGTATATACATCTCCCCATATGCATTGGATAAATGTTATATTCAAGATGAGGTATGGGTAAAAATCGGAACCAGGCATAACAATGGGTTGGACAGGCTCCATTCATCAATTCCAGTCATTACGGAGCTTGTATGTCCAGGGGGTGCCTATCCAGGTGGGTCGGAGAGGAGAGGAGAGGTGAGGTGAGGTGCTGGAAACAGCACCCAAATTAAACCGATCTCTCACCCTTCGCTGGGTCGTACTAGTTTAAAATGACTTGCACACCTATGGAGGTGCGAATTCTTTTAAGCAGATTTGCAAATCATCCGCACGGAATAGAATCACCCCTTAGTCCAGCAGTTCCCAAACTTTTTTGAATCACGGCGCCCTAGAGCATCAACATTTTTTCAATGCACCCCTAGGCCAAATGTTTCTTATTGAGAATTTCAGAAAAAAATTATATGTTCTGTGGTGAGGGACAGGATGATCTTCTGTTTGTCCACATATGTTATGATTGGCAGCCACCAGCACTGGTTTTGCCTGTTACGTTTCCCATTTATAATATGAATTGATCCTAGTCCACCAACCCAAGGCACACAGTTTGGGAACCACAGCCTTAGTCCCTTCAAGATGATGGGCAAAATTTAATAGGATGAGAGTTTCAGAAAGTGAGAGATTTAGTAAGAAATCTCCGTGTTTTTTTTAAAGCGGCAATCATTTACACCGCAAAACCAGTTTGATTTTGAAGTGTAAATGATTGCCGCTTTAAATCAAAAATTGGAGATGTCTTACCAAGTCTCTCACTTTCTGAATCTCTCATTCTATTAAATTTCACCCGAGATGTTTTCACTTTGCTTATTTGTCACAGGCCGTCAAACATGCTGATTACAAACTGTAGTGCTAGACACTTTGTGCAAATACTTATCACTATCTGAGTGACCGAAAACAGACAACACGTACGGACTTATTCCAAAGCATTCTGCAGGAGACTCCCTGAAATAGCTGCAATCTCCCTCATTAGTCTAGCAATCTCCCTCATTTCACCCAGCCCACATTACACTGTTACATTTCTGTGGAAAAAAATGGAATAAGATATAGATACATTTACAGTGAATCATCTGCACGATTTCCCAGCACTTTACTAAGTATAGTATCTCTTACTAACTGCTTTGGGGATCATCTACATTTGTATATAAGTCATTTTAAAAGATTCCTGTCAGATGTAGCAGTATACACCCACGTTTCTAGGTGCCACAATCACAATCTAACCATACTGTATATGGAACTAGACATGCCCTTTAAGTGGAGCATGACATGCCCCCTCAATGGTACGCTTTGCAAAATTCTACTACCAACTATAATCTCGCTGAAACAAGTTTTCAAAAGTAGGCAAGTATGACCAATTTTGTGTGTTATTAGATGCTGAGATACCACTTGGTGCATGTTTAGATTGGTCGCATAATTGAGACTTGCACAAGCGCTACACTAGATGCCGATTCTCCAAAATGACCTGCAATGTGAGTGAGCATCCACTTCAGTGACACTACCCTAACATGCCAACAAAATGGCACATATGTGTGTCTGAATAGCCATTGCACACCATTGCCTAGTAAATTTCTGGGACCATGCGTCTCAATCAGTCCTGCAGCTTTGTACCCTGACACCATGAGATGCATGAGCTGTGCAACTTTTTAACAACTTAGATGCAGGTGCCTTCTGTCCAATTGAAGCTGTAACTTGCCAGAATCCCATCCGTTACATAATTTGGGAACCTATGACATAACCGCCTATATCTCATTGCTATGCAGAATGTATGGAACAGTGATCGCCAACACCAGCCCCCAAGGACACGAACAGTGCATGTGTTACAGATCTCAGCATCACAAGTGAAATAAATAATTAATCATGTAAAATATGTCAAACGGTAATGAATAAAGCTGTGCACCAACTGGGTACACAACTAAAGATTTATCTAAATCTGGTAATGTAGTGGTTTCCAAACTTGAATCATGGCACCCTCGATTATTATAATTTTTTCTTGGCACCTCCTAGGATAAAAGTTTTTCTGGATACATTTTGGGAAAAAAATATCACATTAATTATATTGTGTCTATCTGTCATCCTTACAGTTGTGCATCGGAATGTGTACATGATTTGTAGCCACTAGCTCTGGTTTTGCCTATCCCTAACAATTAAATACAATAATAATCAATAAATAAATAATTGAGTTGGTCCTAGATCACCAACCCGGGGAACCCCTGCAAAAGCCTCACAGTACCCCAGAGTGTCTAGGCACACATTTTGGGAACCAGTGGAAAACAGAAAATGGTCATTCACATATATTGGTTAAATCTGTTTAATGTAACAAATTTATGTGAACAATAGTTTGTGCTCCTTTTCCAGGGTTTGGGAGCAAATAGATGATTGGGTATTTGTATATTATCACACCCATTAAGCAAATAACATAGTGTCAGAGTAGTGAGTTCACATCGCATGCAATTTGGGTGTGATGGTACTTGTTCAGTTTCACTGCACCCCTGCCCGCAGATCGCATTGCATGCAATGCGATTTAGCACACCCCCACTATCCACTTCACCCAGAAGCATGGCGAGTGGACGCGGTATGTGTCTTTCCGACGCTTTCATACACCCACTATCCATGTTGGCGTGGAGTTGATCTTATAAAGCGTGGCGAGCCCAAAGTATGGCAAGCGGCCGCGAAATACAGGTCAAGTAATCCGCGGGGCTCGCTGCGCTTGCCATGCTTCGGGCAAGGTGGCTCGCTGCACTCGCCACACTTTATAAAATCAACTGCACCACGACGTGGATAGTGGGGGTATGAAACGGTTGGGAGGAAGTGTACCGCTGCGCTCGCCACTCTTCGGGGTGACGTGGATAGTGGGGGTGTGCTAAATTGCATCACATCGCACGCGATAAAATCACATGCAGTGCAATCAGCGGTCAGGGGTGCCGGGAAACTGAGCAGGTACCATGCGATGTGATCCCTACACTGACATACGTAGTTAAGTTGGGCGCCGTGATAATACACAAGTACCGATGATTGTAATTTGCACCCATTACCAGATATTTGTTCCCTCCCGATAGAATGGACAGATAAACAAAGTCTTTACGCTTAATGGCCGCTATCACTAGTGCTATACAGTATGGGCACTTTTCATGCGATTCTACCACATTGTTGCGACAGATCGCATCAAGTGGCATGTCCTTTTCCTGTGATCACAGATCTCAGTGGCCGCCACAAGGATCTATCAAACCCTGCAGTGACTGGTATCGCATATGATACATTGTATGCAAACCAGCTGCCCTGGAGCTGCCAGATGAGTTGGTGGGGTTTTGCATGCGTGGTACCACATGCGATACCTCACACTAATGAATGGGGCTTTAAGTCATTCTTTGTTATGGGTCCTAGAAACATGTTTATTTAAATACCAACCTTACCCTTTTTCACAGAATGCTATTATTTTTCATATTTCCTCTCTATCTTTAGCTATGTAACCACCTTAAATTGCAGTTTACAAATAATGATTTCCACTATTATTCAATGCCGCTGGCAAGAGGGTTTGTGTGGCGAATATGGCTTGCTTTTGGCGAGGATCGCCAAAAACAAGCCACCCTCGCCGTCAAAGTCCTTCGCCAGCCGCTCGCCATGTTCAACTTTCAGGGGAAATCCTCGCCGTTGGAGGATTTCCCTTAAGCGACGAGGTTTGCTGCAAATACAGCGAGTCAGGCGCATTTTGTGGTGAGCCGTGCTGTTTCCACCTCGCCTCAAGGAGCAGGCAAGGTGGAAACTACGAGTGGCAGGGGGGTGATTTGAATACTGACGACCAGCTATCGGCACTGCTTCCCGTTATAGCTCGCCATCAGGGCATTGAATGAATATACCTCTTTGTAGGCTACATGCACCCTGCAAGGAAAAATATATTGCCCACCCACACATGTTACTTCTGTCCCACCTGAAGTGTAACATGGTTTTGCTTTCTTTTTTTTTTTTACTTATCAATATAAATTTGGCACTAGATCCAATACCTTTACTTCCTTTTCAGCCATGAGTAAAAGGAATCCAGTATCATATGTGAAGCCTGCAGAGCCCTCTTTCCTCAGAAAATTCAAGAAGGATGTTGGCTACAAAGAAGGTCCAACTGTAGATACCAAGGTATAAATGCGTCTATCTATCTATATTTATTTATTTATTTGTATTTTCTACAAAAATACAAGCACACTTAAGGCGCCCTTACATTATGCGATTTGGGCAAGATTTTGCCCGATTCGGATGAATCGGGCCGTGAAATCGTCCCAAATCGTATATGGAGACATCCCCTCCGACCCGATGCGCGGCCCTGTGCGCATCGGAGTCGGGAGGTCGGACGGGCTGCACATAAGATTTGCTAAATCTTATGTGCTGCCCGGAGCCGTGCTCCCCTGCAACGGGGGACCTACCAGAGCCGGGCGGAGGGATCAGGCGCAGAGAGCCGGGCAAGAAGCCGCTGCCATCAGCGGGAGCAGCGCAGAGTACCAGGGAGCCGTGCAGGAGAAGACGCAGCAGCAGAGCACTTCCAAAAAAAGAAAAGCCCATACAAACACATAGGAAGCCATTCATTGGTTGAGACCTCTCTCAGCCAATCAGCGATTGGCTGAGACCTCTCAATGACCAATCAATGGCTTCCTATGCTTTTTTATGGGCTTTTTCTTTTTTTGGAAGTGTTCTGCTGCTTGCGCTGCTGCTGCATCGTCTTCTCCTGCCCGGCTCCCTTGTACTCTGCGCCGCCCCCCCGCTCCTTGCCCAGCGGCTTCTTGCCCTGCTCCCTCCGCCCCCCTCCCCGCTGCTGTCCCCCGCTCCCATTGTCCCTGCAGCTCCCCGGGAGTTGCATGCGATTTATCACATGCAAAACTTGGCACTTGAAGTGCCATCGCATGTGATCCCTCCCGGGGAGCTGCTGGGACAATCGGGACTATGACAAGTCGGACAAATGTAAGGGGGCCTTTACACTTGAATTCATCTTTGTTTGCTATCCGTATACATTGAGAGTGTTCCAGTGTCTTCTACAGCCATGTTCAATGGGAGCAAATTTTCCAAATCTATCACATCATAGGGTATTTATCACAGGTGCAAGAATTGTGTTATTCAGTTGGGTGCAAATGTTTTATTTTATTTCATGCAGTACTAGTTTTGTTTCTGAGGTTTTTTTTCCGTTTAAAAAAAAAAAATCCATATCTTAAGGAACAATTGTTGGTACGTACTTTGGAGCCCCCTAATAACTGATTAAGCACTATACTGCTCTACTGCTCACCCTGCACCCCTTCCCCACACACACACTACACTACTGCTCACCCTTCACCCCCTCCCTGCATGCACTACATGATTGCTCACCTTGCTCTACCTCCCCACACACACTGTCACCCCGCACACACTACAGCTCATCCTAAACCCCTTCCCCACACACTGCATTACACTTCAGTTCACCCTGCAAACCCTAAAGAGCTTAAAGGGGAGCTGGTAAAAGCAATAACAGAATTATTCAACCAGACACAGAGGACTGGAAAACAGCGAATGTAGTCCCACTGCACAAAAGTGGAAGCTAGGAAGAGGTAAGCAACTATCGACCAGTGAGCCTTACATCAATGGTAGGGAAATTGATGGAAACACTCTTAAAACCAAGAGTTGTAGAATATCTCAAAAACAGCAATTTACAGGATCCAAAACAGCATGGGTTTACTGGGGGAAGATCATGTCAAACAAATCTTATTGACTTTTTTGACTGGATGACTAAAGTAATAGATCAAGGTGGGGCTGTATATGTAGCTTATCTAGACTTAAGTAAAGCTTTTGACACTGTCCCACATCGCAGACTGTTAAATAAACTTGAAAGCTTGTGATTGGATTCTAAGATAGTTGAATGGATAAGAGCGTGGTTGCATGACAGAAAACAGAGAGTTGTAGTAAACGGAGTACAGTCAAAGGAGGGAAAGGTTACAAGTGGAGTATCCCAGGGATCTGTACTTGGTGATATTGCAAATGGAATTGAGGGTAAAATGTGCCTTTTTGCAGATGACACAAAGGTATGCAACAGGGTAGGCACACCAGGAGGGGTAAAACAAATGATTGAGGATCTAGGTAGATTAGAGAAATGGTCAAGAGAATGTCAACTACAGTTTAATGCCCAAAAATGCAAAATCATGCACTTGGGTTGCAAAAATCTAAAGACTCAATATAGTATAAATGGCACTATAATGGAAACTACTGAGGAAGAGAGGGATCTAGGTGTCACTATTTCAGGGGACTTAAAAGCAGGTAGGCAATGAAGAAGGCAAGTCAGATGCTTGGTTGCCTAGGGAGAGGTATCCGCAGTAGAAAGAAAGAAGTAATAATGCCACTGTATAGGTCATTGGTACGACCTCACATAGGGTCAGATGTACTAAGCTTCAAAAGTGATAAAATAGAGAGTGATAAACAACCAGCCAATCAGCTCCTGCCTGACATTTTTCAAACACAGTCTGTGGCATGGCAGGTCGGAGCTGATTGGCTGGCTGTTTCTCACTCTCCATTTTATCACTTTTGAAGCTTAGTAAATCTGGCCCCTAGAGTATTGTGTTCAGTTCTGGAGGCCATATCTCCAGAAGGATATAAATACATTAGAGACTGTACAAAGAAGAGCAACTAAAATGGTGCATGGCCTACATCACAAAACGTACCAGGAAAGACTAAAAGATCTTAATATGTATACTTTAGAGCAGAGAAGGGAAAGGGGGGACATGATAGAAACTTTCAAATATATCAAGGGTTTTAACAAGGTACAGGTGGGAGACATTCTTCACAGGAAGAGGAGCAACAGAACACGAGGACATGCACTGAAACTAGAGGGAGGAAGATTCAGGGGAAATGTGAGGAAGAATTTTTTCACAGAAAGAGTAGTAGATAAGTGGAATAGCCTACCATCAGAGGTGGTAGACGCAAATACAGTAGTACAATTTAAACATCCTTGGGATAAGCGTATTGATATCCTTACAAAAAAATAAGGATCAAATATGGTTTGAGGTAACGGGGGAAATTTACTAAAGGAAATTTGTAAAAAAAATAGGTGTATTTGTATCCAGAAATACACTTATTTTTGACATTTACTATGCCGAAAATACGGCAATTCGTATTCGTAATGATGTGCTATCAATACGAATACGAATTGCTGTATTTTCGGGATAGTAAATGTAAAAAATAAGTGACTTTCAGAATACAAATACACCTATTTTTTTACAAATTTCCTTTAGTAAATTTCCCCCAACATGTTTAAAAAAAGGGGCAGACTAGATGGGCCAAGTGGTTCTTATCTGCCGTCAAATTCTATGTTTCTATGTAACCCACCCCACACACTAAGCTACCACTCACCCTGCACCCCCTCCCCATACTACACTGCCACGCACCCTACATCTCTCCCCGAACGCACTGCACAATTGCTCAACCTGCATGCCCTCACCACACACAATGCACAATTGCTCAACCTGCATCCCCTTCCTTCCCTCCATACACTGCACTGCGCTACTGCTCATCCTGTACACATTACACCACACTACCACTAACACAGCATCACCTCCCCGCACATGTTTCAAAACACTACACTACCGCTCATCCTGCACCCCCTCACCACACGCTGCGCTTCACTACTTTTGTTCATTGTATCATCCTGCACCTTTCAAAACCCATGTAGTTCCTGTTTCCTACCTGGGGTGTCACTCTCTGCTACACTGCTTCTATAACATACTGATCTGTATTTCAGTGCTGAAGTATAGACAAGAGTGTACTAGAAGCACCAACGTAAAGAGCAAAACTCCAGCCAGGAAAGAGGAACTACATGGTTTTTGAAAGGGGCAGGGTGTTAGAATCAACAGTAACTACCACTCACCCTGCACCCTACTTGCACACTACTGCACACATTGCACCCCCTCTGTACAGCACTACACTACTACTCATCCTGCACCCCTCCCCAAACACACTACCCTACACTACAGCTTGCCCTACGCACACATTGCACTACATTACCACTCACCCTGCACCCCCTCCCCACACACAGCATCAGCTGCCTGTGGATGGGCTGCATGCTGATTTGAAAGAAGAAAAAAAAAAAGGTACTTACTTCCTAGCACGGCGCCCATCTCGTTGATTGTATGCCTTAAGTTTAAGGCACTTAAGGCATACAATCAACGCAATGGACCCGATTTTATGTCAATCACCAGCTAATTTGCCGGTGAAAGACAAAATCGTGTTGATCGCGTCCATCCTGGCCCCTAATAAGGGGCCGCGATGCGACCGACGCGATCAACGCGATTTTCCCATAGGGAACAATGTTAAATTATTTTTAAAGTGAAAATCAATGAGATCAACCCGATTTTACATATGTGACAATGTGAAATGGGCCAATATGGCCCATTTCACATTGAACATGGTTAAAAAGTATGTTTAATGCCCCCCCCCCCCCACTATTAACGCCAACCCGAAGCGTGGCGAGCGGCAGCGGCAGTATGCGTCCTCCGACCTTTTCATACTATCCACGTCGGCGTGGAGTTGATTTTATAAAGTGTGGCGAGGGCAGCGAGCCACCGAGCCCAAAGCGTGGCGAGCGGACGCGGATACCTGTGAAGCCCGCGAGGGGACGCGAATACCTGTGAAGGTATCCGCGTCCGCTCGCCGCGCTTTGGGCTTGGTGGCTCGCTGCGCTTGCCACACTTTATAAATTCAACTCCACGCCGACGTGGATAGTAGGGGTATGAAAAGGTCGGAGGACGCGTACCACCGCCCCTCGCAAGTTGGCGTCAATAGTGGGGTGGCGTTAACAATGGGGGGGGGGCATTTAAAACATTTGGGGGGTTTGGTATTAAAATGGGGGGTTTTGGGGCTTTTTACATTGAAATCAATGTAAAATCGGGTCTCAGGGACCATTTTATATTGATTCCAATGTAAAAATCGGGTCGATCGCATCGCCTGCGATTTTAGTTGGCATGCGATCGACGCAATTTTTCCGACCCGATGGATACCATCAAAATCGGTACCAAAAAAACCTATCCCAAGGGATTGTGCGGGGTCCGAAGATCGTTTGACTGTCAAAATCTTGCATTTAATTGAATGACTACTAGTGTTTGTAGGTTGAGATACTACCACTGGATTTTCTTATATTTAAGTTTGATTTTAAATATGAAAATCACTGGCTATCAAACACAACTGTAATAGGCCCTACACACATGACGATATTAAGGCATTTTCTAAGCAACCACCGGAGAATACTGGCGCTGTAAGCCCGTTCAGCACACAGCGCTGACAACTCACTCTGTGTGTTGGCTGTCGGCTCTGTGTGCAGAGCGACAGCGGCACAGCACTGCCTGACCTAGCATAGCTAGGTCACCATACACACACATTGTGTGTAGGACCCATTAGTAAAATTCCTAGTACTGTAAAGCCCTGTACACATGGGGCGATTGTAGCCCATACCGCCAGGGATATGGTCGCTAAGCGACCATATCCACGTTGTACAGCGCAACTGTCGCCGGGAGCGCACTCCCGCGACCAGCCCTGGGGTGGTCGCTGGTTGGAGGAGCATCTCTGGTCACTGATGAAAATGGGACACAGTGCAATATATTCCTGAGCAATCTATTGCTCCGTGTGTACGGAACTTAAGGCGGCAGTTTTGCAGTTTTTTTTTTTTTTTTTGAAGTAAACCTTTTACTATACATAGACTACATGTAGGCATTCTGACCTGAGTGAACATCCATGAAAATGTCCCCTATGAATTAATAGTCACTAGCAGGTGAATATGTGGCCATGAGGGTTATCAGATCTATCACTAGTATCTTGTAAGTTTATAAGCTGCAGTCACACAAATATTTTTTTCTATCGGTAACTTAGGTCTGAAAATACTGGAAAGTAAACAACAGCAAGATATTAGAAACATCTATAACCATTTTAAAAAAACACGTGGACATTTAGGCCACAATAACCCCTTTTTTTTGGTGGGGGGGGGGGGGGGGGGGGGTTACCCCTCCCCAGCTTGATAGTATAATTTTTAAAATGTTTATATGTTTTCCCTCACAGGGACTAGCAGAATTATTTGGTAACCTTTACTGAGTTATGCTTCAATGTTTTGCCCCTTCAGCGACAGGAGCTTCCTGCTACAGCAGATGACAGTGATGGCAGTGATAAGGAGGATGAACAGCCGCAGGTCGTAGTGCTTAAGAAGGGTGACCTTTCAGAAGATGAGGTTTTAAAAATTAAACAACAAATCAAAGGAAGTACAGAAGGTTTGTAAATTAGCTGTTCTTCCCTTGGGAGGTCAATGCCATTAGCTATGTCTCCTTAAGGCTCAAGTGCGGCTTTATATGTCATACCATCAGACATGTCTTGGAGTAGGTTATCCATATACTTTTGTCAGAGACTTGTTAAATATTTCAAATCTGTACATTTATGACCTAATGTCCGAGTATTCAAGGCATATTTATGGACACACAGTACTTTAATATAACAGAGCATAACATACAAGCTTACAAAGCAAATGGATAATAGTGGAAGGAGAGTTTTTTAAAGTAATCTATTGGTCTACTCAGTTGTAAGTAAAAAAAAATAAAAAATGAAATAACACTTAATGTATCACATTAGGTTGTATTTTAACTGCATGAGCAGAATATGGCTGTTAAGTTAGTTATCCGCTCGTCCTTAGCATCATTAAGCAGAATATATCAATGTATAAAAATTAATCAAATAATGTGACACACATTTCCTTGATGGTCTAAATAATTCCTATGATGATGTTCATTAGGCAAACCCCATGTGTCAGCAAATCTGTGCTCTGGAGTGTAATCTTGTGGAAAAGTTCCTCAGCCGCATTGTGGGATATAAAGAGTTTCTGCTCCAAAGAAAAATGACCTAACCTAAAACAGTGTAACCACATAAACAGCTATAGCAGAATTACATATTTTTTAACTGGTTCTGGTATACTTACCCATTTGTAAACCCCAGTGTGTCATAATATAAACTTATGGGGCCTACACATATAGTGATTCCTCAGCGACTCCTGCTTAAATCGATTAGAAAATGCCCCTACATTGCTCCGTGTGTAGAGGCATAGCAATAGCAATGTGCAGCCACGTGCGTTGCTATCGCCCCATATTCAGCATCCTGGATAAATCTATAATCACCGGTGTCAGGGCTAGTGTTCCCTGTGAGTCTTCTCATGGAGAACACTGGCCCTGACAGATCACTCGGTTGTGCAGCGCTGTGTGCTGAGTGATCTAGCATTGCTCAGAACGCTCATCTCCCTGTGTGTAGGCCCCTTAACGCTTTCAGGTTGTACATTAGATTATACCAGATTTTGATGTCCGATAACAACCACTTGGCCCCCTATATACACACACTAATGTCGTGTATACACGGGACTCTGCCCTGGCGATTTTGGCTGAGCTCCGTGTATCAAGATGTAGTTAAGCCAACTGCTGAAAAGTCTCTAATTTTGTAACTAACAATATTTTGCATGAAAAAAGTCATAATACAGGTTGATTGAAAAGTTGCAGTTCACCCTAATGTTTCAAAAACTGCAGGAAATGGGAAAACTGAATACCCTAAAAGACATACCCTAAAAGATAGCCCACCTCTCACCCAGACCTTACTGGTGTATTCATTATTCCCATTTCCTGCACAGTTTCTAAGACAAAAGGGTGAACTGAGACTTTGAATCTCCCAATATATTCCTGAATAATGCCGAAATTAGTCTTTTTGTACCTGTCTCCACCTGAACGAACATTTCTATACTGTATACTAGAGGTGCAGGTTCAGATTTACTCGGATGTCAAAGCGGAACCTTATTGGCTATCCAACTCTCACATGTTTTGGAGCCAACATGTGACAGCCGATAGCCGATAAGATCCAGCTTTGAGATCTGAGTAAAGCCAAACCTGCACATCTCTTCTATAAACTGTCTACATTAAAATACCCCAGCCCCACTTATTCAGGCACATACCCGCGTACATAGCTGTATCGCTGAAATCTGCACGGCAGGGTTATGGGTATGTGCGGAGCTTTTCACTTAAGATATGCTATTCCTATCAGTGTGCTTCCTCAAAATCAGAATACATGTAGATGTACTGCGCTCTACTACTTGAGGTTTTTAGTGCAAACCGTAATTCGTTGTAATGTTGATGCCTCAAAATCAGGCCCTTTTTTTTTTTTTTATTGAGTAGTTTTTAATGATTTTTTCAAAGTAACAATACACCCAAACAGGCAGACACGTCAAAAAGTAATTGGTATACATCAAATTTGTAATATAGTACAACATGAGCATAGTATCAAGCACACCTGTTGAAAGAGTTATGAAAATATAGTTCCCGACGGCGCCATTCGGGTAGGTGGTAAGTATAAAGAGCAGGAGTGCATATGGTAACCGTCTTATATGTAGGATATATGAAGGATATGATGTAGCTATGTCTGCAATACAAACCGTGTGCTGTCCCTGCTCACTCCCGGGGCGCTCCACACAAACAAGGATATAACTTAAATTCTGATCCCTTATCCAATAGTGTAATCAGAACAGCCGGAGGTCTGCACCCTCCGGAAATCCAGCAATATAGGTATAGCAGGGGGGAGTATGTGTTGTGTAGCAGGTTGTATTTCACCCAGGAATGTCACTACTCATAAAAGAGCCCCAAGATGGCAACCAATGCAACAGCCTGGATAACGCAGCCCAGGCAGACAGTGCCTCCCGGAACGCTCACTCAGACCCCCAGCAGCAGGCTGTCAGCAGATGAAGCAGGGCTGTACTCCGTGAAGTGCCGCAGAGAGGTCCCAGACAGCCGGCAGACGGCCGGCGGGTGGTGCAGATGCTCCACCGGTCAGGATTTTCCAGATGGCATGAGCAGAGACAGGATCAGCATGCACCGCGCCAGGAGAGCGATCGCAGCTCCACCAGGCACCCCACGCAGGTATCGGGCAGTGTAACAGATGCAGGGGTCAGGGCTTTCACCGAGGGAGAGTGATGAGTATAGTTTAGGGTGCCCAGAGCCCACATGCAGGATGTTTGCGGAGCTCACTTACCCTTAGTCTGCTCACCTCTTGGCCTTTAATGTTTTACTGTATTTGTATTTTCAATAGTTTATGTAAAATATTTTATTTTCAAACGTATTTGCATATTTAATTATTTGGAGACTTCATTACAGTTGGAAAGTCTGAAATTTAGTCTGTTTTTAGCTTGCGGTTGCAGCCTTGAAATTAGATGGCAGCAAATCCTTGGAAGCCATTTCCAAACTTACATGGCCTGTTATGGAATTAGAAACTGTCATACCAGGATGCCTACTGCACTCAATTGCTGCTCACTAATACCCCTTTCACACAGCACAAACCCTGCTCAGTGTGAAAGGGCCTTTTGAAAAATCCTGGGTCCAGCAACCCGGCAATCTGACCCGGGTTTTAACCGGATGGGGACCGGATTGCTGGGCAGTGTGATTAGTTGAGCAACCCAGGTCCTGTTCACACTATAGGGAGGAGGCAGAATCAGCTCCTAGTGCTGCCTCCTCCCCCACCCCCGGTGATGCGCCGCAGCCCCGCCCTCCCGATGACATCAGCTACCCTTCTTTCTTACTTTCATTTTTTATTTATTTATTTATTTTGAACTATTTCTTTATCGCTTCATTTGTATCTGCCTTCCCTATTCATACTTTATCTCTACTAAATACCCCTCAGAACTTTATCTATTCTTATACCAACAAGCGCCTAGTAAACCTTGCTTTTTAGCCCATTTTACTACCGTTAACTCTATCAACGGGTAGCTCACACATTAGCGTAGACCCGTTTTAGGATATCATCCTAACATCCCATCAGCTACCCTGAGGGAGCTTCACCTTGCAAATGCCGTGTCGCTCTCCCAGGACGAACCCGTGTCCAAATCCCAGGCATGACCCAGCATTTGCAATGTGAAAGCGGTATAAGAAGCATTTAAGCTGCTGAAACGAATACCAGCTCCACATAACTTAATTCATCTTTATTATTTGTATAGATGAGAAACCAGTACCTGCTGATGGAAAGATCATGTTTAGAAAGCCAGTAAAACGATCCACTGGGGACAAGTTTTCAGGTATAAATGCAGCTTCCAGTAAGAAAAAGAAACCAGAAGAAACCACAGATCCATCATCTGTCAAATCCAGCCAAAAACAAGTGAAGAACAGTAGTTTACTCTCTTTTGATGAAGAAGATGAAGATTAGACAGTGGCCTTCAAGACTACTGGATTTTAGTTTTATTAAATTACTGGGACCTATACTGCTACTGTACTTCCATGTACTCTGCTGAAACCACAAATGACGTATTCAATTCTGCAGTACATTTTTTTTATATATAATAATATTTTTTTTTATACTATTGGAGTGTTTATTTCCTATGACCTGTTGTTATTATAAGTGGACTATAGGCTCACCTTGAAATATAAATACAAGTTATTTAATTCGGAGCTACATTTGTAATGCATTCAGCTAGAGGAAGTGTAAAAAAAAAATGCAATGAAAAAATAGTTTGATATGTTGTTGGAGCCATGTCTGTGTTTTTTTTTCTTTCCTTAAACGAGAAACTAATTCTACCCCATTCACACCAGAAGCAAATTACCAGGTTAAAGCTTTGCAATCTGGGAATTTGTTGAAAAACCCGCGTTTTTCAGCAAATTCTCAGGTTGCAAAGCTTTAAACCTGGTAATTTGCTTCTGGTGTGAATTCGGGTCAGACTGCACCAGGAAAATAACCCTGTACTCAAAAATGCTGGGTAGGTGGTATGAATTGGTATAACGGTTTACACGTGTCAAGTCCATCACATGTTCGAAGTGGCTACTGTAAATCACTGTCACCTCTGAAGGTGACATTAAGTTATAAACTTTCATGTTAGCTGAAGCTCAGTACAGCAGATATACTGGTAAATTGCCTCTTAACGAAACATAACTTTTCTTTACATGTTTCTTAAATGGATCTTTAAAGAAATAGGTTTCATTATTTTCAGTTTGTCTACATCTATTTAAACCGCTCTGTGTAAAGTTGAATGGAGTTAATTTTCTTTTGTTTTGTATTCTCTTTTCTGCATTTGAGATGCATTTTGTGTATATAAATGAAGTGATAATTGTACCCTTGATGGCATGCTGTTCTCTGGCTAATAGCAGCCAGTAACAAACATAATGAATAAACTCAATCTTTTCTCTAAAACCCTCTTCCCTATGTGATTATTGTGTAAGTAGTTTAGTACAGAGGACTTCGTAGATTATTATATATATTTAGCTGTCTGCTTTAAATCTGTTGGAACATTTTATAGACAGAATACCGTATATAGGGCCTGATTGAGAAATGGATGCAAAGCCAATATTCACAGAACTGAGCGATTTATCTGCATTGCACATGTATCAAGGTACTGCAGCATGCCAGCACACAATAAGGATGCCTCTGCAAAGTGATTGACAGGAAGTGACCATTTTGGGGTGTTAACATGGTGTTAGCAGGGAGTGGTTGTAAAAACACAGTTGTCTCATTGCCATTTTCATGGTGTGTATCTGATGTCAGCTGCAAATCTAAGCATACAAAAACATGGCGTCTGTCTGCATAGACTAGGGGTGGTCAACATACGGCCCGCAAACCAATTCTGTCTGGCCCGCTGCCCCCTACTGGTGCCCAATGACAAGCAGCCTATCTGGCAGAGCTGGTTGTCATTGCGTTACAGCAAGTGGCGCCGCTGACGACACCTTGTTTGCATCAGGGGGGTGGCTGGCCGGGATTTCCTGTGTAATGTCAGACACTGGATGGTGTGGGGGTGGAGCCACAGGCCTACGGCTCAACATTGAACTACTGACCAGCCAGTGGCAGCTTTGGCTCAAAATACAAGACCTGTTCAGCTGCAGGGGCTGATGGCAGGAGACAGTGTGGTGTGGAGACACCCGGTGTGGCAACCCGGTGGTAGCCCAGCACTGGTGAGAGGAACCCTAGTGCTGCCAGAGGTACGTAGTGCCATTTGCCTTGGGGCAGTTGGGGAGGAACATAGAGGCACCTTTTCCCGGGAAGTGGGGTGAAGTGGGAGGAACACTGTATCATCTATACTGGGGGGGGGGGCGGACCCTATTCCTGCTCAATCTCCGGGCGGGGCTCCTATCCTGCTCAATCTCCCCTGCTCTCTCTTTCATCCTGCCTCCGCTCTTTTTCTCTCAACTCAATCCACTCCACCTCTCAACTCTTTTTATCTCTCTCTGCCCTAGTCTTTTTTCTCTCTCTCTCCTCCCCACTTCTTTTCACACGCCCCCTCCTTCTCTTTCTTTCCTCTCTCTCTCGCCCCCTCCGTTTCTCTCTTTCTCTTTTCCTTCTCTCTTTCCCTCTCATTCTCTCTCTCACACTTTATCCATAAAGGACTCTCCTCCTTTCTCTCTCCCCAACACCTTTTTGTATCTTACTTTATCATTCAAGGACATTCCCCTTTTGAGTGGAAACACCCCTTTTCTGAAGTGCGGCCCTCGAATATTTACTGGAAGTGTTAAGTTGTCCCCCAGCTAAAATAATAGTCCACACCTGGCATAGACCTACTCAAGCAGTCAAAATTTAGTATAGGCTGCATATGCAAATGAGTTGAGGTTGCTTTAGTGGGCATCTATTTTAATATTTGGGCAACAGCTTCACTTGCTGATATCAGCAGCTATGTTACAGATAATATTGCACTTGCAGCTGTATTAGCATCCATTTCTATATTTGGCCCACAGTTACATATTTTGTAAGCCTTGGGCCCAAAGAGAAATATTCCTGTTTAACCTGAAGAGCTGTCTTTGAACCATAAATAATTTTAAATGAAAACAACATATGCAATTTACTTACATTTTATATAGATTCATATATTTTTACATTTTATATGGATTTTTGTAAAAACCTTAAAAATTAATTTTAAGTAAACGTAAGCTATTTTGTATAGCACCTTTTGGTTATCCATTGTGATGCAGCAATTTAGGAGTATTTTATAACAATACAGTCCTGGCTGCATTACAATATTAATGAGTACAGTCTGGACATGACTAGTTAACATAAGAAACGTGTAGATGGGTCTGATATTCATCGCTTGCCCAATATATTTGAGGAGTCACCCTAGGTGTGACCAGCATACATCTAGAACAGTATAGCTGAGAATACAGACTTGGCCCTTATTCAGATCTAATCGCAGTACAAATTTGTTCTCAAAATGGGCAAAACCATGTGCACTGCAGGTGGGGCAGATGTAACATGTATAGAGAGAGTTAGATTTGGGTGGGGTGTGCTGAAACTGAAATCTAAATTGCAGTGTAAAAATAATACAGCCAGTATTCACCATGCACAGAAACAAAATAACTCACACAAATCTAACTCTCTTTATACATGTTACATCTGCCCCACCTACAGTGGTTTTGCCCATTTTGAGAACATCATTGTACTGCAATCAGATCTGCATAAGGGCCCCTGTGAACAAGTAAGTATATCCCTAAAACCTGGACAGTCGGGGTGCCTTGAAAATTGCTTTTGAGAACCATTGTTCTACAGAAATCCTGGTTACAAGAATCAATCTCCTGATAAACTTGAACCTTCAGGAAATATATCTGATACTCTTTTCACACTGCATTTATAATCTGGGTTGTTGCCGGGTAAAAATTTTTTATTGTTTTTTGTTACTGACATAATATTATTGTCTTGTCACAAATTGCTTGTTTTTTAATATTTTATACAAATTAAAATTGTGATATCCAATTGATTCACATAGCGCTCCACCTTTTTTTCCCACTTTTGTATCCTCAAGAGGGCTTTACACCCCTCAAGTAGGAGCAGCTTAGCGACACACCCCACAGGGCGCCTATTTCTACTCTGAGTTTCCAATCTCGAGTATACCACCCATTCTATTGTTGCCGGGTAAACCTTGGTTGAGGTGCAGTGTAAAACCACCAAAGTGAATAACCTGGGTCAATCAACCCAGCAATTCAATCCTGGTTATAAGAAGGGTTAAACCTGGGTGACCCAGGTTCAATGTGAAAGAGTTGGACTCGGCTCTAACCCGCCATAGCGATGTGAAAGCACTATTAGAAGTATGGCCCAAAATCCTGTTTTAACAGTATGAAGTTTCCTTTTTCATTCAAGATATTTTGTATTATGACAAAATGTAATTTTAAGAAAAAAAAAATTAAAAAAAATTTGTGTTTAATGATCTATAATAAAATATAGCATACTACATTTTAGTACATCATTTTTAACATAAGGACTGTATTCTGGGATGTAAAAAAATTTTCAAGGCACAATATGGTTTTAACTATTTTACATGCAATTCAATAGTTGTTGTTCAATAGTTATTTTTGGTATTATTATTATTAATGATAATAATAATAAAAAAAAATGTTTTCATATAGACTTCAGTTTTGTAGAGAAATGGTTCATCTAAAATCATATTACGTGGCCAGAAAACATAGACTCGAGGTCAGCCGGGGCCTTTCTTGCTGCTCAAATTAGAAGTTCTTCAACCTCTAACTGCAGGTTGTTAAAATGAAAACCTTCAGCCTGACATAGTGCTGCTGCTTCATAAATATCTGATAGTCTAGTTCTTAGGGACTTTTTAAAGTTTTTATAGGTACTTGTTTCCTAGCACGGCCACAACGATCTTGATCTGGGGCATCGCAGGTAAAAAAAATCGCATGCGATGCGACCGACGCGATGGCTGCGATTTCCCATAGGGAACAATGTAAAATGACTCAATTTAACCAAATCAACATAGGGAACAATGTTAAATGGGCCAGACACCCCAAAAAAAACCCCTGACCAGTGAAATGGCCCCCCAAAAATACTTAACGCCACCCCACGATCAACGTCAACCCGAAGCGTGGCGAGCGGCGGCGGTACGCGTCCTCCAACCTTTTCATACCCCCACTATCCACGTCGGCGTGGAGTTGAATAGATAGTGTGGCGAGCGCAGCCGGATACCTTCACCGGTAAACGCGTCCCTTCGCGGGCTTCACAAGTATCCGCGTCCCCTCGCGGGGCTCGCTACGCTCGCCACGCTTCGGGCTCGGTGGCTCGCTGCGCTCGCCACACTATCTATTCTCATCTCCACGCCGACGTGAATAGTGGGGGTATGAAAAGGTCGGAGGACGCGTACCGCCGCCCCTCGCGGGCTCGCTGCGCTCGCCACGCTTCGGGTTGACGTTGATCGTGGGGTGGCGTTAACTATTTTTGGGGGGCCATTTCACTGGTCAGGGGGGTTTTTTGGAGTCTGGCCCATTTAACATTGTTCCCTATGTTGATTTGGGTAAATTGAGGTATTTTACATTGTTCCCTAGGGGAAATCGCGGGCATCGCGTCGGTACCATCGCATGCTTTTTTTGGCCGCATACGATGCGACCGACGCGATTTTGACTTTTTCAATGCATTTCAATGGGAAATAACGGGCATCGCAGACCATTAAAAATTACCCGCGATGCCCGTGATTGTGGCCGTGCTAGGAAACAAGTACCTTTTTATATTATAATGACACTGCTTGGCTTTGATGAATTTAAACAAATAATCTCTTTAGGACTAATTTTTATGTGTTCGTCACAAATCAATAAGAGAAAAATTTTGCAGTCATTTCCTTCATTAACCAATGTATTGGTCACATCTGAATGTGCACAATGTATTATTAATTTATTTATTAACAGTTTCTTATATAGCGCACACATATTCCGCAGCGCTTTACAGAGAATATTTGTACATTCTTATCAGTCCCAGTGGAGCTTACAATCTATATTTCCTACCACATGTACACACACACACATTAATTTTAGGGTTAATTTTGTGGATGCCAATTAACCTACCAGTATATTTTTGGATTTCGGGAGGAAACCGAAGTACCCAGGGAAACCCACACAAGCAGTCATAGGGGTCAATTGCTTTATGACTGAAGTTGCTTGAAACAATCCATAAATGCAACTAAGATTTCTCTGAATATTTGCTGCTTGTCATGCTCAGGGTCTGTTGTGTTCCCGGCAATGACACTGGTGGGCCAGTGGAGGGCGCTGGAAACCTGAAGGTAGGAGGCTTAATGAAGTGTGGGATTATACACAGGCTTTCCACTACTCTTGATGGATGCTAGACGATTGAAGATAAAAAAACAGGTTTAATGAAGAATGTTGGTAGTTACAGGTAAGTATAACTGAGTTCTTGAGCACACAGAAATATATATATATATATATAGAGAGAGAGAGAGAGAGAATCAATAAGTTCAATGGGAGAAAACCAGTCACTGAGAAGATTAGCAAGAGTCCTGGTTACCACTGTGGTGTGTTCTCAAGAACAAAGATAAAATGAAGCAGATGCTGCCTGAAAGCCAGTGACACTGGAGCAACAAAAAGTATATAACAATATAGGTAGGTGCATGGTGTGCAATTATCAGCTGCTGGCAAGGGGTGGTCACTCCCCTAAATAATGCAAAGTAGAAATGGGTATGCCAGCGCTGGCTGTATTAAAAAAATTAGACGGTTCACAATGATAAAATCATATTTATTAACTATAATCATATATAATGAAAAAAATAAATAAAATATAACTGATAAAATTGTAAAACAATATATAAAAATCAGAAAGAATTGTTGCAAGTGTCACATCTGTGACTTCGATTGTGGTATCTATTTGTGATAAAAGTTCAGTAAAATGGAGTCACAGACTGAAAAAACTGGGTATAGAGTGTTGTCATATTACCATTTGGGTGATCCACTGATGATTGAAGGAATTTGGGAATTATGATGTAGTCCTTTTAGTTATTGCAGATGGGTAAAAGTGTTCCCAATTAGTTGGCTCTGTGCTTGCAAGAGCTCAAGGTTTCCGGATGGCAGCCACTTGTCATCTGGTGTGCTTTTAGGGATTGGGCTAGATATCCCAAATAGATGGTCGATCACTTTACCAATTTTCTGTTGACGCTCTATAACTTCAGGAGATGGAAACTGGATCACCGATAGTTAACAATGTCCCAACAAGGACTGAACAGCTCAACGCGTTTCCCTGGATAATTATAGCTTCCGGCTTCCTCAGGAGCACAGAGCCAACTAATTGGGAACACTTTTACCCATCTGCAATAACTAAAGGGACTACATCATAATTCCCAAATTTCTTCAATCATCAGTGGATCACTCAATTGGTAATATGCCAACAATCTATACCCAGTGTTTTCAGTATGTGACTCTATTTTACTGAACTGCAAGTGTTACTGAAGTGTTTACTGACACTTGCAAAAAAAATTCTGATTTTTATATATTGTGTTTTACATTTTTATCAGTTATATTTTATTTATTTTTTCATTATATATATATGATTATAGTTAATATATATGATTTTATCATTGTGAACCGTCTAATATTTGTCATACAGCCAGCGCTGGCATACCCATTTCTGGAGCAGCCTAATAGCCGGTGGAGCGGGTGCACCTTAGTAGCTGGTAGCCCTAGTGTGGCCTGATAGGCAGTGGAGTGGATGTGGCCTAGGAGCTGGTGAGTGATGCGGCTCTCTGATACCAGCGTGCTGGGGAATGATGCATGCTCATAGCGCGATTACTGCTGTTCCTGACACTGCTATTATTTAGCTGCAATGTTTATTGAGATTACTGGGTATATTAACTAGAGGTCAGTTTGTTTCTGGACATTTTTTTTGTTTTGCAAAATGACAAATAGCTGACCAAATGACTGACTTTAGAACACATAGAACATTGGACCAACTATCGATTACTACTGCAGATTTACTGAGCAACGGTTTACAAAATCATTAAAAAAATTGTAGTGGATTTGACAGCAAGAAGGTTATTCCTGATTTCATTGAGAGCAGTTTCTGTGGAGTGGAGAGGATAAAAGCCAGATCAAAATGGGTCCACCAGGAAATAGAAAGAAAGATGGTAAGGCAGTTGTTTACAATCTACTCAAGGTATTTGGAGGCAAAGGGAGGGAGAGTGATTTAGTGATAGAGACTGTAAGGATCAAGGATGTATTTTTAGATGAGGGAGACGAGAGCATGCTTGAATGCAGGGGGGCACTGGTGTAACTAGGGCTCCGCATCCCAAGCAATGGTGAGGGGGGGGGGGAGCAGGCTCCATAGGGGCGCAGGGTCCCGGCGCTGTAACCTGCGGGAGCCGGAGGATGGATACAGGGGGAGGCGAGGTGGTGCCTGGGCAGCGTGAAGCACCCGGGGGCTGTGGGTGCAGGGACTGGACACTATTGTCTCCCATGCAGAGCATCTCTTCTCCGTCACCTGCAGCTACTCCCCAGTCACTGCGATGAACTACGCCCGTCCCTGACTGCCCTATTGTTCTCACTGCTTATTACAGATTATGCCACACACCGTAATGCCCATTACACAACACAATATGCCACACACGGTATTGCTCATTACATATGCCACATAAGTGCTGCTACCTACATTGCTAGGGGTTACCTGCATGGGGTTACATGCTCAGGGCCCGGGGTTACATGCTCAGGGCCGGGGTTTACATGCTCAGGGCAAGGGGTTTACATGCTCAGGGCAAGGGGTTTACATGCTCAGGGTAAGGGGTTTACATGCTCAGGGCCAGGGGTTACATGCTCAGGACCAGGGGTTACATGCTCAGTAAGGGAGGAGGAGGGGTGAGATGACTGGAGGGGGGTGAGCTGACAGGGGGTGAGATTATAGGGGGGGCAAGAGGGTAATGGGCCTGAAAGGGGGCGAGCTGACGGTGCAAGCAGGGGTGATTTGCAGAGAGGGCATGAGGTGACGGTGTGTTAGAGAGGGTGGGGTTGTGTGGGGTGAGGTGACAGGTGGAAGTGGAGAGGGTGGGGAGAAGGCTGGTCTCGTTCTTACCATGCTAGTCTCCTATTCCATGTCTCTCCTGCTTTCCAGACGCCACTGCTGCTCTCTTGTTCCACGGCCACTAGTCTTCTGTGCCCCAGTTGTGGGAGGCCGCTGCTCTGCTGCTCTTCAGTCCCCGGCTGTCACTCTCCAGTTCACTCACGAGCCAAATGGAGCTCTCGTGGTTCGGCAGACAGTCAGGATCAGGCACTGCCTGATTGGCTTGCGAGCTCTTAGCTCCGATTGGCTTATGGACAGTGCCAAATTTTAAGTGTAATGGTGCTGTCTGTGTTCTGCTGCATTGATTGCTGCCGTCGGTGCACCTGATAACCATTGACTGTGCTTTACTGGTAATGGGCCCCATACATCAGCAATTAATTGTGACAATTTTCAGATATGGAGATGATTGCCACAATTAATTTTAGATGTGTGGGCTCCCCCTTTTGGCAATCCCAATCAAAATCGCCAATCGATTGCTTAATCAGGATTTTAAACATGTTTAATATTCTGGTATTATCTGCAGATCTTTTTTAGATGTGTGGGCATTCCCAATTCGTCTTCTTCATCTATTTACATTATGAACAGCTGAAATGACAATCGATTGGGGCAATTTCCAGATATGAAGATGCAATCTTTAGATGGAAAAATCTGCCGATCACTGAAAAAATCTGTAATGTGTGGGCAAAGTCGGATAGATCTGAAAATCCATTTATCTGGCCAAAATATCCCAATATCTGAAAATCCATAAATTGTGATTGCTGATGTATGGGGCCCATAAGCCGGCTCTGAGCGGGGCACAGTGAGTGGACAGAGGCGGAACCGTTCCGCCTCCAAAATGGAACTGACGGAACGCAGTTCCACCCCGTTCCAGCTCACTTTAACCCCTGTGTCTGTGTATAATACATATTGCATATTAAAATGTATTTATGTACTGTTTCTTATTTACTTACATCAAATTAAGCACCAATTTGTTGTTTATTGTTACATTTTAATAGATAATAATTCATTCAGTGCTACCTACATATTTTCCTCCCTACTCCCCTCTCCTCATCCTCCCTGCTATCCTTCGCTCTTTCTGTCCTACTTCTATCCACCCCACATCTTTTCTGCTATTTATCTCACCCCCATTCTTCCCTGCTATCTCCCACTGTCCTTAATGCTATCCATCTCTATCTTGTTCCTCCCTGCTATCCTCTCCCCCCCCATTCATCCCTTCTATTTCCTTCCTGTCTACCTGCTATCCATCCTCCTTGGTATTTAACTCCCTCCAAACTTCTGTGGTACCAAATACCCTCCAAGGATGGATTGATCAAAGGGTTATCCCCGGTGGGCCGACAGTTATATGATGCATGTTTTGTTTGATGACATGTGGTCCCACCTTCTGCAGACAGCCAACTGTACTTATTACACTGCAATGTTCTGTTATTTCATCTCTGCAGTACATTAACTCTGCCATCCAGGGATGCTGCCATGGTTACATGGCACTTTATACCTCTGGTGCTATCCATGTCAGGCCTCTTCTATAAAATTTTCCAGGGCCACTGTCCGGTACCAATCCGCCCCTGTTGCACGATGATGTAATGCTGGGTACCCAGCAGAAAAACCTTGCTTGTTTTTAGTCGCAGCCCATATAGGTGCTGAAATAATTAGTATTGACCTCACTATTCATGTTGATTAAAAGTATATTTATTTATTTTTTTTCTTTGTTTTCTACCATAATGGTGGTCTTGAAAAATAGACAGTAGACAAATCCAGCAGATTAATGAAATAAGAAAGAGGTGATAGGAGCTGATTGAATGCAATTTGCCAAATATGGAAATGGTAAAGGTACAGATGTGTATTACATGATAGGTGTATAATAGGAAGCGGTGGTGTTACGGAAGAATATAAACATATCACACATCACCCGATATTATCTGCTCTTCTTTATGGAATGCAGATCACGAAAGGTCATACAGTGATGTCATGATGATAATTGCCTAATGTCCTTCATGCAATACTTTTCCCCAATTTTCTCCCTGATATCCTCACCATAACTGCTATTAATCTCCCCGTCTTCCACTCTATCCTTTCAACCTGTCCTCCTTGCTATCCAATCCCCTTCTTCTCCTCTTTACTTACCTTAGTCACACAATGGGATTGGTAGTTAGAAGAGGTCCTCTTACTGATGCTTTTCTTTCGCTGCCCCATTCTTTTTGGCAGTGTCTGCTCCTCTCCAGACCCAGAAAAGCTGAATCCCATGATGCGATGACTTGAGAACTTCTGCATTTTGTGGTCTTCTACAAATATTCCAGCATTTTACTGCAGCTGCCAGATGACCGGATAATGTGCCCTCCACTGAGACCAGTAGCACTTAATTCCCCCATGCCCAGCAGATACACATGTCTGCATTCCAAGCCCATTTCCTGCTTTTGTTTGTAAACTCATTAATGGTTATACGGGTTGAGTATCCCTTATGCCATCCACAGTGTCCATCCTCAGAGGCATTTGCGGTCCCAATGAGGCATTGTGTGGGTGCGCCGTGACAACATGATGTCATCTGCCCAATAAATCTTTTGGGATCAGAGATGCCTCTGTAGATGGATGCCAAATCTGGAATAATCCCTTATCTAAAATGCTCCTGGTCCCGAGCATTTTGGATAAGGTATAGTCAACCTATAATACCTTTCCACCAACTCTCTGGGTTCCTGGTATTCATATCATTATTTCCTAGACCCATCTATATACAATTGCCTTAGAATTATTTATTTGCCCACTATAAGGGTATGCTAATAATGTGACAATGGGTAGTGTTGTATTGGAATGTTGGAGCCTCCAAGTATATACTAACTTTGTGAAGAGATTTTTATAACTCCTCAATCTCCTCATGGTAGGCTATAGAAAATATCATTCCTGTCATGGACTTCTTTATCATGTGGTCTACTTCAACTTTTCCAGCATTTCTACAGCAGCTGCCAGACAACCAGATGATGTGCCCACTGATGAGACTGAAAGCAGAATCTAGTCCCAATTCACGTTCTGGGGGGGGGGGGGGGGGGGGAGGACACATGCCTCTCTCTCCCAAGCTAAGTTACCTCCATTGTTTGGAAATTCCTTAAGGTAGATCTGGAGGTCTAACCGCATTACTGCTTCAAAGCACTGAGGTCATGGGTCTGATTCCCACCATGATACAAACTGTGTGGAGTTTGTATATTCCTTCCTCACTCCAAAATTATACTGTAAGCTAATTGGCTCCCAATACTAGAAGGGCCAAGTGACTCTTATCTGCTTTCACAATTCTGTGTTTCTATTTTCCTTTTGGCTTAAATTCACTTTCTATCATTTGCATACCAATTTGTTTTTCTTTTATGAAGGAAACTTTTACCTTATTTATCTAAACGTTACTGCAGAAGACCTTGTATTGTGTGACTTGTCTTCCATAATGCATATATATTTATATCTATGGCTTCCATTGTGGATGCAAGCTGTCGGTGCTACACTGCATACATATTTAAGAGTGCTATTTTTGTGCCATTTTTTTACATTTGATTCGAGAATGCTAAACCTGCCAATGTTTATTAGTTAAGATTGTGCATATTTTGCTTCAAGCTAAAGAATTTCACATTTCTTAATTGTGTACTATTCCAGTAGATAATTGCTTTTTAAAAGCTTCATAATAGAGCTGATGAAAATTGCTGTTATTGACAGCTGTTTCTATTGATTGCAAGGTTGCAGTGTTTTTTTCATTATGTCATTGAAAAGGAAAAAAATGAAAAATATGACAATTACTCTGCACATTTTTGCTTGGGCTGCATTATTTAAGCAATTTATATTATTAGAAACATACTGTGAAGCTTATAATAGAATTCTTTGCCAAGGCTTTTAACTGTGAATGCAGACCATGTGCTATTTTAAGAATAATACATTTTATCATTTTTGTTAGGTTTAGCTAATCTCATTCATTAATTGTTTAAATGTTGGAACCTTGCTAATTGGCATTGAAGAAGTCTGACTGGATTGCCAGTTTTAAAATTTTAGAGATAATATTTTATAATAAAAGATAAGATAATGACTAACCCAGTAAGAAATATCACCTATCTATTCTTAAGGAAAGCTCCTAATATGGCCTGCTTGAAGTACTTATAAAGCACTATTCATAGTTCCCTAGCATATTTAATTCTTATTTGTGCCTCCTATACTGCCTATCCAAAGTTTTCACTGTTCCGGTTACATCCACAACCAAAGAAATTGAATTGTAAGGATTTGAAATGAAAACTGTTGGTTAGCGGTTCCCTTTGACATTTCTCCCAACACCCCTCCTGTCACTGACTGTAATCTCCTCTCATATATTTAGGTTTGTTTTTAGAAAATATCAGCATGGGGTTGCGTGTTTCAAAACTCAGAGATACGTAAAATTGTGAAAGATACAGTAACAGTACAGTACAGTAACCAGTTTCTGGCTTACATTTTACAGACTGTGTTTTGAAAAATGACAGTTAGAAGCTTATTGGATGGTATCCTATATCTCACAATTTTATATTTTCTCCGATCTTTGCTAAATACAACAAATCACACAAATTAAGCATAAGAGCAACTGACGACCTATAGAGAAAATTGTGTTCACATCTATGACTTGCACAATTTTTTCCTGAAATTTTTTATTAGTTTATCAATTATATTTTTAAAACTGATGCTTCTACATTTATGAATAATGTTTAAAAACATTATGTTCTCAAGGGCGCTGTTATGTAAGGAATTTATGGCTTTCAAAAAAAATAAAAAGATTTATATAAAAAGTGTTGCATCCGGAAATGTGAATGACTAAAATTGTGGTTATTCTATCAATCAGCAATATGTAGATTATATTGTGCTGATCATTTCTGTGGCACTGTAAAACAGGAAAGTATATAAACAAAGGCAGTCTTGCAAAATTCAAGTGTAGTAACATTTAAGTGAGAAAGCCCCTTCATTGTTTTGTCAAATGGGAATTTACCAGTCTCTGATAAATTGTGGGCACTGCAAAAGGTAGCCAACTGCTAGAGCCTCGCAGATATGTGTAGGCTGGGCTTAACTGTGGAAAGCTTAGTAGGATAGTACATACATTCTTTTTTAACTACCGTATATCCTGTGTTGTATAGGAAGCCAGTATACAAACTGACTAGTAGAGATCAGAGATTGGACGTGAACAGAGATCATACTGTATTCAAATGTTTAATTTATGCAGTGAACTTATGTTGTTGCTGTGGAAATGTTGACGAGGATGAAGTGTTGAGATATTAAAGGATTAGTCCATCCAACACTAAAATGTGAGGAATTATATGTGATATGTGATAAAATGTAATTTACCTCCTCTTGCATTTTTTGTAGGGTCCTTTGATGCCCATATTGAGGCAGGCTTTTTCAAAGTACCTGCAACATTATTAGCTGCCACTTTTAAATTATAGACACTGCGTGACGCATAGGATGAGGGAAGTGCAACTGAGTTGTTTTAAATTATATCATAATCCCCCCCAAACTTTATTTTGCAATCGGGGGGCAATCATTTTGAATTGCTTATATTTTAAGTCACCATATGACATCCTAGCCCATATTTGAGTATTGCTAGTAGATATATACATATAACCCCAGTATCTAGGCAATAGTGAGATTTATGGTTTATAAATGAACCAATGTTGGAAGTATGGATAAGAAAACTAAACCATTTGCCGCAATTTAAAACTGGAAGGAGTGTTGTAGCAGGAAACATGCTAATTTATTTAGATCATTGACAAATGAATTCGCTTTAATAAATATGTATTGTGCAGTACGGTGATATACTGTATCACAAAACCCTTTTTGACTTATTCTAAGTAATGTCCGTGTATTTTTTAGTTTGCCTATTTTGTAACTTTATATATAAAGCATAATCAAAAAATAGATTGATACCGAAGTAAGAACTAATGTACATTTCTGTGAATACACAATGTAGATAAATACTACTAGCAATAATAGCAGATGATTATTTTTGAGTTTACGTTCTTATTTTCACTGCGATCTCTTACTTCGTACATCCTCCCTTGTCTCCCACTTCTTTAAATTTTGTTCTGTACACATCCCTATATTCCGTCATGCAGGTAAACATTTATAGTTAAACCCCATCGTTCAATAGATGTGCAATTCACTGAATCATTTAATAATAAGCTTATACTTAAATCATTTGGCGGTTATGCATAAAAAGCTATGGTTCTTGAGTCGGCAGTATGCTACATTGTATACATCTCCCACTACTTTGTTGTGTTTTTATTTTACACCATCTCTTTTGGGGCGTTTAGGTTCAAATTAGCAGTAGGCAATCTAATCTATATCGCCTATTTTCTTGTGCCATTCATTGAAGCTTCTCCTGCTGTTTGTCTGGTCCTGCTCTTTTGTTCCTGTTGATAGCTTGCTCTGCTCCCCCCCTCTTCACATTTCCCTCCATGCTGAGCTTATTTTTACGCTCCACAGTTTAGCAGCTCCGTAATTGGAACATTCTCCAAATAATACCATATGATCGATAGGAAAACAGCAGGGTGGAGAGCCACGGCTTTCTACATTGTATCATTGTCATATGATGGCGAGCAGCAGCCTGTCCTCCCTGTTAATGGGCAGCACAGTACAAACATACAGCGGGATATATTTTTTGTAATCGATGTTGTATGTACATAAAATCTTTGCTATATTCATTCCCTGTAGTTATTAAATCTTGTTTTTTAGCTGGAATTGCAGTGCTTTTGTACATTAACTGTCCCTATTGTATAATACTAGGCAGCAAAACATGAATGTGGTAAGGAAAGGAAATACATCTGTAAATGAGAGAAAACAATACAAAGGATCTCTCATTTTGCACAAGGACTGCCAACCTGTAGCCCACATGACCCACAGAGTCCTTCTAAGGATCTGCAGGAACCAACTGTACATAATGGGCCTGATTCTGAGATGGATGTAAAGCAAAACAGAACAATAACTGTGCACCTTGGCAATATCATATTGCACCACAGATGGGGCAGATTTGAAACGTTCAGAGAGATTTATGCTGCCCATACTCTGTATAGTTATCTGAATCAGCAGATTGCGCAGATATTTGTACAATGTATTGCTGCGACCGACCTCTACAGTTTATCAAACCTGCTGAAATATTTAAGCATGTCCTACAGATTTGATAATTAGTATGCCAAAAGTATATGAGCTACATAGGGGAAGGATGGGGAAATGTTTCCTTCCTTGTGAAAGAACGCAGATATTCTGGTCACACACTAAGGAATCTCACATTGTATCACAATATCTGATGTTTTCAGCTTGTAAGATAAAATGTCGGTCAGTCTGATGCCAACGCGGCCATTTCCCCAGCATTTGCACATGCTCAGTAAGAAAATCACTGGGGAAATGGCAGGTGCACCATTTTCCAGGAGACCTGGGCATGCACAGTAGACTCTGGGACAGAGCTCGGGAGCCCAGCACTGCTGGATAGATAGGGGGAAGGAGCAGACAGAGTCTGCACATGAGCCTTCTCCTCTCAAATGCCTTGGACAAAAGGCATTTTATTTGGCAGTCTGTAACTCTTCATATATTAAGGACATACACTGTTAACTCTCTCACCGTGTATTGGCTATGATATCAGCGCCCTTGTCCTGTGGAGGAGAATTTCCACGTTCCTTCCCATGTAAAGGAACAGAGGAAATCTTAGTTGGTTGGCTGTGGGAAGGCACATGAGCCTTCTCCTCACAAGCGCCTTGGCCAAAAGGAATATTATTTGGCAGTCTGTAACTCTTCATATATTAAGGACATACACCGTGAACTCTCTCACCGTGTAGTGGCTATGACATCGGTGCCCTTCCCCTGGGGAGGAGACATTTCCCCATTCCTTCCCATGTAAAGGGACAGAGGGAATCTCAGTCGGTTGGCTACGGGAAAGTTATAGATTGCTCTATGCAACAAACTTTGCAAATAACAGAACATTTAAAAAATACTGCATTGGGCAGACATGCTGGATGATGTAGCATGACAGATTGATCAATATTTTTTGATTGGTCTCCCATATACATGCTACAATTATCTAGGTGGTCTGCCAATATCAGATGTGTAAAAATGAAGCTGCCCGGCATTTATAGGGTTACATACAACTGCTGCCAGTATTTACCATGCTTGCAAATATAACAAAACTTATATTTGCACCCTTTGCATTACTACATGGTTTACCCAGTTGCAGCGTTCCTTGTTATTGCTTTACTCCAAACAATGAACCAGCCCCAATTGGTGGTCACACTTCCTTAGTTGTTTAGGGTTTATTCTCATTTGGTCACATAGAAAAAAAACTGCACACTGAAGTGACGATGGTGCTTCTATAATCTCCTTTATTGGAACAGAACATGAGCTCTTGTGTATGCATTCTGTTTATGCTATTTATCGAAGAGAACACAAAGAAAGAGTTTTACCCACAAATTTAGAAAAACTGATATAACACTACTTGGTACTGATGAAGTTTTTTATGGGACATTACTCAGCTTTTATAAAAAAAAAATGTTTATAGCCAGGTTTATTCTGCATACCAAAGTTAATTTTAATATATTTATTCCTTCATGCTCCATCTTTTTAACAGCATCCACTCCATCATCACTAATGACAGATGTAATTTTGTTTCAACCGGCAGTATAACTCCAGACAATCCAGTAATTAAGACCGCAGTCGGGAAGAGTGGCGTTCCCGGACTATACAGCTACCTATTACCGGACATGGTATAGCGCCACACCTCCGTAGTCCGGCCGCCGGTCCTAATCAGCTGATTATCCGGAGTAATCCTGGACAGCTGGTAACCCTAGTATAAATAGAGCTTGTTGTATGTCATGATAAAAGACAACAACAGTATGATGCCTGTTAACAGACAAGTCTATTACATGATATTGACTGGATGCCTCATTTCAAGACCTGGCTGTAGCTTTGATAACACTTAAGGTTAAGCTTGCCATTATATTTCCTTTAATTCGGGATGCCTATGATTTATACAGATTTTGTTTAAACCAGGTGATATGCAGGCATGAATTTAGCCAGTCACATAGCCTGTGTAAATCATAGGTCCCGGATTAAAGTGATATTATGGTTAACTTATTTAAGGGTAAATTGTGCGCTCTGACCAATAACTGCACCATTCTGGTTTAGCTTTTATATCTGTCGTGTCTTTAAAACGATCGGACAAAAGAGTAATCATTAATGTGTCATATGTTTTCACCATTTACTTGCAGGCGACAGCCTCTGTGATTATATCTACTTTATTTATTTCCATAGTCTGAGTGCTTTAGTCAATGGTGGGTTAGGACAGGTTCTGTTTACTTTAGAAGGGCCAATTTGGTTATGATTTTTAATCTTTGTGTGTTTTTCCTTTTTGCTTTTTATCAATGCATGACATAGCTGTTCTGCTATGTATCACAATGCAGTTTGTATCATATTCACATTCAATTGAGTAATAATTTAAAATATATGCGTCAGATTACTTCAAAGGCTGTAACACAATGGTAGCTTCATCCTCCTGCTAAGGGTGTGATTGGGTAAATATTTAATGGAAATGTACTTAAAACTCACCTCATTTAATCTTACAAAGATGTATTAACCGTAAGTCATTGTAATATTTGATGGGAGCTTAAGTTCATGGTCTGAATAAAGTCAAACATCATGTCAATTAGTTATAGGAAATGTGACACCATTCTGAATATTTTTGGGTTTTTCCGCATCCTTTTAACATTCCAGAGGGTATAGCATTTGCAGCAGGTACAGTAGATGAAGTTTCAGTTTACTTTTGATACCATTTTATTGACAGCACAAAGTAGAGGCCTGCAACAGCAAAATGCTATTTTGGACCCAAGAGCAGCTCCCACCTCACCTTCTGCTCTGCCTGCAGCCTCGCAAATTACCATTCTGTGGGCACTGGTTGCCCAGAGGTGGAGAGCGTATTGTGAGGGGCAGTGTCTTGAGGAGTGCTGATGTGGTTGCCATGACCACCCTGTGGCGGAGCTCTGTTAGCTCCTGTAATTACACTGCTGGATAGGAAGTAATGCAGCCTCCCCTCCCATATAGGCGACCCCATTATCAGTTTGATAGCCGGTGGAGACAAGACAAGTAAGCAGTTAACATCCCAGTGGAAAGTCACATACCATTAGTGAGAAGGAGAAACATTGCCCTAGAGGCGGGGACATCGCAACATTTGCATATACATTTACACTTAGGGTGACCAACCAGTGGCGTAACTATAGCACCGCAGCCCCCGCCACCGCGGGGGGGGGGGGCGCTGTGCATGTGGGGGCGCCGGGGGCTGCGGTGCTACAGTTAAACCCCCCCTCAATCCCCCGCAGACTTACCTATCGCGCTGGTCCCGGCGGCTCCGTTCTTCTGCTGAGGACCACCACAAAATGGCCGCCCCCATATAGCACACAGTTCTCTGAAACTGTTTGCTGTATGTGGGTGGCCATTTTCTGGTGGTCCTCAGCAGAAGAACGGAGCCGCCGGGACCAGCGCGATAGGTAAGGCTGTGGGGGATTGAGGGGGGGTTTGCATGGGTGGCGGGGTAGGGGTGCTTGGCGGGGGGGGCGCCCAAAACGTAGCTACGCCACTGTGACCAACTCATCCCTTTAATACGGGACACATATTAATTACACAGGTTCTGTGGCAGTTTAAAACCAGGTGAAATGGAGTCTTGAGGTGTGGCAGTTTAAAACCTGGTGAAAGCCAGCCACAGAACCTGTGTAATTAATATGTGTCCCGGATTGAAGGGATGAGTTGGTCACCCTATTTACATTCCTCTATGACAACCATAGTAATTCTGGTAAAAGACTCCTAAATGTACAGTAAGCCAGATTGACATGTGACACATGATTGAACAGCTAATAGAAGAATTACTCTGATACTGGATGCTCTATGGTATATAGCTAATTGACTGCAACGGGAAAAGCTAACCTCATGTAGCAACGCCACCACACCACAGCCTAGAAACAATATCCACTGAGGCCTAAAGCTCACACTGATTGCTTTTCTACAGATAAAGAGTGAAATAAATACCAGATAAAAGTAAATACTTTTAATCAATAAAGTTTCCTGAAGAAGGTTACCAAGTAACCACTGATTGGGAGCTGAACAGTGTCATATTTCTATACAAAAAAAGCAATCAGTGCGCGGGGAGCCGGCTCACTCATGCTGTCTGTGTGGGTAAGGTTCAGGGGAGAGTCACCGTTGGAGCCTGGAACGGTAATGTATGCTGGTGTAAAATTAGAGTATGTATTAAAGTTATACTATTCTATGTGTGTGTGTGTGTGTGTGCTTTTTATTTGAACATTCTCTTTACAGGCGAACTACAAGTCCAAGGCAACCCATTAATGCCCCACATACTGGAACTTGTGGTTCGACTGTAAAAAGCAATTTATTTAAATTTAATTTTACACATATCAGCCCGGAATCCACTGCCTAGGGACACCGGGGACAGCCCCCGGCTTCAGCCCTGGATCGATGAAGCCTGGGGGGGAACACCACTCCCCCAGGTACCTCTTCTAGGGCTGACCAGCCACTTTGCGCATGGTACAGCTGGGTGGAACTGACGTACAATTTGTCCCCCGGCTGTGGCATGACAACACGGGCTGTAGGAGCCCAGTGCTGGTTCCAAAATACAGGTGACCCACAGTTTTTCTGTCCCCTATATTTTTTTTAAGACAGAACCATGCACAGATCTCAATGTTCTGTGCATGGCTTTGTCTGTTTCGCCAGTCTTTTTATTTTTTTATTTTTGGTAAAGTCTATCAAAAATGGCACCCTATTATATTTGCGAGTTGAATACTTTATAATGGGAAAACATCTGGATGCGAATTCAAGTGTGAGAAACAAATTGACAGGTCAAAATGTGCATTTTTTTGCGGCAAAAAAGTGTGATTTTTACCGCAATTCACATCCTATTAAATGTGTAATTTTCGTAAAAACATGCGAAATCGGATGTTTTTTTCAAAAAATTAGCAAAAGTCTAAAATTCGCACTCTATTACATCTCGAACCCAATGTCTACATGTTCCATAGATTCCATTAGATTCTTAATATAAAAAAAAGCCTTGTGAGCATTGATCCGTTTATTACAGCCTTGTGTCAGTTTCCTAGGAAACATTACTTGAATTACCTAAAACGTGCATCTATAAAATCACAAATACTCTATTACACATCTCAATACAGTAGCACTGGGAAAGCCTTTCATAGAATGATTTTAAAAAAAAATAAGTTTTACAATGCATATAGACTATAATGCGCAATAAATTAAGTATGGAGAAGAATATTGAAGTGATCAGTTTATCATATGAGATAGAGTACATCGAAAGCCATAAAAGTACATGCTTAATTAGCTTTTAGTAAAATAATGTGTATGGCTGACTAATGGTTGTGTGGGCACTACATGTACCCATGTCCAATATAATTGTCAAAAAATTTGGACCAAAAACAGCAAATAAAATAACTAAGGGACCGATTCAAGATCACTCGCAATGATCCTGAATCAGCGGGGCAGCGTCTCAGATGCTCGGTAAATTACGATGGTCGCAGCGTACCAAGCAAACCTGAATCAGGCTCAAAATCCAGTCTAATCTAAAACTGGGTACACACTGAGGAATATATTGTCTGTACGGCTGATGTATCATCAGTGGGGTCGGTGGGTGTGTACACCCAATATGTATGTTACAAACATCTACAGACTTATCACGTTGGCCCTGCTGCACAGCCAGTGACTGATATATCCGCATCCCGCTATGTGTCCGACAATCCGCCGGCCACCCTTCTACTTGCTGCTGAGACTGATGTCAAAGATGGGTGGGCAAATTTAAATGCCCGTCAGGCTTACCAGTCGAGTATCTGATTGGGAAGTGCATATGCATAAAAAAGTCAGACGCTCTGTCCATGCGATGTATCTGGCATCAAAAGCCAATTCATAATGTCATGTTATGACTTATACTAATATACCATAAGAAAAGTATGTACCTTCACATTATTTTCTTTTATTGCACAATAAAGTAACTGCCTTCAAGAGCATGGCCAAGCATTTATAATACTGACATTAAAGTGAATGGCTTGCAAAGAAATATTGACCTACTGAAATTCAGCATGGATCACTAATTAGAGACTCTGCAGTGGACTGCAAGCAGAAAGCTGCCGCTGGACAGAAAGAAAAACCGCCCCTTTTCAAAATAGCGATAATTTTGCAGATCCATTAAAAAAAAAATTTAATTGAAAAGGGTACTTGTTTCCTAACACATCGCCCGTCGTGGGTGATCGCATACCTTAACTTAAGGAATGCGATGGACGCGACCGACGCGATTTTAGGGCTATTTTTAGCCTTTTCCCTGACAATTAAGAAATCGCGTCCATCGCATGCCTTAAGTTAAGGTATGCGATGCGACCGACGCGATTTAACATTGAATGCATTGTATTCAATGTTAAATGCCTATGTAAAATCGGGTCCATTGTATGCCATTATAATGGCATACAATGCGATCGATGCGATGGACCCGATTTTACATAGGAAACAATGTTAAATGGGCCAATGGACCCGATTTTTCATTGCATACCCACCCTGATGGGTAATTTCTATGTCAAATGCCCCCCCATTGTTAACGCCACCCCACGATGAACGCCAACCCGAAGCGTGGCGAGCCCGCGAGGTGCGGCGATACGCGTCCTCCGACCTTTTCATACCCCCACTATCCACGTCGGCGTGGAGTTGATTTTATATAGTGTGGCAAGCGCAGCGAGCCACCGAGCCCGAAGCGTGGCAAGCGCAGCGAGCCCCGCGAGGGGCCGCGTAATACCTGGGAAGTAATACGCATCCGATCGCCGCGCTACGGGCTCGCTGCGCTCGCCACACTTTATAAAATCAACTTCACGCTGTCGTGGATAGTGGGGGTATGAAAAGGTCGGAGGACGCGTACCATTGTGGGGTGGCATTAACAATGGGGGGGATTTGACCCATCAGGGTGGGGATACAATTAAAATTGGGGTCTCGGGGGCATTTAACATTGGGGCCAATGTAAAATCGGGTCTCAGGGACCATTTTACATTGGTTCCAATGTAAAGATCGTGTCGGTCGCATCGCATGCGATTTGTTTGCATGCGATGCGATCGACGCGATTTTTTTAACACCCGATGGATACAATTTTTATCGCTGGCGCCGTGCTAGGAAACAAGTACCTTGAAAAGTGTTTTTCGTCGAGTGCTTCCACTAATTTGCTCAAGGATCAGGTGCTCTTCACTGACGTCAGAGACCCACCCATCAATCAAACTGCAGCTACTCTGCAACTTCTATGTGTACAGATATTTTTTGCTAATTAACTCCACGCATGCGCTATGCTTTTGATGTGCATGAACAGTCATTCGCTCAATCCCTCAATCTACCAATTCTCTGATTAGTGATCCCTTCTGAATTAGGCTGTATGTGCAGGGGTGCACCATTGCTTGTTGCAGCACAGGCTGAGCGGTACAAAGCAATATCCATCCTGTCCCCTATTCCAGGTGATAGCAGCAGCGGGTGCACCACAGAGCTCTGTTGGAAGAGCAGCGGTTACACATGCATGTGCACCTTCAGGGCTTGGAGGCCAGAGGCAAGCATCTCCATTTCATCTGGGGGTAACCCCTCTGACACTGAGCAGTTCTATAAATTTAGTAAATAGCTGAAGCCTGTACATTTGATTTAACAATGGCATCAGAAAAATAATGGAATGAAACATTCTGCATCCTTATACAATTGTTTTCAATTTTATGTGATTCTAAATACAACTGTACAAGAGAACCAATTTTCTGTCAACCCAAATCTTATAATCACAAAATCTGAGATTGCAACAGCTTATCCTACTTCATAGGTCTAGTTACAGGGTGATACTGTACTATAGGCATTGCTTATCCTACTTCATAGGGCTTCCTGGACCGAGAGGGAGAGAGGACCAGTGGCGTCACTAGGCGGGTGCAGGGGGTGTGGCCTGCACCGGGTGTCACCGCTCAGTGGAATGACACCAAAATCAGCTGTACTCTCACCGCACCTGCCCGCCTGGTAATCCGTGAATTGTCCACAGTCCACCTCCTCCAGTCCTCCTTGCCGAGGCTTTCAGATCATGGCTGCAGCTACAGGATCATGGCCGCCAGCCCCCTGCACTGAGGACATTTCCTCAGTGCAGGTGACTTCATGATGCCGACGCTGCCCACCCGTGCGTCTGACATGTGGAAAAGAGCTGGCGGGCGGAGGATGGTGGTGGCGGACAGAAAGACGGGACTCAGAATCACAGCAGCACCCATGCAAAACCATATGTAATGCTGTGCAGTTTGTAGATACTGTTAGCATTGTGAATGAGTTGCAGGGCAATGGTAGTATGGTGTTAACATAGTAACATAGTAATTAAGGCTGAAAAAAGACGTTAGTCCATCGAGTTCAACCAACTTATACAGGGGGAGCAGCCTGTGGTAGCAGCCAGGGGAGCAGCCTGTGGTGTTGTGTTCTTTTTATAAAGGTGGAGCAGTCTATGGTGTTTTCCTGTTATTATGCAGGGGGAGCAGCCTGTGGTGTCCTGGTATATTTATACAGGGGAAGCAGCCTGCAGTGTCCTGGTATTATTATGCAGGGGAGCAGCCTGCGGTATCCTGGTATTATTATGCAGGGGAGCAGAGGATGTCTAGGTACACCCGCACATACAGGCCACTCCCCCTTCAGATAGGCCAACCCTAGTGACGCCACTGGGGAGGACCCTGAGGCTCAGTTCAGTGACCTCCCGGAGCACATACCACTGCTGTTGTCCGGTTCATGGTGCTGCTGGCAGTGGGTCGATTTTGGTGGTTCTGTGGTGCTGCTCTGTGCTGCTTCTGCCAGTGGGAGGAGTGGTTTTGACCATGGGATAGAGAAGGGACTTGGGAATGACAGCGGGCGAGAGGTGGGACTCAGGAGTGATGGCAGTGGAGAGAAGTGGTACTCGGAAGTGACAGCAGGGGAGAAAGGTAGGACTTGGGAGTGATGATGGCGGGAACAGAGGAGACTCGAGAGTGACAATGGTGGGCAGAGGGGGGAGACATGACGGACATACTTGGCTCACTTATGCCCTCCACAGTGGCAGGCCTGTGCAGTAAGGGCCTAGTGGCACATCCAGCCCAGGGTATATACTGTAGATTCTAAGTTCTCACAAAGAAGGGTCCTGTATTCCCTCTGTCTCATTCACTAACTACTGTATACTGACTTTCAGGAACTGCAGAGTTTTATGGATTCTACCATTTAACCATGATGATGACTATGATGATACACAAGAACTTCCTATCAGGTATGTTAGTTGTTAATGAGCAATGCAGTTTAAGTCTGTAATAACAGCCCCTTGAGTGACCAGGAAGGGGTACATTTACTAAAGCTTTTAAAAATGAAAAGTGGTGTTGTTGCCCATAGCAAGATTATATCTATAACTTTTTAAGATCCAACAAAGAAATTATATAGAGAATATGATTGGTTGCTACGGGCAACATCACCTCTTTTCATTTTTAGAAGCTCTAATAAATTTACCACTGAGTGTAAATACAGTAAGTAGCCCTTGCACTAACACGGATTACAGAAAGGCAAGGGCCTGATTCCTAGTAGGACACAATGCTGATGTTTGAACAGTTGAGAGATTATTTGCTCTGTACATGCTTAAAATGTTGAGCTACCCCTATGACACATGTGTAGCACTGAGTATATCTGGTTATGTACAGAGCCATGTAGTACAACAATAGGCATTGCTGGGCAGTTACTGGTACAAGGCCTGAAGTGTTTGCAAAAAAAGGACATATTATTGGCATGTAATGTGGGAGTGTCATGGGCATGTCCATAAACACAGCTGGGTACCCAAATGCAGATACACCGGCAGGGGCCACGTGTAGAGGAATTTGAAATGAAAATATTGAGCAATGGTACACTGATGGCGGAGTGTTGAGAACCACGGATACAGTTGCACTGTCCACAGATACTGAAAGTGGGTGTTTCAGTGTATATTGATGCAGAAAGAAACAGCAGAAAATAGCATTTACTCATTATCACAGCCACCAATCCAAATCAAAATCATAAAAATGAATGCAACTGCATCCACCTCTGAATCAGACTATAATTTACTAACATTGTAATTAGATACAAAATTTTCACCGAACCGTAGGAACCAATCAGCAATTAACTTGTAACATTCTATTTAGACAATGGAAACAAATTTCTATTAATGCAATGTAAATATTTGTGAGTTCAGGTGTTTACTATTAATAAAATAAATTGTATATATAACTATAGTAGGATCGGTGCCTGCTCCTGTCAATTGACAATCATGACAACTTGACATGTGAATTGTGTTTTTCTGACATTGCTGTTCTCTCATGGTGTGTTGCAATTATTTCTGTTATCCAAAATATAATGATATTATGAATTCAGACAGTATGGTTCAAATACACAATTCAGTAATGTTTATTATAAAGCATGATTATCTCTTCCTTCACTATCCCATTCTCCTCAGGGGCAAACGCAGGATTTTCAGAAGGGGGTTTCCAGAGGGGCGGAGCAAAGCACGGAGATGGACACTTAGGTGACCCAGTATATGCCGGGTCAGTTAAAGTATTATAGATAGACCAAATGTATATAAATAATATATATATATATACACATACATATATATATACATACAGGGGCATCAAAAGCAGTGTAGACCCCTGGGCATAGCAATGTATTGGGGCCCCTACCGATCCTCCAGCGGTAGGGGTGGGGGAAGCTTTGATGTCCCGCGGGTGGTAGGTGGTATTATATCAACCACTCAGCATGTAGGGCCTGGATCAGTAATTTCCACTAATTACCCCTTTACTGCACAGATGCTGGGAGATGGGGTGGGAGAAGGGGGCATTTGGCTGAATGGAGGGGCCCTGATACATAACTTCCAGGGTGGTAGAAGATGTTTAATATGCAGAGGAGGGGTATATAGTGGAGTGGGCTTATTATTCATAATTTTCTGGTGGGAGGACAGCTTGCTTGACTGCAGATATCTCCAGTTCCCAGAAATAGATTTCTTGGATTTTAAAGGAATTAAAAATTAGAGAATTTCACCTACCAAATGGTATTGGGGACTAGGGGTTCAGAGTTCAGGAGGCAGAGCAATCTGCCAACGAGCATATAAAACTACATACCAGGTGTGTGTAGCCGGAGTAGTAACCAGCTGCTGGAAGGCTGATATCTCTGGATCTGGGAACAGTAGAGACAAGCTACTAGTGTCCATTAAAGGGGGAGAGTCCCAGCTTTTGGAATATACCCTCAGCAAAACTCTAAGTCAAACAAAACCTGAAATATCTGACTGGGAAGAGCAATTAACAGGCTTGGATGGGGACCACTGCTTTGAAGTCAGATATCTCCGGTTCCCAAGGGCCGATTTTTAAAATTCTTGTACCCATGGAAAGAGGGGACCCTCAGCTTTCAGCCTAGGATTGTTAGTCTCCTGGGGGGGTTTCTGGGTACTCAGAAACCCCCCCTGCATGCGCTACTTCTCCTGACCCCTGATCAGCAATGCTGGGTGACCCACCAAAAACCTCTGCAATCTGGTGGACCATTATACAATAGCTAGCACCTATCTATATCTATAGATGTCAATTACTATTTCCCTATAGATTGTAAAGGCCTCTATGCATTACTGCGATTTCTCTGAGGGGAGAAGACACAGCCAATCCTTTTGTCCCGCTTAGGACCTTCCCGGGCGGCAGGTTCACATGCGATATACTGTAAGCGGTCTTTTAGCATACATAAATATCGCATGCGATCCCAGCAAGTGCTCTGGGATCTAAGAATTCTTCAGTGCAGCTCCTATACGATGTGCACGAGACCCTGCATGGAATCGGAATCAGAGACAAAACACATGTGATTTGCCACTTTTCACATGATTTCTCAGCCCGATTTCTCGGAATCGGGTGGAAAGTGCCCAAATTGCACAAATGTATGGCCAGCTTAAGCTTGCAAGAAGGGCCTTACCACCTCTATGACTGTCTGTAATTACCCAGGTTTTTCAACACTTGTTTCTAACTGTACATCATTTTTTCTCTATTTTAGCGGATACTATAGAAGCACAATAATGCATAGCAATTTTTATTCAAATTGAATTTATATAGGTTATTTAAAGGAATTTCGGTACTTGTTTCCTAGCACATTCCTATGACATCGGGTGTGTAAAATCGGTTGCATCGCATTCGACCAGATCGCATTGCATGCGGCGGTACGCGTCCTCCGACCTTTTCATACCCCCACTATCCACGTCGGTGTGGAGTTGATTTTATATAGTGGCGCATTACTTCACATGTGACGCGCATTACTTCACATGTATTCCGCGTTCCCTCCTGGGGCGCGCTGCGCTCGCCACACTTCGGGCTCGGTGGCTCGCTGCGCTCGCCACACTATCTAAAATCAACTCCACGCCGAAGTGGATAGTGGGGGTATGAAAAGGTCGGAGGACACGTACTGCCGCCCCTCGCGGGCTCGCTGCAGTCGCCACGCTTTGGGTTGGCATTGATCGTGGCATGGCTCTAACAATGGGGGGGCATTTGACATACTAATTAACCATCATGGCGGGTATACAATTAAAAATCGGGTCGGGGGGGGGGGGGCATTTTACATTGTAATCTGCCATCAGGGTGGCTGTACAATGTAAAATCGGGTCGGTCGCTTCGCATTACAATGGCATGCGATGCGACCGATTTTAAAATTGTAGGGGAACGTCTTTAAACCCCGAAAATTGGATCGGTCGGGTCTGATGGGGTCCCATCGCATACCTTAAATTATGGTATGTGATGGGACCCGACGGGCGCCGTGCTAGGAAACAAGTACCGGAATTTCCACAGCAAAATAAAATTTGTGGGCTTTGCCCGTACACTAAAATGTAGGCTGGTGTAGTCAGTACATCAGAATTGCCTTTTAGTCACAGCCTGGCTGGCATAAAAAGGGTATTACCTTACTTCAATACATACTTGCCTACTTTTGAAAACTTATGCCTGGCTGGCATAAAAAGGGTATTACCTTACTTCAATACATACTTGCCTACTTTTGAAAACTAGTTTCAGGGATATTATAGTTGGTTTTGCAAATCGCCCTATTGAGAGGGCGTGTCATGCTCAGGGCTGGCACCAGAGATCTTGGGGTCCGGAACACTAATATCTCTGGGGCCCCCAACACTGCATGCAGATTTGCGTTATATTGCATATTGAATGTATTTTTTTATTATTAGAAATAAACAGATAATTAATATTTACTATGCAATATAATAGGGAAAGCAGATTGGAGGGCACAGTATTGTGCAGTTTGGTGCGTTGCGTGATGTCACTAAACTCATTAGTACGGTTAGCCAGACAGGTGACTAGGCAGCCATGCTTACAGCCCCTGAGTCCCTCAAAGCCTTGGGGCCCAACTGGTCGGGGCACGGTATGGGTGTCCCCCTTGACCCCCCTTGTCGCCTGCCCTGGTCACACGCCACCCACAGGGCGTGTCTATTTCCATATATGGAGAGATTGTGAACGTGGTACCTAGAAGCGTGGGTGTGTACTGCTACATCTGAGAGGAATCTTGTAAAATGACTTATATCCAAATGTAGATGAGCCCCAAAGCAGCTAGTAAGAGCTACTAACCTTGGTAAAGTGCAGGGAAATGGTGCTGATGAGTAAATGTAAATGTATCTATCTTTCATTCCTCTTTTTCCCAAAAATATAACAGTGTAATGTGGGCTAGGTGAAATGAGGGAGATTGCTAGACTAATGAGGGAGAGAGGGAGCTTGCTGCTATTTCAGGGAGTCTCCTGCAGAATGCAGGAGGGTAGGCAACAATGCCTCAATACCTTTGTTATGGTAATGTTCAAACAGGGCTTACTAACCTCTATGATGACACAGTACATATGATATTCTGGAATAGATGATTGGGTACATAACAAGTTATCTGCCTTGTGAGTTCTTTATTGTTACACCAGATGACATACAACAAGACTCCTTTAAGAGAGTTGAGATGAGAGAGGTAGCTGTTCTAATCTCCAAACTGCTTGTTAGGAAGGAGAACGTCTAAAGGAAACATAGAAATAACAGGGGGGTACACATCTTACAAGGGTAACAAACATCCTGTAGCAAGAAAAAGAAAACTCCCACAACCAGAATACCCCCTTTATTCTGAGTTGGGAATAAAAGCAGGAGAGGACATGTAACTGTGTAGCTGGGCAAACCTCTGGCCTGATTCAGGTCTGATTACTATTGTTGAAATCATGTGGTGCACCAATGTTCAGTACACTGTGCATGCGCAGGACCTGTATTCAGGGCAGGCGACAGGGGGGGGGGGTCAAGGGGGACAAGTGTGATGGGCCCCAGCAATCTCAAGGGCCCCAGAGCTTCCATGCCCCATCACGGCCACTGGCCTCTCAGTGACCCTCATGGCCAGGCCGTCTACTGTGCACCATCTGTCTGTGGCTGAGTCTGACAGACACTGCGTGCCACTGCTGTCTACTGTGTGTGCGCCCTGCCCTTTGGTGCTCAGAGCCATCTACTCTGTGTGTGCACATGGCCTGTGGCTGCAGGTGCACAGCCATACCCACCGCTGGCACTGTAGCCTCAGTCTCTGGCTCCTGTACTTTATAGCACATGCGCGGGTCCTGTGTTCCGTGCCTGCTTGTAGTGCTCGGCATTCTTTTGTGAAAGTGACATGGCAGCAGCAGGAGCCAGGCCAACAGGACTAAGAACGAGAGAAGTCCGCACCTGAAAGTAGGATCTGGAGCAGCGAAAGGTTAAATGAGGCTCGTACAGAAGAGGGTTGTGTGGATTTGGGATTAGGTGGGGGCCCCAGAAATATAATTGCACAGGGCCCCAAGATTTCTGTTGCCAGCCCTGCCTGTATTATGCATGTTCCATAGGGGTCCTGTGTCTTCAAACACAGTGATGCTGCAGGCTGTCATGTGATTGACAATCTTCATCTGTTTGTGGGCGGGGATGGTCTCTGTTGCACAAAACCTGGTGTTAGGGCCAGAGGGCGGTGACTTATCCTCATGCTTACTCAAGGTCACCAATGGTGTCGCAGAGTGATCCGATGCTGCGTCCTTGAACATAATAGTGGATCACATATGCACACAGGAGGTGTTTATATATACCAGATTTTGTGGGCAGCATGGACGTGTAATGGTTAGTATTACTGCCTCACAGCAATGAGTTCATGGGTTCGATACCCACCATTGTACTGTGAGGAGTTTGTATATTCTCTGCGTGCTTGTTTGGATGTCCTCCGGGTATACAGGTTTCCTCCCACAATGAATGTGTGTGTGTACATGTGGTAGGGAAAATAGATTGTAAGCTCCACTGGGGCAGGGACTGATGTGAATGTTCAACTATACTCTGTAAAGCGCTGCGGAATATGTGTGTGCTATATAAATAACTGGTAATAAATAATAAATAATAATAGGAAGCAGCAGTAGCTATGCAAATAACAACCATATCTGAATCAGGGCCCTTGCTGCAATTACTTGGGGGCAAAAACATAAAAATACTGGTTGCTTTTTGCATGTAGCTTTAGATTTAGAGTGCAATGTGGATATTAGTTTGGAATTGGAAACACATCTCTCAAATATAAATCTCTCTGCACATTACAGATCTCCCACACCTGCAGTGCAACACTGTTTTGCCAAGGTGCACAGTTAAGCTGGGTACACACTACATGATGTGTGTATGCAGAGAGAGTGATAGCGGTGATGCCGGCATAGTCAGGTGCATACCCATTTGCCGATCCCAGCACAAAAGGAGTGACCGCAGGGAGAAGTAGTAAGGAGTGACGTTGTTAGCGACATCCACCAATTGAGCTGCATGCACAGATTTCAAGGGCTGTAGCTAGGAAGCTATGCGATGGAGAGAAAGAAAGTACTCTCTTTGTGGTGCACTTACCTACCGAGGATTTTAAGAATTTAATGTAACAGCATTTTGTTATAAGCAAATTTATAAAACAATTGTCTAGTGTGTACTGAGCATTAGTTATATCTGTGCTCTGTTTTATAGTGCTGTTTATTGCATTGTAATGGCTTGCTGTAGGGTAACCCATATTTTGGGTTGCTCTGATGTATGCACAATCTAAACAGATGCTAAACTCTTGTTGCACAGTCAGTTTACAATGTTGCAATCACACATAGTGGGGTATTTATCAATGCTTGGCAAAAAAAATGAAAATGAGATAAAGTACCAACCAGTCACCTCCTAACTGTCATTTTTAAAATTCACATAAAATTTAAGGCAAAAGCGTATTGGCTGTTATGCTAATTTGCACAATTTTATCTCTCTTTGAACTTTGATAAATACCCCCATAGACACATACCTAGCAATTTAGATAACAGACATAGGAGATAATTCTGGTCCGTGCCAGAGGCAGAACTCTGGGAGGCAATGGAGTCATCTGCCGCCGGGCTCCTGCTCCCAAGGGGGCACCTCTCCTCCCCCTGGAAGCTTAGATTAGTAATTTAAAAGCCAACGATATTGCTTCTGTGGCTGAGTTCTGAAATATATATGTTAATATGTTATCTCTATCTATATTTCTGAACAGAAATATTGTGTGTGTGTGTGTGTGTGTGTGGTGTGTGTGTGTGTGTGTGTGTGTGGGGGGGGGGGCACCAATATATATCTTGCCTCCGGGCAACTGGAACAAACTTACGCCACTGGTCCGTGCACAAGGACTGATGTTATAAGCATGTGCAGCCGCATTTCTGTGCATGTGCATAGGCTGGGACAGACTGTTCGCCAGGTGCATGCACCCAACTTTGCAGGCGGGGGGGGGGGGGGGGGGGTTGGGGGATGGCGATGGATAGTCACGCCCATGGGAACACCCAGAGTTTCATGGAAATCCCCAAGTGACATGAGCGCCGGGGGCATACAGCTGACATCACCGGATGTCAGCAGCCCACCCACTTCCTTCTGAATGCCCACGCACATTTAAGGTTACCTCAGAGTCGGCGACCACCGAATGATGTGGGTGTTCCTGCACAGCCTGCGAATCGATGTTTATGTTAATCATCCATTCGGAGCCCGTGCATACGAACGCGGAATGCGAGGGGGAAGGGCATGCGTATCGGCAGAATTAACCAGAATAAGGTCCATAATGCAGCACTCCTGTCATCAGTTCATTTTTCTAATGTCATACCAGTGCTTTTGTCATATAATTTCTCTCAGACAGTGCAGTTTACAATTGACCCTGCAGGAGGCAGTATGGGACTGTTGAAAATCTATCCATAGGTCCTGAAAATGATTAGCTATAAAACAGAGTTTCTTGCAGCAGACGTCACTGCAGCAGGGGAAATATAACTATCTGTATTTGTTTTTAAATGGATTATATCTTATTTTTCTTTATGAAAGATGCTAACATCTGGCATTCATAGAAAATAATCACTCCGGACTATCGGTTTGGGCACCGACTTGCATTAAATTTATCATGCCTGCAAAATACCTTTCCTGTTCTCTTCTCCCTGCCTCCTCCCATCCCCACTCTATCTCTTCTGACCTTTTATCTCAGCAGGGGGCCTGACTAGAAAGAAGCTTCTGGTAACTCAGTGTGTTTTTCATTAGGTTCAGAGAGTTGCATGCCTCATTTTTTTTTTCTACTTCTACATATCTATACCAGCACCTGCTGCTTAGCTTTTATTTAATTGGAAATGCACAAAGCTCTGGGAAAAAATATCTATAGTTGTCTTTAACTGTTTCTGTTCCTGATCCATAAGAATATTGAGTTTCCAAAAAGTTTCATGTCTTTGTTTTATGCATAGTTGTTACTTTGTCTTTTTACTTTGAGTCCCTAACCACAAATGTTATTGTGACATTTGTTGTTCCAAGCCTACAAACCCAATTCCCGGGTCCCATCTGCTGTGTGAGTAGAAAGCTATACTAATATGGCGAGTAAATGCAATTAGTTAATATATGACCAAAAAGACTTCGGTATTGATGTGGTTTTAAATCTAGAGACATAGAACATTTGGTGGAATTATATCGTTTGACTAAGTTCTGATGCATCTTCGTTTTTTTAAGCAGATGTTGTTCTAATTCACTTCTCCCACTTTTGGAGATGTTCCTGCTCTTCTGTATAGTGATTGCAAGTATCATTATTCTGTACTTTATCAGCTTAGCTCAGAACATGGAAAGTCAAATTCTATCGCCACAATCTCTACTGTGGCAAGCTGTTACAGGATAATCTGTAGGTTTATAAAAATAAAAATATTTTGCAACAGCAATTTTACGCAACAGCAAATGATACATTTTTGGTTATTTTTCAAGTTGTATCCTTTGTACATTAAGTATCAATTTCATTGTTATTACTTATAAAGGTCCACTCATATGTCTGTATATACACACAATTATAAAATCTAAAACATTTTTCTATTAAATTAGTATATTGTGAATATACTGTTATTCTTTTATCTGTCTTTGATACCTTTTGATACTACTTCCCTATCCCATAACACTAGGCCACTGGAATGCGCTATGACAGCAGCCACGTCACCTTCATCACATCCTTGTATAACGGTGTGTGCCGGTCTCGACTCGATGTAGGTGGCCGCTGGGACCCGGCGTTGTACCTGCATCTGCTGGCAGGTAGGGAGGGATGGCGCCAGATGAGAGGAGGGGGCGGGGGGTAGCGGTTTCCATCTCGTTCCGAAATAGTAGAAATAAACTGTGCTGCACAGTCCGTTTCTATTTCCGATTACGATGCCGTGGGGCCACACATCCACTATATAGTCAAAATCGCACATCAAAGTCACACAGTGTGTACACAGCATAAGACTCTTCAGAAAGAAGAGCTATACCAAAATCACAACACTGAGTAGTCACATTGTTATGACAAATTATAGTTCTCTCTACTATAGTGTGCTTTACCCAATATGCCACTCAGATTTCTTTGTGGCACAGAACTCCCAATTCGGTACTTATGTAGTATCTGGGCTGCCGATTTCTAAATCGGGTACATCGCATCGCATCGCATGCGACCATCGGATGCGATGCGATGACCCGATTTTTCCATAGGAATCAATGTTAAAATGGACTGAGTCCATTTTAACATGGAATTCAATGGGAAAAAGGGGTCCTTTTCATACCCCTACTATCCAAGTGGGCATGGAGTTGGATATAAACCTGTGGCGAGCGTAGCGAGCCACCGAGCCCGAAGCGTGGCGAGCGTAGCGAGCCCCGCGAGGGGACACAGAATACCGTCCCCTCGCGGGGCTCGCTTCGCTCGCCACGCTTCGGGCTCGGTGGCTCGCTGCGCTCGCCACAGGTTTATATCCAACTCCATGCCCACTTGGATAGTAGGGGTATGAAAAGGACCCCTTTTTCCCATTGAATTCCATGTTAAAATGGACTCAGTCCATTTTAACATTGATTCCTATGGAAAAATCGGGTCATCGCATCCGATGGTCGCATGCGATGCGATGCGATGCGATGCGATGCGATATCGCATCGCATCTGATTGTATGCCTTAACTTAAGGCATACAATCAAAAAATCGGCAGCCCAGATACTACATAAGTACCCCCAATTCTTCTCCTTACAACTGCATAAATACTTTTCAATTCTGCACGCTTCTCTTGTCAGCACAGTATCTTGTCATTTTATATAGAAGCGGTGATGTCATATGAATAAATGACATACAGTATAGGGCGAAATTTTAATAGGACGGGAGATCCAGAAAGATTGGTAAGGAATCTCCAGGTTTTTTCTAAAGCAGCAATCATTTACACTGCAAAATCAAACTGGTTTCAATAAACTCAGATGCTTAATAAGGCAATGTTTTGGATCCAGTTTGTGCAATTATCATATATTACTACAGTATATGTTGTAATGTAAAGCAAACAGGCAGGACTAGGGTCAGAAAAGCTAGTATAAACTCGACAGGTGGCTTCAACGTTTCAGTATTTTATTTTCATTCTGTCATCTGTATGAAGGTAAAATGCTTAAATGTTGGATCTACCTGTGGTTATACTAGTATTTCTAGACCAGAGTGTAATGTGTTTGGTCTGCAATTGGATGCCGAGGGCACCAGGCAAAGCATATTCAAGATTAGTGAGTAACAGAAGGATTGTTAATATACTACCCATATATGAACATTTGTCGTTTTTATTTTCCCATAGTCTGTAAGAAGATTTGTCTTCTTTCTCTCCCATATTAAAATGCTAGTATGGCTGGACAGATGGAGTAAACATTTCAGTATTATGTTCTATTATCTGTGTGATGGTAAAATACTGAAACGTTGGATCTACCTGTAGTGTTATATTGGCATCTCTGGACCAGAGTGTAACCTGTTTGTTGTGCTTTTAAATTTGTTATGGTAAATACCACACAGCATTTTCAAGATGGCTGTGAGTGCCAAAAGATTTCAGTGCTTTTCTACATGTACTGTATATGAAGATTTGTTTTTTCTCTCCTATATTCTGTATGAAGATTCATCTTCTTTCTCTCCTTTATTCTGTATGAAGATTTGACTTCTTTATCTCCCATATTCTGTCTGAAGATTCATTTTCTTTCTCTGTTGATGTATATGTCCATTCCGGTGACCTCTGCCCTATGGGTCTGAGGTTTGTACATGTGATAAATAATAAGAGTCCCAATTATTATATGGTTTGCTCCTGTAATTTTGATAATAATTAAGCCTTCGTGTGACAGAAAAACACAACTGGAGTAATATAAAGTAAAACAAATGACATGGTAACAATGAACAGCTACTGCAAGAAGCTCTTTAGTAAACTTTTTATATTTTTGAAAATAGTAAAACATCGGCAAATAAATTTCAGCAACCAATTTGGAATTACTCATGTTTATATGTATCCAGTATGCAAATGTATTCCTAAGTGTAAGTAGTTCCATGTTTTCTTTTGGCTCACAAATGCAGTAATTCTGCCATCGATTATTGTTCAAGTTGGATGAATTATGAGAAAAAGATTATTCTGTTAATGATTTTCATAGAGTAAAGTTGGGACACATACATTAAAATGACGGGATTCTGAAAGTAATTGCGATTGATTCAGAACAACACATTTAAAAGTTAGTTCAATTAAAAGTCAATATATTGCGATGCTTCCAGTTACATTCCATCCTACAGTATATGTAGCTTCATGCTTGTACCCATATAGGGGAAGAGGCTTTGGCCTGCACACACTAATTCTAAACATGAGAATTCCTGCCACGCTGAAATTTGTAGTTCCACACAGCAAAAAATGGAAAATGCAATTATACACTCTACATACTAAACACCGCTTACCTGAATCATTATAATTAGCTCTACACTGTAACACATAATAGTTTAGGTTAAAAGAAGATTTATGTCCATCAAGTCCAACCTTTTTCAGGACCTCTTGGAAGGTCTAGGTGTTAAATCCCCTTTTGAATTTTTTACTTTGATTCCACTTTGGGCTAAATAATGTTTATCGGTTGTACTCCTGGATGTTTTGGTGCTTAGCATCATTTTGGCCAAATATATGGGCCCATCAACAACCAGATGACCTCATCAAATCATTCTTATACCAAGTCAAATGGAAGCAGCAGATTTTGGGGTGTCTGCAAAATCTAAAATGAAGAAAATTCTTAAAATGACTGGTTATGCTAATGACAGATTGTATTATATATTGTAGATCCCCTCCAATGGGTTATAAGTGATGCATTTATTGTACAGGTAACAGCACATAACACAATCAGCACACAATGCATAATGGTCCTACATCAGATGTGAGTGCTATTGCTTACTTTGAAGCAGCACCTTTGCACTAGCATGGTAACACAGCAGGAGACTTCCTGCTTGCATTTGTTATCTGTACTGTGTCATATTGTACAATTCAGCATTGGATCATCTCCAGCGCCATCAAGCAGCAGCAGGAGCAGCAAGACCTCAGCAGTCCTCCAAAATGGTGGCAGCACCATGAAAAAACTGGTCAAATTGAAATAATGTGGTTGAACTAGATGGACGCAAGTCTTTTTTCAGCCTTACCTACTATGTAACTATGTAACTATGTAACTCATAGCAATGAGGTAAAGATTTGCAGAAAGTTCTAGACAGGTGCAGTGGCGGATCTAGACTTCTCTTCTAGGGGGGGGGGGGGGGTGTTTTACTGTTTAAATTTGACCCTCCCCCTCCAGTCCTGACTCCTCCCCTTCCCATTACTGACTCCTCCCATTGTAAGACAGCAAATAACCCCCCCAAATAATAATAATAATGATAATTAAAAAAATACTATAATAAATGTTAAAGAAAAAACCCTGCATGGGGGGTCTGCATTGCACACATATAGATAGCACACCACAAACACACATGTACTGTACATTTCACATCACACACAGCTCACCCAAAATACATATATAGTATATCACACATACAAACACACTGGATGTGCAGCCGGGCACACCAGCAGCCGGACAGTGCACATACAAGGGAGCTCCAGGCTGTGGCTGCTCCCGCTCATCAGGAGACTTCATCCTGAAACCGGGCACACAATGGGCACACACCCACCCCACACTGTCTGTGAGCAGTCACGGTGGCAAACCACCTAATTTACAGCCCACCAGCCAATAGGACAGCAGGATGGGGAGAGAAAGCCCAGCTACTGGGTGAGAGAGGTGGCGTCATCACCTCCCCATCATCACTACAATCATTACTTAGTAGGTGTGGGTGCAGTGAGGAGTATACCCCTCGCCCAGGGCCGTCTTAACAGCAGTGTGGGCCCCTGGGTAAAGCAATGCACTGGGTCCCTTATCCATTCTCCCCTCCTAGGGGTGGGGGGTGCTATCAGCAGCAGCTTTGATGGGAGAACACTAACATGTGGAAGGGGGCACTGAGCTGAATGAAGGGTCCCTTGTAAATGACTTCCAGTGAGGTAGGGGGTGTTTTAAACGCAGGGGAGGGTTGGATAATGGAGTGGTCTTAATATTCGTCATTTTCCGGTGGAAGAGCAGCTTGTTTGACTGCAGATATCGCCATTATCTGGAAATAGATTTCTTTGCCTTCAATAGTATAAAAACCTAGAGTCCCACCTTTCAGGAGGTGATGGGAACTTGGGGATCAGAGATCAGGAGCCAGAGCAATCCATTGACAAATATATAAAACTGTACATCAGACGTTTGGAGCTGGAGCAGGGATCGGCTGCTGGAAGACTAATATCTCTGGTTCTGGGCAAGATAGAGACAAGCTGCTAGTGTCCACAGAAAGGGGAGAGTCCCAGCTTAGTCAAACAGAACCTGAGAAATATGACTGGAAATTGCAAGTAACAGGTCGGATATGGACTGCTGCTTTGAAGTTGGACATCTCCAGTTCCCCGATTTTCAAAATTCTGGTATCCCTGGAAAAAGGGGATTTTCAGCTATCAGCATAGTGATTCCACTGGCCAAGGTGGGGCGACTGCCCCGTTGGCCCCCCCTTAAATCCGCCACTGGACAGGTGGCTGTTAACATGTTGGCCAAATGTAATAGGGTGTGAGATTTTGGGAGAGGTTTCCCATGTTTTTTAAAAGCGGCAATCATTTGCACGGTTGATTTTGGCATGTCATTTTTAAAAAAAATGGTAAAACTCTCCCAAAATCTCTCACTTTCTGATACTCACACCCTGTTACATTTTACCCATGATGTGATGTCTTGAGTGTCCGGGTGTGGGTTGTTAGGTCTACAACAACTAGGTTGACAAGCATTGGGTCGACACCACTAGGTCGCAGCAAGGCAGCAAGGTCAACATGAGTCTAGGTCTTCATGGGTCAAGGTCGACATGTGTCTAGGTCGACATAAGTCTAGGTTAACAGGACATTAGGTCGACACAAGCATTAGGTCGACATGGGCAAGGTCGACAGTCAAAATGTCGACATGAGGTCGACGTCGACCGTTGCCCATGTCGAATGTGAACACAGTCGACATGGACACAGTTTGAAGTGCGTCGCTTCGCTCGCTATGCTTCGGGCACATTGCCTTTTATTCTCCCACCATGCCCTAGTGGATGGTAGGGCATGAAATACCGCCTGTCGGCACATAACGACCTTTTGACTATCGACCTTGCCCATGTCAACCTAATGCTTGTGTTGACCTAATGACCTGTCGACCTAGACACATATCGACCTTGACCTATGTCGACCTAAACCCATATCGACCTTGTTGCCTGTCTATCTAGTGGTGTCGACCCAATGCTTGTCGACCTAGTTGCTGTAGACTTAATGACTTAATCCCGAATGTCCAACTATATTGTTCCTGTCTCTATTAGCCAGTTTATATTAAAAAGAACATTTAATAATTATGTCAATGTAAAAGTATGTTTTATAAGATTTATTTACTTATCTCGGGGACAGAGATTACAATTGTTGCCTTCCAAATCATACCAATTTGGATCTTGTTCTTAATTGGGGTCAGGGTCTAGATCATTGTCACAGCTTCAGTCCTTTCGGACACTTTAAGGAAAGTGAATATAAAGATATGACAGAGGACTCATGTAATGGATAAGGTGGGTAGAACTTTCTTCTGTTAGAATAAATGTACATAGAATAAAAGCTATTGTAAAGAGTCTGTCAGTCTCCAGCAATCAAATGAAATACAAAAACACAGAACAATACACTGGCGCTCTTTAAAAAGCAGCACTCTGCCAAAGATGGAATCACCAATTCCACATGTAAAGTATGAACAAAAATGAAAGGTGGTATGTGCGGTAATACTGCCTTTCATTTGTGTTCAGTCTCCACCAATCCACTAAAAATAATGACATTGACAGTTTTTTTTTGTTATTGTAAAATGGGAAGCGGTCATCTATTAGAATGAACTTAGGTCTACAGTCATTAGGTCGACCCCACTAGGTCGACTGGCAGGAAGGTCGACCTGACTTAAGGTCGACATGGGCCAAGGTCGACATGACTTAAGGTCGAATTTGCATAAAGGTCGACATGAGGAAGGTCGACTGGTCATAAGGTCGACATGGGGTTTTTCACTGTTTTTTGAGCCGACATGTGCCGACAGGCGGTATTTCATGCCCTACCTTCCACTAGGGCGTGGAGGAGGTTATTAAAGCTGTGGCGAGCGAAGCGAGCCACCGTGCCCGAAGCATTGCGAGCGAAGCGAGCGATGTGAGGGTCCGATTCTCATTGCCAACTGTGTCCATGTCGACTGTGTCGACTTTCGGATACAAAAACAGTGAAAACCCCATGTCGACATTATGACCAGTCGACCTTCCTCATGTCGACCTTTATGTAAATTCGACATTAAGTCATGTCCACCTTGGCCCATGTCGACCTTAAATCAGGTCGACCTTCCTGCCAGTCGACCTAGTGGGTCGACCTAATGACTGTAGACCTAAATTCATTCTGATAGATGTACCGATTCCACAGTATATATAATTATTTTTTAACTGGCTAACTCAGTAACCTGGATTCTTTCAAGCTGTTAGTTAAATGTTAAGGCAGGGCGGATTGGGAATTAAAACCAGGCCGGGAAATATCTCGAAGCAGCCCTAATGGGGGGGCTGTTGCGCGCCGTAGGCACGCCACATTTTTGGGGGTGTGGCCTATCAGTATGGGACGTGGCCTATTTCACCAAGGCCCATTATACATATACCTCACACTGTGATGCCATTATACATATGCCACACACCGTCATGCCATTATACATATGCCACACACCGTCATGCCATTATACATATGCCACACACCCTGATGCTCCATTACACATATGCCACACACCTTTATGCCATTATACATATGCCGCACACCCTGATGCCATTATACATATGCCACACACCTTTATGCCATTATACATATGTCGCACACCCTGATGCCATTATACATATGCAACACCGTGATGCCATTATACATATGCCAAACACCGTGATGCCCTTATACATATGCCGCACACCGTGTTGCCATTATACATATGCCACACACCCTGATGCCATTATACCCATGCAACACAACGTGATGCACCATTATACCCATCCGCACACCCTGATGCCATTATACATATGCCACACACCTTGATGCCATTATACATATGCCACACACCCTGATTGCATTATACATATCCTGCACACTGTGATGCCCATCATACATATGCCGCACACCGTAATGCCCATCATACATATGCCACACACCGTAATGCCCATCATACATATGCCACACAATGTGATGCCCATTATACATATGCCGCACACCGTAATTCCCATCATACATATGCCACACACCGTGATGCTCCATTATACATATGCCACACACCGTGATGCCATTATACCTATGCCACACACCCTGATGCCATTATACATATGCCACACACCCTGATACCATTATACATATGCCACACACCCTGATGCCATTATACATATGCCGCACACCGTGATGCTCCATTATACGTATGCCACACACCGTGATGCCATTATACATATGCCACACACCCTGATGCCATTATACCCATGCCACACAACATGATGCACCATTATACCCATCCGCACACCCTGATGCCATTATACATATGCCACACACCTTGATGCCATTATACATATGCCACACACCGTGATGCCATTATACATATGCCACATACCTTGATGCCATTATACATATGCCGCACACCTTGATGGCATTATACATATGCCCCACACCGTGATGCCCATCATACATATGCCGCACACCGTAATGCCCATCATACATATGCCACACAATGTGATGCCCATTATACATATGCCGCACACCGTAATGCCCATCATACATATGCCACACACCGTGATGCTCCATTATACATATGCCACACACCGTGATGCCATTATACCTATGCCACACACCCTGATGCCATTATACATATGCCACACACCCTGATACCATTATACATATGCCACACACCCTGATGCCATTATACATATGCCGCACACCGTGATGCTCCATTATACGTATGCCACACACCGTGATGCCATTATACATATGCCACACACCCTGATGCCATTATACCCATGCCACACAACATGATGCACCATTATACCCATCCGCACACCCTGATGCCATTATACATATGCCACACACCTTGATGCCATTATACATATGCCACACACCGTGATGCCATTATACATATGCCACATACCGTGATGCCATTATACATATGCCGCACACCTTGATGGCATTATACATATGCCCCACACCGTGATGCCCATCATACATATGCCGCACACCGTAATGCCCATCATACATATGCCACACAACGTGATGCCCATTATACATATGCCGCACACCGTAATGCCCATCATACATATGCCACACACCGTGATGCTCCATTATACATATGCCACACACAGTGATGCCATTATACCTATGCCGCACACCCTGATGCCATTATACATATGCTGTACACCCTGATGCCATTATACCCATGCCACACAACGTGATGCACCATTATACCCATCCGCACACCCTGATGCCATTATACATATGCCGCACACCTTGATACCATTATACATATGCCGCACACCCTGATGCCATTATACATATGCCGCACACCCTGATGCCATTATACATATGCCACACACCGTGATGCCATTATACATATGCCACACACCGTGATGCCCTTATACATATGCCGCACACCGTGATGCTCCATTATACATATGCCACACACCGTGATGCCATTATACATATGCCACACACCCTGATGCCATTATACCCATGCCACACAACGTGATGCACCATTATATCCATCCGCACACCCTGATGCCATTATACATATGCCACACACCTTGATGCCATTATACATATGCCACACACCCTGATTGCATTATACATATCCTGCACACCGTGATGCCCATCATACATATGCCGCACACCGTAATGCCCATCATACATATGCCACACACCGTAATGCCCATCATACATATGCCACACAATGTGATGCCCATTATACATATGCCGCACACCGTAATGCCCATCATACATATGTCACACACCATGATGCTCCATTATACATATGCCACACACCGTGATGCCATTATATCTATGCCACACACCCTGATGCCATTATACATATGCCACACACCCTGATACCATTATACATATGCCACACACCTTGATGCCATTATACATATGCCACACACCTTGATGCCATTATACATATGCCGCACACCCTGATGGCATTATACATATGCCGCACACTGTAAAGCCCATCATACATATGCCACACACCGTAATGCCCATCATACATATGCCACACACTGTGATGCCTATTATACATATGCCGCACACCGTAATGCCCATCATACATATGCCACACACCGTAATGCCCATCATACATATGCCACACACCGTGATGCCCATTATACATATGCCACACACCATGATGCCCTGCTTCTGAGGGTCGAGAGAAGAACAGAATCCAGCAAAATTCTGTTATGCGGTGGGAGGGGGGTCTATATGCTGTTATGCGCGGGGGGGGGTGTGTCTCTTCACAAGTGTAAAGGTGCCCATACACGCACCGATCCCGGCGTGCGTTCTGGGCTAAACTAGCATCCATCGCATCGCATGCCTAGTGCATGCAATGCAATGCGATAAAAAGACAGTACAAAAAGTATGTGTAGCACATACTTTTTGTACTGTGCGATGAGGTGCCGCGGAACGGGCATCTCATCGTATAGCATCGCACCACCGGGATCGGTGCGTGTATGGGCACCTATAGTTGCTGCCTGTGACGGAGTTTTGTGCCCCTTTAAAAAAATATATATATACACACACATAAGGGGGACACAAAACTTCATCACATGCAGCAACTTATAAGCACTTACACGTGTGAAGAGACCCCATCACACACATCCCCTCCGCATAATAACAGCAAAAAGAACCCCCCTCCCACATGCAGTACATATACATATATATTAAACCCAGATATATAGGGGGAAATTTACCAATATGAAAAACCTAGTTTTTCGTATTGGTATTTTCCCTACGACTGCATACGACTGTTTAAGTCGTATGCAAAGTCGTGTTCCGGAGGATCAGTTACAAAGCAGTCATATACGACTGCTTTGTAACCCTCCGATGGTGTAATGATTCGTATTAGCGGCCGTATATACGGCCGCTAATACGAATTATTTCTAGCAGTCTGCACAGATCAGTCAGATCCGTGCAGGCTGCAAGGTGTAAAAAAAAAAAAATAAATAAAAAAAAAAACGGCGTGGGGTCCCCCCCACAGCCGAAACCAGCACCAGGCTGAAGGAGCCGGGGCCGGTAATTAAAAATCAGGGAACCCGACAAATAGGGGTTCCCCGATTTTTAACAACCAGCCCCAGGCTCCAGGTCCGGGGCTGGTTCCCAAAATACGGGGGACAAAATGAGTAGGGGTCCCCCGTATTTTAAGAACCAGCCCCAGGCACAACCAGCCGGCAGGGTAATGTCACAGCCGGGGGACACTTATGATATAAGGTCCCGCGGCCAAAACATTCTCCCTACCGACCAGTCAGCCTGGCCAGGGGCCCTGGGGGAGTGGGGACCCCCCCAATGAAGGGGTCCCCCCCCTCCAGGACTTACCTGACCAGGCTGAAGCCTGGTGCTGTCCTCGATGCCCCTGGGCGGTGGGCATCGAGCTGATAAATGTTGTAAAAAAAAGATGAACCTATTGTTTTTTACTGTGGCACTACAAGTGCCAGCAAGCCTCCCCAGCAAGCTGGGACTTGGAGAACCACAAGTCCCAGCCTGCTGGGCATTAAAGGGCCCGCTGGCACTTGTAGTTCTACAGTTAAAAAGATAGTGCACAAAACACACTGACACACTTTTAAAATAAAACTTTATTACACACAAAGCCCACACATACTAATACTTACCTATCTTCTTCCCATAGGTCGCCCTGGTCCTGTGTCGGCGTCTTCTGGTCCTGTGTCGTCTTCTTCCTCCATGTCGACTGTCGCTGTCGCCGTCCGGATCCGACGAAATCCATTTGGGAAGCTGTGGAAGGAAACCATACTCACCTGTCCCAGCGCGACGTAGTCCAGGTAAGGGTCTTTGCAAAAAAACAAACCGACACCCCGAAACCAGACCGGACTGACGGAGACGCACGTGTGTTTGTTTACATCGTGCGGCTCCGCCTCCCGAATGCCGCTATTGGCCGCCTTGCGGCCTAGCGGCTCCTGATTGGCCGCTAGGCCGCAAGGCGGCCAATAGCGGCATTCGGGAGGCGGAGCCGCACGATGTAAACACCGTGCGTCTCCGTCAGTCCGGTCTGGTTTCGGGGTGTCGGTTTGTTTTTTTGCAAAGACCCTTACCTGGACTACGTCGCGCTGGGACAGGTGAGTATGGTTTCCTTCCACAGCTTCCCAAATGGATTTCGTCGGATCCGGACGGCGACAGCGACGGTCGACATGGAGGAAGAAGACGACACAGGACCAGAAGACGCCGACACAGGACCAGGGCGACCTATGGGAAGAAGATAGGTAAGTATTAGTATGTGTGGGCTTTGTGTGTAATAAAGTTTTATTTTAAAAGTGTGTCAGTGTGTTTTGTGCACTATTTTTTTAACTGTAGAACTACAAGTGCCAGCGGGCCCTTTAATGCCCAGCAGGCTGGGACTTGTGGTTCTCCAAGTCCCAGCTTGCTGGGGAGGCTTGCTGGCACTTGTAGTGCCACAGTAAAAAACAATAGGTTCATCTTTTTTTTACAACATTTATCAGCTCGATGCCCACCGCCCAGGGGCATCGAGGACAGCACCAGGCTTCAGCCTGGTCAGGTAAGTCCTGGAGGGGGGGGACCCCTTCATTGGGGGGGTCCCCACTCCCCCAGGGCCCCTGGCCAGGCTGACTGGTCGGTAGGGAGAATGTTTTGGCCGCGGGACCTTATATCATAAGTGTCCCCCGGCTGTGACATTACCCTGCCGGCTGGTTGTGCCTGGGGCTGGTTCTTAAAATACGGGGGACCCCTACTCATTTTGTCCCCCGTATTTTGGGAACCAGCCCCGGACCTGGAGCCTGGGGCTGGTTGTTAAAAATCGGGGAACCCCTATTTGTCGGGTTCCCTGATTTTTAATTACCGGCCCCGGCTCCTTCAGCCTGGTGCTGGTTTCGGCTGTGGGGGGGACCCACGCCGTTTTTTTTTTTTATTTATTTATTTTTCTATTTTTTTACACTGTAGCCTGCACGGATCTGACTGATCCGTGCAGGCTAAAACGCAAATAGAACAGGAAAATGGTGTTCTATTTTCCTGTCGTATTTGCGTGGGTGTTTCACACCACTAAGCAGCCGTATTGTCAGTACGGCTGCTTAGTAAATCAGAAACCACCATTCTTTTGAATGGTGATTTCTGTCGTATCCTATCGATGGTGTAGGGCATTCGTATTTGTAACTACAAATACGAATGTTCCATCTTTAGGACTACGAATTGTTGTATTTTTGGGATTGTAAATCCCGAAAATACAAATTCGTAAAAAAAAGGTGTATTTCTCCCTACGAATACACCTTTTTTCTACGAATCCATTTTGGTAAATGTCCCCCATAATATCTAATATAATATTTTTTTTTTAAACAGAGGCCAAATCCCAATCCCAAAGAAAAAGATGACAGTCCCTTACACTTTATGCTGCTTCCGCCTTCCCCCTCTTCAGCTGCTCACTCACAATTCTAGGCGCTGAGTCAGTTTGTAGTGTACTCAGTGGCCGGGTGCGCGGTGACGTCACCCGCGCACCCGCGATCGATGTTCTGGCATCTGGCCACCTCTGCATAAGAGCTGCGTGGAGCTGCGCATGCGCAGAAGCCCTCCCGCGGCCATCTTTAAATCTCTCAGTGCCACAGACAGCTGCGGCCATATTTGTTGTGGCATGTGATGCTGCGGCCGCTAAACGCTGTAGTCGAGCGGTCCGCGGCCCAGCCATGGAGGAGAGCGGCCTGTTCTGGTCACTTATAGACCGGCCCACCGGGATATTACCCGGTTTCCCGGTGGGCCAATCCGCCCCTGTGTTAAGGTATGCCAGATGAACTAGAGAGCCTTGTCTGATTTTAATTTTGTTGCGGTATTACTGCTTAGGACAGTGATTCCCAATGTTTCTTGTATCACTCATCCTAGAGTATCAGCATTTTTCCCATGGCATTTAAAATAAAAATGTTATTGCTAAATTTGGACAAAAAATTAAATAAAAATTAAATTGAGTCAATGATTCCTATCTGTCATCCTTATGGTCACTTATGTGGTGGTGTACAGCTGTGCTTCTGATTGTCTACATGTTTTAGGATTGGCAGATACTAACATTGGTTTTGCCTATCATTTTGACCATAAATATATTGATTAGGTCCTGGACCATCATATTCAGGCTCCCCTTCAAGCTTTGCCTAACCCCAGGGTGCCTAGGCACACAGTAAGGGAACCTCTGGTATAAGAAACAGTATTTTACAGTGTCAAAGTATAAAAGCCATCTTCTTTTATATTAATGATGTAATAATTTTTTACTATAATATTTTAGTAATGTTTCGATTCAATATTCAAATAAGGACTTTGTTTTGAAAACCAGTAGAATAATTGGTACTTGTGAATGAGCAGGGCACCCACTAAGCTATTTGCTTAGTGGGCTATTCTGCGTAGTGAAATTACATTGCATGCCATTTTTCTGTGCAATGCACCCATGAATACCATGAGATGTGATGGTACTTCATTTTAAATGCACCCATGCACACCCTCACTATCCATGTCACCCCGAAGCATGGTGAGCGCAGTGAGCCCCGCGAGGGGACGCGTTTATGTGTCGTCCCGACCGTTTCATACCCCCACTATCCACATCGGCGTGAAGTTGATTTTATAAAGTGTGGCGAGCGCAGCGAGCCACCGAACCCGAAGCATGGCGAGCAAATCGAGCCCCGCAAGGGGACGCGTAATACATGTAAAGTAATCCGCGTCCCCTCGCGGGGCTCGCCACGCTACGGGCTCGGTGGCTTGCTGTGCTCCCCACACTTTATAAAATCATCTCCATGCCGACGTGGATAGTGGGAGTATGAAAAGGTCGGGAGGACGCGTAGCCACGTCCCCTCGCGGGGCTCGCTGTGCTCGCCACGCTTCGGGGTGACGTGGATAGTGGGGGTGTGCATGGGTGCTTTTAAAATGAAGTACCATCACATCTCATGGTATGGGTGCTTATACAATGAAAAATCGCATCGCATTGCACAGAAAAATTGCATGCAATGCGATGCGATTTTCCTACAGTGCTGTATGTATGTAAATTGCTCGCCCTGCAAATACACAAGTACCGAATAATTTGTAACCGGACTGCCAAAGTAGATTTGGTATATATCTATTTCTTATACTTGCCTTCACCATATACTTTGTTGTGGAGGCACACTTTTATGACATTGTGATATGATTATATATTTTAAAAAACATGCTACTATGCATATCATGAACTTTTGTTATGAACCCTAATTTCTGTCACCTTTTTTAACAATTAAAAGAGATCATTAAAAGTTATGTTTGTAATATATAATCATATCACAATTTCACCAAAGTGTGCCTCCGCAAAGAAATCTCTTTGTTTGGCTGTCATCACAACCAACCCCCCCCTTCCTCCCCCGCATCAGAATAGTTCCTATTCGATCTCTGGGGGCACCTCCAGCAATCAATAAATACTGTTCCTGTACTACTCACTACTTGCCATCATTCTGTGCTGGGTCTTGTGTGGGATTTTCCTCTCTGTATAAGGTTTACCTTATACTGTACTTGCTAACTCTCACTGATTATCAGGGAGATGCCATGAAATAGCAGCAATCTCCCTAACTCTCTGGAGAGTCTAACAATCTCCCTGATGTTAAATTCTTGGGGAAACACAGAACTCAGAGGTATATACTGTACATTCAAACTGGATCATCAGTGCCATTTCCCTGCAATGGTTAAAAGGCACAAGCACAATAATACTTACGGCTATGTGAATTTATATGGAAACACTTATAAAACTCAATACATTAACCAGGCCTGAAAAGTATCAGCATCTTTTCATCAACATGTAGATCTTACTAACTGCTTTGTGGCTCATTTACATTTGGATGTAAGTCATTTTTATGACACACCTCAAAGATGTATCAGTCCACATCTGCACTTAAAGGTGTCAACTGTGTAAGAGGAACTATTGCTGTGGGCATTGTGTGTAAAAGCAGCACTACTGTGGTCATTATGTGTAAGGAGCATGACTACTGTGGGCATTGTGTACAAGCAATACTGTGTGGTATACATGTATAAAGAGTACTTCTGATACATGTATAAAGAGTACTTCTGTGTAGCATAACCTGAATAAGGGGCACTACTTATTAACCTAAATGTGAATAAGAGGCACTACTGTCTCATGAGGAATAAGGGATACCACTATGTGGCGTAATATGGATCAGAGACACTAGATGCAGTGTAATGTGAAAATGATTGATTCTGCTATTGTGTGGTGTAGTTTAAATTAGGAATACTATTGTTTGACCACTCCCCTTCCTTATGAGACCACTATCTTTTTATAAAGTTTAGGAAGTAGGGCACATATTTACAGTTTGCAGGGGGTGCCGGAAAGCCATGCTCTGGACCAGGCCCTACCTAATTGGGTAGGGCCTGGGCTGGGTGGCTTGCTGTGCTCGCCATTCAACTGTGCAGAAAAATCACTTTTTGTGATTGTCCCGCTGTCCCACCTGCGGGCAACAGTGTCCCATGGTGGGAGGGGGGCAGTTGGGAGACTGCAGGTGCACAGCGTCTATTTATGGAGAAGGAGTGGCTGGGGGCTGGGCAAGCGGATCAGGACTAACATTGTTAGTCCTGGTGGGTGTGGGTTCATTATGTAAATGAAGAATAAATATTGTCTTTTACAGTGGGACAACAAGCCTGCCCCACAAGCCAGCACTTGGAAATCTGCAAGTGGCATCATGCCTGGGCAGAGTAATGGCCCTTTGAAACCTTTATTCCGCTGTAAAGAAAATAATTAAAAAGGAAAATATACACACTTAATAGTGTAGGATTTTTTGTTTTTGCACACACACAGTCATATTCATAATAGAAACTCACCTTATTCATGTTGCTGATCGGTTCCCTTCCCAGGATCCAATACAGTGAGCACTCTTACAAATGATAACCGCTGCCATCGAAACAGTTCTGATTGGCTAAGTGTCAGTGCTCTCTCCCTCAGTTACTGCAAGGTTGTCCCTGCCCCACCCCAAAATGGCCTCAGTCTGTCAATCATGCTGTTGTTTGGGGGCTATTGAAAATTATAATGTATATATTTAATGTGTTTGAATTAAATGCACAGATGTGTAGGATTAATAGGATAGCCTAACAAAGGCATTAAAGCCAACTGCATCAAATGAGAGGATCTTTAGATTTATAGATGCCTGGATGGGAGAGATACTGTAGAGGGGATTCCCCTCATTCAAACAAGGGTACCCCTGAGTGCTTAAATGCAAGGTTTGGTGCGATAATGTGAGTTAAGAGCTCTCCCTATTTATTTATTAATTGACTAGTACTTCTCTATCACATGATAATGATAATGATTTTTGCAGTTTAAGGGAACTCTTGGCCTGTCCCCAGATGGGAAAGGCTTGAAACTAACACTACTTGTGTATAAGCTATTGAGAATACAACTTGGAGTATTTATAATATACTGTATATGGATAGAACTTTACTTTGTGTGGAATGTGGTTAGCATCCTAGGGTACTTGTGAGTTATCTGGGCGCCCGATTTCGAAATCGGGTCGGATCGGGCACATCGCATCGCATCGCATGCGACCATCGGATGCGATGCGATGCGATGCGATGACCCGATTTTTCCATAGGAATCAATGTTAAAATGGACTGAGTCCATTTTAACATGGAATTCAATGGGAAAAAGGGGTTCTTTTCATACCCCTACTATCCAAGTGGGCATGGAGTTGGATATAAACCTGTGGCGAGCGTAGCGAGCCACCGAGCCCGAAGCGTGGCGAGCGTAGCGAGCCCCGCGAGGGGACACAGAATACCGTCCCCTCGCGGGGCTCGCTACGCTCGCCACGCTTCGGGCTCGGTGGCTCGCTACGCTCGCCACAGGTTTATATCCAACTCCATGCCCACTTGGATAGTAGGGGTATGAAAAGGACCCCTTTTTCCATAGGAATCATTTTAACATTGATTCCTATGGAAAAATCGGGTCATCGCATCCGATGGTCGCATGCGATGCGATGCGATATCGCATCGCATCGCATCTGATTGTATGCCTTAACTTAAGGCATACAATCAAAAAATCGGGCGCCCAGATAACTCACAAGTACCCATCCTAGCAAATGGGATGCTGACAGTCAGAATACAGACACTGGCAATTAGCATCCAGAAGATCAGTGCTTTATTGCCGACACCAATGAAGATGTCAATGCTGGAATCTCCCGAACATAAGTATTCAGGGAAGGTTAGTGTTAGGAAGGGATTGGGGGAGGAAGGTTAGGTTTAGACATTAGAGGGGATTTACGGTTAGGCTGCGGGTTTATGGTTAGGCCCTAGCAGGGAGGCTTATGATTAGGCTGCAGTTGGGAGAGTTAGGTGGCAGAAAGAGAGGGTTCGTTTTATGGGGGAAGGTAAGTGTACTTTCCTGTCCCCTATCGGGATTGCCTCCTTTGGGATGTTGGCATCAATATTCTGACAGCCGGTTATCCTTACTGCCAGTCATCCATATGTATTTTCCTTTGTGTTTATGGGAGTATTTTGCTGTTATTTTGTGGCCATTTCCTAAGATAATGTGTAAAAAGAGCAACAAGGAGCAACAAAAACTTGATTAGTGTAAATGTATATATTACGTAAAAGGAACTAAGGATTTTGGTATAAATAAGCATCAATAAATTATCTTCAACAGATAAAGCAGAACAGATAAAATTATATAAATGAAAAAAATATACTGTAGGTTTATTTTTTCTAAATAAATGTACATGTCAATATAATGACATTAGTAGCATTACAAAATATGGTACTTGTTTCCTAGGACGGCCACAATCGCGGGCATCGTGTACCTTTAAGTTAAGGTACACGATGCCCGCGATGGACCCGATTTCCTTTGAAATCAGGTCCATTTTCCCGGCAAAGGGAAAAACGCGGGCATCGCGTCGGTCGCGACCATTAACATTGGCTCCGACGCGACCAACGCGATGCCTGCGATTTTGCCATAGGCTTCAATGTTAAAATATTTTTTAACATTGAAATCGGGAGTATCGCGTCGGTCTTGTGCCATTATAATGGCACAAGATGAGATGGACTTGATTAAGTCCATCTCACATAGTAAAAAATGTGAAATGGGCCAATATGACCCATTTCACATTATATATGTCCCCATCGTCACCCCACAATTGACGTGAACCCGAAGCGTGGCGAGCGCAGCGAGCCTGCGAGGGGCGGCGGTGCGCGTCCTCCGACCTTTTCATTCCCCTACTATCCACGTCGGCGTGGAGTTGAGAATACAAAGTGTGGCGAGCGCAGCGAGCCTCCGAGCCCGAAGCGTGGCGAGCGTACGCGTATACCTGTGAAGTTATACACGTCCCCTCGCGGGGCTCGCTACGCTCGCCACACTTCGGGCTCGGTGGCTCGCTGCACTCACCACACTTTATATTCTCAACTCCACGCCGACGTGGATAGTAGGGGAATGAAAAGGTTGGAGGACGCGCACCGCCGCTGCGCTCGCCACGCTTCGGGTTGGCGTCAATCCTGGGGTGGGGTTTACGGTGTAAAATTGGGGGTCTAGAGAATATTTTACATTGAATCTAATGTAAAATCGGGTCCCAGGGACCCTATTCACATTTGATTCAATAAAAAAATCGGGTCGGTCGCGTCGGTCGCATCGCATGCGATCAAATCGCATGCGACCAAATCGCATGCGATGCGACCGAAGCGATTTTTCCGACACGACCACCCCGATGGAAATCGGGGTGGCCGTGCTAGGAAACAAGTACCCAAAATATTTGACTTGTAGACAAGAGCTTTCCATTGTATTTTCTGGTATCATGCAAACAATCCTATTGCTAAGATGTGGGTAGTAAATGTCACAGTGTATGCTTTAGAACACATCTTTCCTGATAGATCCCTGTTTTAAGATAGTGTTTTTGCATTTGGAAGTTTTAGTTTCCTTTACAGTATTAAAAAAAAGATTTAAATGACATTCATGCTAGAATAAAATGAGCAATTTACATCTCAATAGAGATATGGTATAAAAATTTGTCATAAGTTTGACATTTACCATGGTCATAATTTCAACATTTGGCCATGTTTACATTCATCATGTAGACAATGATGAAATGTTGACACATTACAGTGTCGGCATATCATCCCTGGTGGCCCAGTGGTGGCTTACCCTACTCCAGACAGCTGTAGTGGCTCCAGAACAGCTTCTGTGTCCTGGAGGTCAACTCTGTGAAAAATGTAAAGGAGATTTTAAAACTGATGCAATCTAGCTAGGCCTTCTCATTGAACCATGAACGAAAACAGGAGTATGTGGAAGAAAACCATCTTTCATTTAGAACATAGTTGCCTACTTTCTGGCTGCCGTCTCCAGTTCAGTGAGGCAGGGGAAGCAGGGCTGCTGATGGGACTGGAAAGAGGCGGGACAGGGGAGGGGCGGCCAGTGGATCATCCGATGCAGGGGCGTGGCCAGTGCAATCGGCTCCCCATGGCCATGCCCTTGCCATGCAATGCCGGTATAGGGCAGGGCTACAATGATGCAATTCACTATATTTGTACCACAGACCCCACAGGGGGGTCACGGGAGATTGCCCACATTCTGGAGGCTCGGCCCTCTTTCCAGGGGGCAAGGAGGAGACCCTGTTTTCCGGGACCCTCCCGGACATTCTGGGAAGGTAGGCAACCCTAAGTTAGTAGGACAAAAAAAACTTGGTTTAATCTAAGCTTAGGTTCAAGCTCTGCAAATCTGTAATAGTCATCAGTATATCACCATGAGGCCCAGCGTTACAGTATGTAATAACAAGATCATTATTAATATATCATTAATATGTGTTCCTCCTAGTATGCCAGAATAGTATATTCAATGGACTGCACATATTTTCATCATAAACACACCACTTTGTAAAGATTTACATAGTTGAAGTATATGGAGGTCAGAGACGAGTGAGAGGTACCAGGCAGTGGTGTAGCTAGGTGCCACAGCGCCCGGAGCAAAGGCATGTTTCGCGCCCCCTCTCCCTCACCATTTTTGTAGTAGGTGAGGCTCCTGCACAGTGAAAAGTGGGCAGGGACCAACATTATACCACACACCGTAATGCCCATTGGACATTTTAGTGAACTCTGTAATTCCAATTACACATAAGCCCACACATGATGCCTATTGCATACTATATAACATTCCGCAATGCCCATGACATACTATATAACATTCCGCAATGTCCATGACATACTATATAACACCGTAATCCCCATAACATACTATATAACACACCGCAATGCCCATGACATACTATATAACACACCATAATGCCCATGACATACTATATAACACACCATAATGCCCATGACATACTATATAACACACCATAATGCCCATTACATACTATATAACACACTGTAATGCCCATTACATACTATATAACACACCATAATGCCCATTACATACTATATAACTCACCATAATGCCCATGACATACTATATAACACACCATAATGCCCATGATATACTATATAACACACCATAATGCCCATGACATACTATATAACACTCCGCAATGCCCATGACATACTATATAACACTCCGCAATGCCCATGACATACTATATAACACACCGTAATGCCCATGACATACTATATAACACTCCGCAATGCCCATGACATACTATATAACACTCCGCAATGCCCATGACATACTATATAACACACCGTAATGCCCATGACATACTATATAACACTCCGCAATGCCCATGACATACTATATAACACTCCGCAATGCCCATGACATACTATATAACACACCGTAATGCCCATGACATACTATATAACACTCCGCAATGCCCATGACATACTATATAACACTCCGCAATGCCCATGACATACTATATAACACACTGTAATGCCCATGACATACTATATAACACTCCGCAATGCCCATGACATACTATATAACACACCGCAATGCCCATGACATACTATATAACACTCCGCAATGCCCATGACATACTATATAACACACTGTAATGCCCATGACATACTATATAACACACCATAATGCCCACGACATACTATATAACACTCTGCAATGCCCATTACATACTATATAACACACCGTAATGCCCATTACATACTATAAAACACTACGCAATGCCCATTACATACAACACACCATAATGCTGATTACACATTTGACACATAAGTGCCACTTACCTCAATGCCAGGGGCTTCATGCTCCATGCCAAGGGGCTTCATGCTCGATGCCAAGGGGGCAGTAGGGTGCAGCAGGGTGGGCGGGTGCAGTAGGATGCAGCAGGGTGGGTGGGTGAGTGCAGTAGGATGCAGCAGGGTGGGTGGGTGAGTGCAGTAGGATGCAGCAGGGTGGGTGGCTGCAGTAGGATGCAGCAGGGTGGGTGGGTGGCTGCAGTAGGGTGGGTTTGTGGGTGCAGCAGGGTGGGTGGGTGGCTGCAGTAGGATGCAGCAGGGTCGGTGGGTGGCTGCAGTAGGATGCAGCAGGGTAGGTGGGTGGCTGCATTAGGGTGGGTTTGTGGGTGCAGCAGGGTGGGTGGGTTATATGGTTAGGAGGGTGAGTGCAGCAGGGTGGGTGGAGGGTGGGAGTACACCATAGTTACAGCCAGGAGCCCCCCCCCTGCCTGTGCTGACAGAGACAGTGTGTGTGTGCACCCCTCCCCTCTCCTCCCCCCTGCCAGTGTGCACACTGCCGCCCGCTCACGGCTCTCTGCGCTGTGTCCGGGAGAGAGAAATGCGGCTACGTAAAATTCATATCTCCCTCTGGACCGCTAGCCAATAGGCGCTCGCGGTCCAGCAGCCATCAGTTGATTGGCTGCTGGACCGCAAGCGCCCATTGGCTAGCGGTCCAGCGGGATCCGGCGTGAATTTTACATAGCAGCAGCGGACGGAGTGGGGAAGCAAGCTGGCGGGCGGGCGCGCCGGGGAAGCTAGCGGGCGGGCGGGGGAGCGGGCTGGCGAGCGAGCTGGCGGTGCCATAGCACAGCTCCGGCGCCATGCAGTCATCCTGCGCCCGGAGCGTGTGCTCCGCCGGCACCGCCCTCGCTACGCCTCTGGTACCAGGGTAGTGATGCAGTGAATTACATCTTGTGGCCCTGATCTAATACAAATTTTTGGGATTCAATGTACCTGTAGCACAATCACATAGACACAATTCACAGCTAATTATGCCCTTAAGGGGCGATTCAGACCTGCTTGCTGTGGTCTGAATTTGCTTCCCCAGCCTATGTTGTGTGTTTGTCATGCGCAATTATGCACATGTGTAAACCCCCACAGCGATTTCCTTCAGAGAATTTTTCATTCTCCAAAGCGCTTGCTGCCTGAGTTCCGATGGGCCCGCCCAGCGTTTCATGGGTGTGCCCACAAAAATGGTAGGCGTGCCCATAGAAATTCTGGGGTTGGAGGGGGTGTCAGAATGCAGGCATGCCCCTGCCTGCTAGGGGCAGGTGGATGACATCACATAACATCAGCACCCATTCTATCCTTAATTAACAAAGTAACCATAAGAAGAGTATAAATTTACTTTTCATACCGAAGGGTGGAAAAATCATTTGAGGGTGAGCAAAAATTGAATGATTTTTCCTCCGTGCGACCGCATGCGAGTAGATGTTTAAGCGTACAAATCCGCTCCAATAGTAGAGCGGATAGCCTAGCAAGCAGGTCTGAATCAGGCCTTAAGCCCCCAGCCAGCCCTGTGCATCTGTTAACTTCGCTTAGTGAAATATGTTATCCAAGAATCAGGGATACTTTCCCAAGAGAGCTCTCCAGGAATTCTGGGAGAGTAAACAGCATGCTATGGAACTCTATGGCTACATGGGTGGAGAGGGCAAGAGGGGAATAAACAAAAATCCAGGTGGGCCATTTTGTCACCTTTTCATTATTATATTATCAAGGACACGAAAACAAAATGTCTGAAGTCAAAATACAGATGTAGATTGCACCAATTGTGACATCACAAGCGACCCATTGCGACATCACAAGAGACCCATTGTGACATCACAAGAGACCCATTGTGACATCACAAGCGACCCATTGTGACTTCACAAGAGACCCATTGTGACATCACAAGCAGCCCATTGTGACATCACAAGAGACCCATTGTGACATCACAAGAGACCCATTGTGATATCACAAGCGACCCATTGTGACATCACAAGATACCCATTGTGACATCACAAGATGCCCATTGTGACATCACAAGATACCCATTGTGACATCACATCGCCCTCATGTCCTGCCCTCATGTCCTGCCCTCATGTCCTGCCCGAACCTCGCCGCCTCCCTCTATAATGACACCCTATCTTCGGCATTGGACTCTGCCTGCCCTCCCTCCTCTATCCCCCTTCGATGCTCCAACCCCCCTCTGTCTATCTCTTTACTGGCTCTCCATTCCTTTCAGAGTTCTCTTTAAACTCCTCACCACCACCTACAAGGCTCTCTCCACCTCCACCGCTCCTTACCTCTCTTCACTGATCTCTATCCACACTCCCTCCCGCCCTCTTCGCGTCCATTGCTGACAGCCGACTGACCTCTCACCTAATCACCTCCTCCCACTCCCGTGTCCAAGACTTCTCTCGCGCTGCCCCCCATGCACTGGAACAACCTCCCGCCACCCATCAGGCTTTCTGATTCCCTTACGTCCTTCAAGCGCTCCCTCAAAACCCACTTTTTTCGACTAGCCTATCCCTCCTCCTAACCTCTTTTGATCCTCCTATCCTGCCTCCGTTCCTCTCCGTTCCTACTTATCCTATTGTTTTTCGTTCGTCCACCCACCTATTTTTAGTATGTTAACTCTTATGAGTAGGGTCCTCCTTCCTCACGTACTCACCCTACCTCTTTACCTCACCAGTGCTCCTGTCCTGTTCTTCCCTTCCTCTACTTCATCTTCAGTCTCCTCGACAATTTTGACACCTACTTCTGAACTGATGCTGATTTTAGTTCTACCAGCTATACCCCTATTCATACTGTATTTTTCAACACACCCTGTACGTTACCTTGTAATTTTTTTTTTGTTTGCTATGTATGGCGCTGCGGACACTTTGCGGCGCCTTATAAATAAACGTACTACTACTACAACTATCACAAGCGACCCATTGTGACATCACAAGCGGTCCATTGTGACATCACAAGCGACCCATTGTGACATCACAAGATGCCCATTGTGACATCAAAAGCGGCCCATTGTGACATCACAAGAGACCCATTGTGACATCACAAGCGAGCCATTGTGACACCACAAGCGACCCATTGTGACATCACAAGCGACCCATTGTGACATCACAAGCGGCCCATTGTGACATCACAAGCGGCCCATTGTGACATCACAAGCGGCCCATTGTGACATCACAAGCGGCCCATTGTGACATCACAAGCGGCCCATTGTGACAACACAAGAGACCCATTGTGACATCACAAGCGACCCATTGTGACATCACAGGAGGCCCATTGTGACATCACAGGAGGCCTATTGTGACATCACAGGAGGCCCATGGTGACATCACAAGCGGCCCATTGTGACATCACAAGCGGCCCATTGTGACATCACAAAAGACCCATTGTGACATCACAAGCGGTCCATTGTGACATCACAAGCGGCCCATTGTGACATCACAAGCGGCCCATTGTGACATCACAAGCGACCCATTGTGACTTCACAAGCGACCCATTGTGACATCACAAGCGACCCATTGTGACATCTATTGTAAAGCGCAACGGAATCTGCTGCGCTATATAAGAAATTGCAAATAAATAAATAAATAAATCACAAGCGACCCATTGTGACATCACAAGAGACCCATTGTGACATCACAAGCTGCCCATTGTGAACCTTACTAAAAAAGAGAAATTAGCCATCAAATCACTCCAAGACAACCAAGATATAGTGCTTAAACCCGCCGATAAGGGGGGAAGCATCGTGATACTTGATGTGGATACATATAATGCAGAAATAATACGCCAATTAAGTGACACCGCCACTTATAAAAAACTAAGGGGCAACCCCACAGAACTTATTACTAAAAAACTAGAAACCTTTTTAAATCTCTATACCAGTAAAGGAGTAATAGACGAGAATGAGAAGGATTATATCAAAATCGAACACCCCTCCATACCGGTAATCTATGTATTACCCAAAATGCATAAAAATCAGGAAAAACCCCCAGGCCGGCCAATTGTGGCCGGCACGAATTCTATCTTGTCAAATCTATCCCATTACCTTGATAGTCTTTTACAGCCTTTGGCCCAAAAAAGTAGAGCCTATTTAAAAGACACTATAGACACATTGGAAACTATGAAAAATCTACAATGGGATTCGGACTATATTTTGGTGACATCAGATGTCACATCGCTGTACACCATCATTAAGCACGATTTGGGCATCAAAGCAGTGTCCTACTTTCTTGAAAAAGAAGATATGACGGACGATAAGAAAAAGTTTATTCTGGAGGGAATTCTACTAATTTTAACCAATAATTATTTTTGGTATGACGACTCGTACTTCCTCCAGCTCATGGGCACGGCGATGGGCACCAGGTTGGCACCTAGCTACGCCAATTTGTTTTTGGCGTGGTGGGAGGACCACTTCGTTTGGAGTGGCCACCCGTATGGTGCCAACCTGGTGCTCTGGCGCAGGTACATCGACGATGTTCTATTTGTGTGGCGAGGCAGTCGTCAGGAATTGGATATGTTCTGTGAATATCTTAATCAAAACGAGCTTAACATATCTTTGTCATTTAATGTGAGTGAGGTAACGGTTGACTTTTTAGACGTCTCATTCTATATAGAAGAGGGACAATTGAAAACCAAGACCTATATCAAGGCGACCGACTGTAACTCTTTCATAAATGCAGATAGCAACCATCATTCCAATTGGTTGGACAGTGTGCCGAATAGCCAGTTTCAGCGCATCAGTCGCAATTGTACCGACGCAGATATATATGATGAGCAGGCTTCCACACTGGAAAAGCAATTCCAGAGTAAAGGTTACAAAAACAACACCATCACAAGGGCCAAGGACAAGGGACGTAACCTAATTGTCCACAAAAATCAGAACCCTTCAATTATGGAGAAAAGGCCCAAAAACGATAATTCAGGGGTTGCATTTATTACCCAGTATTCAAGCCAACACAAACAGCTTGAAAGCCTTATCACCAAGCACTGGCAAATTCTAACCAATGACCCACTATTAAGTAATTATGTAACTGCTAAGCCCAAATTTGTTTACAGGCGGGCAAAAAACCTTAAGGACACGCTTGTCAATAGCGCCATTGGTACTCCATCACCATTGAACCATATAAAATCTAAAGGTTTTTATCGTTGCGGGACATGCAGCATGTGCCGGGCATGCAAAAGCCCCATGCCCGTCATACATGAATATAGATCTGCGGTAACTGGAAAAACTTTCAGTATAGATGAATTTATCACATGCAATAGCAAGTATTGTGTTTATTTATTGGAATGTGACTGTAAAAAACAATATGTTGGTAAGACCAAAAGGGTACTTAAAATTAGGCTGGCAGAACATGTCAGGAATGCGAAAAAAGGTCTAGAATCGCATAATGTCTCAGACCATTTTCGCAAAACCCATAACAGCAATATTGCATGTTTGATGTCATTTTGTGGAATTAAAATAATCAAACCACACTGGAGGGTTAATGACATGGATTTGCGACTTTCACGTACGGAGATGAAATCCATTTATGAATTGAAAACATTGGAGCCCAAGGGGCTCAATGTTGATTTTGAGCTTAAATGCTTTTTATAAAATGATCCTCTATGCACCACTTTTTATGCCGCATTCTGCTATTTTTAAATCTCGGTGCCGATTTCATTTATCTAACATTTGTCTCTTTTCTCTTGTTATACCTATATGTAATTGCGTGGGGAATATCCATAAACAACCCCCGATGGGGTTGATTGGCTGCTAAACAACCACGTGACATACAACAGTGCGGCTCATAGTAACCTGGGAACCCGGTCCGTTTGCGTTCCAGCAGAATCTTCAAACGTCACTTCCGTTTCCGTATACAGCACGGAGGTGCGTCTCAGACGTCTGGACGTGAACGTCAGTCCCGCTTCCGGCGTTGCGTTCCAATACACGCCGGAAGGAGGAAGTAGCTGATCGCTATGCTCAATTTCTATAAACCAGGACCGGACTTTTCACGATGTTCATGTACATGTGCCGCACATCATATATGTATGATTCATGATCTGTACTGTGATAAATTTTTTATATGTATTATATGTAATGTATAAATGTATATGTAATTTTATGAAATCATGTTTTATGCAAAGTTTTTTAAAGTAAGAAAAAATGCTTCACTCCATGTTTTACCATTGACTATCTAAAGGAATAATTGGAAAGGGTATAAATACCCTCCAACATTAAGCTCCTTCATACCTTGAAAAAGGGTCAATTACAAAGACCCGAAACGCGTTGGTGAGAAGGAGGATAGCCACCAGAGGAACCCTGAAGCCCCCAACCACTTTTTCCATCAGTGTGGTACCCATCTTGGCTCTCTTCCCGGGTGAGATCAAGCTTGCTGTGTTGGGCCCAGTGGTTCTCTGGTCCTATCTTGATATAGACTGTTTTTATCTATTTCTTGGAGTTTTTTATCGTGTGATTTTTTGGAAGTGTGACGTCTCGTATTGTTGCCTTGTGGTGAATAAATCTTTTTGGAATTTATCCATTGGTTTCCTGTGAACACTCCTTGTCTCCGGGTGGAGATCGTGACCAAAAGAAACCCTTACATGCACATAGGGCATAGAGATAAGGTGAGCACCTTCTACCCATGAGCGGGTGACCTGACGTGAACAAAGATACCTTTATGTGAAAATAGGGCAAAGTGAAAAGGTCAGTTACGGAGTACCCCTGGTGTAAATGAATATCCATTGACATCTGACTGACCATCTTCCCTTTGTCCTCCTGTTCGCATCCCCCCATTGAAGCTCGGGGTTCACAAGGTTCTAACAGAATCTCTACAAGTCAAGACAGCGCAACTGTAGACACCATATTCTGGCTACATTGTTTCTATGAGGAGTGGTATTCCTTGGGTGGCTACAGTGCAGCAGTCTTTTGGCGCAATTGTTTCGGAACTAATTTCTTCTATTCAAGGATCAAATATGGTTTGAGGTAACATGTTTAAACAAAGGGGCAGACTAGATGGGCCAAGTGGTTCTTATCTGCCGTCAAATTCTATGTTTCTATATTTCTATATTGTGACATCACAAGAGACCCATTGTGACATCACAAGCGACCCATTGTGACATCACAAGCGGCCCATTGTGACATCACAAGCGGCCCATTGTGACATCACAAGAGACCCATTGTGACATCACAAGAGACCCATTGTAACATCACAAGAGACCCATTGTGACATCACAAGATGCCCATTGTGACATCACAAGAGACCCATTGTGACATCACAAGCTGCCCATTGTGACATCACAAGAGACCCATTGTGACATCACAAGAGACCCATTGTGACATCACAAGCGGTCCATTGTGACATCACATGCGACCCATTGTGACATCACATGCGACCCATTGTGACATCACAAGTGGTCCAATGTGACATCACAAGCGACCCATTGTGACATTAAAAGAATCCCATTGTGATATCACAAGCGACCCATTGTGACATCACAAGCGACCCATTGTGACATCACAAGCGGCCCATGAGAAGCTTGCAGACTAAAGTGAAGCTTGAATATTTAAGTGACTTGTGAGTTGGAAACTGTAACGTTCAGATCAGGTGATCGATCAAATTAACGTATGCCTCCTGTTATGATTATCTGTCCGGTCAATGTATGTCTGATATTGGTGTAATAGTTATGTCTCCTGTGAGTATTGGAATCAGGACATGTCTTGTATGTAAACTGTAGGTGACCCTGGTTTGAGTTTGAGGCCTGTATTCCCTCAGTGTGACATCTGTGGACTCCTCCGGAGTTAGGATGTAAGATAAGATCTGAGCCCCTCATAAACCATGGTCCAGGAGAAGAGGTTAGAGTTTGTCCCCTTCCTTTACATCTCTTATCAGTGGGTCTGCTATGCAAGGAAGGAGGATCAATCACTTTGAAAACAGCAGACTGTAGAAAATACATTGCCAGGGACCTTCCACACTCCTTCAGCATGGAAAGAGTGGAATCCCAAGGGTGGGAGGGATGAGGGAGTCTGCAAGGTATAACTAAGACCTTTCTCCCTATAGTCAGTGTCACTACCTGGGGGTCTAGCAAGCAGGCTGTAGGCGACGAAAGATTTCTTGTGGAGAACCCCCCCACTTCAGGATTGTAAGATACGGTTCTGTCTTTTTTCCCTTTTTATTTTATTTCTGAAATTTGCATTTAAAACTAGTGTGTACTTTTAAAATCATTGTAATGTCTTGTAACCATTTTGTTTAAAGCTCTGTAGTGTTTCTAGGAATAAATAATACATATTCCCAGTTCTGGTTCTGTGTTCCTAAGACTCATTAGCCTCAGGAGAGAAAGGCTGGAAAACGTTACCATTGTTATCTTGTATTGTGTGGTCAGGGGCGAGCCAAGCCGCCCCTTGCGCAGTTTCAGGCGCTAAAATCAGGTTTTGGCTGGTGGCAGTGTACCTCAAGGAAAGGACCCGAGTGTCCTGAGTGAACCCCAGTCACGGCCGGCGCTGCTCAGATTGACGTATCGGAGCAGGCGACCGGTGGGTCCGTGACATTTAGTGGCAAGCGGTGGGATGGAGAATTCATTTTTCTCTTTAAGAACTTAAGTGAGTGTGGGTAGAATTTTGTGAGAAATACCCACATCACCAGAATCAGAACTCAGAGCTTTACTATAGTTTTAAAAGTCACACAGTGGATGCAATTTCTGTTCCCCTCCCTTCTCTTGTTTTCTTTACTATCATTTTATTTGACAAGTGTGAGACTCAGGATGTCTGATTACCGGATGATGAGACGTGATGATCTGGCGACTATATGTGTACGGAGGGACATCCCTTGGTCTGGTCTGAGTAAAGAACTGATGATAAAGGCACTCATGGAAGCCGATCGGGTTCTAGCTGCTGGAGGAAGCCAGTCCAGGGACACTCCTACTCCAAGGGCTCAGTTGGCACAAGACAACACAAGTGATGCCCCGCCAGGGTCAGATGCATCTGCTGGCAACAGTGAGTCTACACTGCAGAGTTACCTTCAAACTGCTGTCAGGCAAATGAAGGACCTGGACCCCACAATGGCCGTGCAGCTAATGCAGCATTACCAGGCAACTGCTGACAGAGAAGCTGCAGAGCGCCAGTCTGCGGCCGACAGAGAGGCTGCAGAGCGCCAGTCTGCGGCCGACAGAGAGGCTGCAGAGCGACAGGCTGCGGCCGACAGAGAGGCTGAGCAGCGCAGAGCCGAGCTAGAGGCTGAGCAGCGCAGAGCCGAGCGAGAGGCTGCAGAGCGTCAGGCGGAGCGTGAGTACCAGTTGGAACTGGTGAGGCTCAGCGGCCAGAGCGCTGTTGGTAACCCGGGTAGGAAAAAGCCCCGGCATGACCAATTTCCCGTGCTGGAGAAAGATGGTGACCTGGATACTTTCTTCAGGAGTTTCGAAAAGACTTGCCGGCAGTTTGCACTGGACCCCAGTGAATGGGCAAGTTATTTAACCCCTGGGCTGCGGGGAAAGGCTTTGGATGCATTTGCTGACCTTCCCCAGGAGCTGGATGGAGATTATACTGCCATAAAGAAAGCCTTGCTACAGCGTTTCAACATCACCCCTGAGGCATACCGACAGAAGTTCAGAGACTTAAAGCGCAGCCCCTCTGATACCTATGGGGGCCTGTTAGCACAACTGTCAACCCTATTGCATCAGTGGGTTGAGGGCTTGCAAGTAAAGGACTATGATAAATTGAAGGACCTATTTCTGCAAGAGCAGTTCATCGCACTCTGCCCAGCTGAGGTTAAAGAGTGGGTCCTGGACCGGAATCCCGAATCAGCAGAAAAGGCTGCCACCCTGGCAGACCAATACACCAGCACCAGGGCTTCTGTGGCAAAGAAGACCTGGGGGACGCCCGGGCAAGTCAGCTGGAGAGAGCGGAGACCCGGAGACTCGCCCCAGCAGCCCTCTTCAACTAAACCAGCAGCCGCTGCATTTGTTGGGGGGGTGGGGGGACAACCTGTTTTGGCAACCAGCCGCAGGTGTTTTATTTGCGATGAAGTGGGGCACTTCCGTTCCCGTTGCCCCAAGAGGAACTCTTCTGTGGGGGGCCCAGCCGTGAAACCTATGCCTGCCGTCCTGTGTGTAGGAGGACCCCAGGAGAGACCCCGGGACAATCTACAACCAGTCCAGGTAGGACAAAGGGTGGCGCTTGGGCTATTGGACTCAGGTGCAGATCTGACTCTCATAGATTCAGCATTGGTGGGCCCAGAGAACATCATCCCAGGAAAGACTATTGCTGTACGGGGGGTGAGTGGGGTCCACCCTGATGTTCCTATGGCCAGGGTATACCTTGATTGGGGGGTTGGAAGAGGCATCCGTGATGTTGGGGTGCTGGACAATCTACCTGCCGGTGTGCTTTTGGGGACTGATCTTGGAAAGATGCACACTGCCTATGTCAATGAAAGTGATGTTGGTACTGACTCTGTGTTACTAGCTAACCCTTCTGTCCCTCAGGCGACCCCTGCTGAGCTTTACAATTGTAATGTAAATGTATGTGAGGTTGCAGATTTGTGTTTAGCAGAACCTAACCCTTTGCAAATGTACAGGAGGGAAGTGGGTCACAATGCCTGTACTAAGGTAGAATTATGTGATGTATCGTTACCAGATAATGTTGCGAAAGCACCAGTATCTGGGGTTGTACAGAATACTGAGCCAATCTCTGTGTTAGCAGTTCAGACAAGGAGAGCTGCAGCCCAGAACAGCTGTGATTTAACCCCTGCCTGTGTGGAAGGGGACTCCCTGGAAGTGGATACCCCTCCACCCCCCTCCCCTCCTGTAGAAGTCTCCAGTTCAGATGCTGTCCTAGAGGAGGGGGGGGGGCTTGCCTGCCTTGTTTCCCCACACTGATCAGCTGCTCAGAAGTGAGGCATTCAAAGCAGAACAGCAGACCGATCCCAGCTTGGCCGCTCTCAGGGAACAAGCCAAGGAGGTCCCAACGGGGAATGGCTCAGTCAGAGTTTATGTGGAAAATGGGCTGTTATATCGTGAGCCACCTTCCTCAGAGGACCCTGAAGATGAAGGTCCTAACAGGCAGCTGGTGGTTCCACAGGCTTATAGGGAAGGGTTAATGAAAATAGCTCATGAAATTCCCTTAGGCGGACATATGAATCCGAAAAGAACTCAAGCTCGTTTGAGGCCCAATTTTTTCTGGCCTAACATGGGGAACGATGTACCTAATTACTGTCGCTCCTGCCATGCCTGCCAGTTAGCTGGGAAGCCCGGTGACCAAGGCCGAGCACCTCTCATTTCATTACCACTTATCGCAGAACCCTTTGAGCGGGTTGGTGTAGATCTTGTGGGGCCCCTCGCTATCCCCAGCAGCTCAGGGAAACAATACATTCTCACTGTGGTGGACTACGCCACGAGGTACCCTGAAGCTGTAGCACTCTCCTCCATCCGCGCAGACAAAGTGGCGGATGCGCTCATATCCATTTTCTCCAGGGTGGGGTTCCCAAAGGAGATGCTAACTGACCAGGGTACTCAGTTCATGTCCAAGCTCATGCAGAGTCTCTGTAAGAGGATGCAGGTGGATCACCTCATCACCTCTGCCTATCACCCCCAAACGAACGGCCTCTGCGAACGCTTCAATGGTACCCTAAAACAGATGTTGAGGGTCTTTGTGGAGTCCCAGGGAAGGGACTGGGAAAGGTTCTTGCCGCACCTCCTGTTTGCATACCGGGAGGTGCCTCAAGAATCAACGGGCTTCTCCCCCTTTGAACTCCTGTATGGGCGCCGTGCCCGTGGACCCCTGGATTTGATTAGACAGGAGTGGGAGGGGAAGTTGGTCACCCCGGAAACATCCGTGGTGCACTATGTGGTGCAATTCAGGGAGAAAATGCAGTTCCTAATGGAAATGGCACAGAGCAACCTGAAGGCTGCACAGACCAAGCAAAAACAATGGTACGACCGACAGGCTAGAGAGCGTATCTTTGAGGTGGGGCAAAAGGTATTGGCTCTGGTTCCCATGAGACAGAACAAACTGCAGGCTGCCTGGGAGGGTCCCTACACTGTAATACAATGTATCAAAGATGTTAATTACATTGTGGAAAAAGGGGAGGGACGTAAGAGGCAGAAGATGTATCATGTCAACATGCTCAAACCTTATCACGAAAGGGGGGCTTGTGTGTTTGCTGTGTGTAGTTTGCCTGAGAATGAGCAAGGAATTGACCCCCTGATGGATTTAGCAGCTGCTGCTAAGGAGGGGCGATCCCTGTCTGATGCCCACTTCAGTGATAAACTGACAGAGGCACAGCGAGCACAGCTCACTGACACACTGCAGCCCTACAAGTCCCATTTCACAGGGAAGCCTGGAAAAACACACTTGGTAACTCATCATGTAAACACAGGTAGTCAGACCCCCCTCAGGCAGCCAGCATACCGGGCTTCTCCTGAGGTGCTGGAAGCCATGAAGAGGGAAATTGATGAAATGCTGCAGCTGGGGGTGATTCAACGGTCTCACAGTGCTTGGGCTGCCCCAGTTGTACTGGTCCCAAAGAAGTGTGGGGGCACCCGCTCCTGTGTAGACTATAGAAGGTTAAATGATGCCACTGTGTTCGATGCCTATCCCATGCCCAGGATAGATGAACTGTTAGATCAGCTGGCCCAGGCACGTTACATCACTGTCATGGATCTGAGTAGAGGATACTGGCAGATCCCACTGTCACCGGAGGCCCGTGAGCGGTCTGCATTTATCACACCATTCGGCCTGTTTGAGTTTCTGGTCATGCCTTTTGGAATGAAAAATGCACCTGCGTCCTTTCAGCGCCTGGTTAATGACCTGCTGGAAGGCCAGGAGACACATGCCGTTGCCTACCTGGATGACATTGCGGTGTTCAGTCAGACCTGGGAAGAGCACCTGATCCATCTGAACAGTGTGTTAAGTAAAATCACGGGGGCCGGGTTGACGATTAAACCAGAGAAATGCCAGCTTGGGCTGGGTGAGGTACACTACCTGGGGCACTGTGTTAGAGGTGGTACCCTTCGCCCAGAGTTAAGCAAAGTAGAGGCTATAACGGAGTGGCCCACTCCCACAACCAAAAAACAGGTCATGTCCTTCCTAGGTACTGCTGGGTATTACCGAAAATTTGTACCCCACTACAGCACTCTAGCAAAACCACTGACAGACTTAACCAAAAAGAAGTTGCCCCAGGTGGTCAATTGGACAAAGGAATGTGAGGGGGCATTTTTGGCGCTGAAGTCCGCATTAGCTAAGTCACCTGTGCTGCAGGCCCCAGATTTCCAAAAGAAGTTTATAGTGCAGACTGATGCTTCCAATTATGGGCTAGGTGCTGTGCTCAGCCAAGTCAATGAGAAAGGAGAGGAGCATCCCATCCTGTTCTTAAGTAAGAAATTGCTTCCCAGAGAAGTAGCCTATGCCACCGTGGAGAAGGAGTGTTTGGCGATTGTGTGGGCTCTCCAAAAACTCCAGCCATATCTGTACGGACATGACTTTTTAATAATTACAGATCACAACCCATTGGTATTTCTGAATAGAGTTGCCGGAGATAATGGTAAACTGCTAAGATGGAGTCTCATACTGCAGCAGTACACTTTTACCATCCAGCACAAAAAGGGTGCCCACCACAGTAATGCGGATGGACTCTCACGGCGAGGAAGTGAATAGCGCACTGAGGAGATGGTGACGTGGGTCACCACCTCTGTGCGCCATTTTAAAAGAGGGAGGTGTAACGATCAGATCAGGTGATCGATCAAATTAACGTATGCCTCCTGTTATGATTATCTGTCCGGTCAATGTATGTCTGATATTGGTGTAATAGTTATGTCTCCTGTGAGTATTGGAATCAGGACATGTCTTGTATGTAAACTGTAGGTGACCCTGGTTTGAGTTTGAGGCCTGTATTCCCTCAGTGTGACATCTGTGGACTCCTCCGGAGTTAGGATGTAAGATAAGATCTGAGCCCCTCATAAACCATGGTCCAGGAGAAGAGGTTAGAGTTTGTCCCCTTTCTTCACATCTCTTATCAGTGGGTCTGCTATGCAAGGAAGGAGGATCAATCACTTTGAAAACAGCAGACTGTAGAAAATACATTGCCAGGGACCTTCCACACTCCTTCAGCATGGAAAGAGTGGAATCCCAAGGGTGGGAGGGATGAGGGAGTCTGCAAGGTATAACTAAGACCTTTCTCCCTATAGTCAGTGTCACTACCTGGGGGTCTAGCAAGCAGGCTGTAGGCGACGAGAGATTTCTTGTGGAGAACCCCCCCACTTCAGGATTGTAAGATACGGTTCTGTCTTTTTTCCCTTTTTATTTTATTTCTGAAATTTGCATTTAAAACTTGTGTGTACTTTTAAAATCATTGTAATGTCTTGTAACCATTTTGTTTAAAGCTCTGTAGTATTTCTAGGAATAAATAATACATATTCCCAGTTCTGGTTCTGTGTTCCTAAGACTCATTAGCCTCAGGAGAGAAAGGCTGGAAAACGTTACCATTGTTATCTTGTATTGTGTGGTCAGGGGCGAGCCAAGCCGCCCCTTGCGCAGTTTCAGGCGCTAAAATCAGGTTTTGGCTGGTGGCAGTGTACCTCAAGGAAAGGACCCGAGTGTCCTGAGTGAACCCCAGTCACGGCCGGCGCTGCTCAGATTGACGTATCGGAGCAGGCGACCGGTGGGTCCGTGACAGAAACAGAAGCAGGTGATTTAGAAAACAGAAAAAGGTGAGTTTGAACACAAAAGCCAAAACACATATTATTATTGTTATTACCATACATCTGATACAATGTTTGGCCTGGTGCAGTGGATGTAATGCATTTGTTTTGAGGGAGACATTCTGTAGACTCGGCTGCGTTCCAATCTGCAAACAATTTTCTTTGCTGCAGGAGGAGATAGCTAAACTGCATGCTGAGCTACGTAGGATGTCTGTGTCCTTGCAACCACCACTGCCTCAGAGAGTCCCCAGAAGACATTCTGCTTGGACTGCTGTGGGCTCTGAAAGGCAGAGACTGACAGAGGGCATCGGACACATTCCCCAAGTGGTCACACTGCAAAACTCATATTCTGCTCTTGCAGGGTTGGAATGTATGACCAACGTAGGCAATAAAGAACAGGAAGATATGAGGACTTCTACCTCTACTAACTGTAGGACCAGGAAAATTTCACCTCCAAAAAGGACTGCACTTTTTTTGGGAGATTCCATCATTAGAGGAGTTCATCTGGGAAATGCTACTATAGTAGAGAAACAAGTAAGGTGCTTACCTAGAGCCACAGCTCCAAGAGATAAAGAACGCATGCTAAGAATTGTAAAGGCAGCAAGAAAAGATGGGGAGGTGGATGTCATCGTCCACCTAGGCACAAATGACCTGGTTAATTCTGAAGTCATGGCCGTAAAAGATGAATTTAGAAAGTTAGGAACTGCTCTAAAACAGGTGGCAACCACTGTAACTTTTTCAGAAGTATTGCCAGTACACCAAGGGGAAGATAGAACTCTGAGAATTAGAAACTTCAATGTTTGGCTAAGGAATTGGTGCAAGGAGGAGAGATTTGGATATTTAGGTCAAAGTCAAGCTACCTGGCAAGACAGAGCCTTATATAAAAGTGATGGCCTGCACCCATCTTCAAAGGGAACGAGAATATTGAGTGAGAAGTATGGAAGCTTCATAAGCAACTTTTTAAACTAGCAGAGGGGGGCAGTGAACAAATAAGAATGAAGAAATCTGCTCCCCCAACCTAGAGGTATTGTCTCTGCAGGCAAATGGAACAGGAAGCATATCCACTGCAACAGAAGATAATGCCGATCAAAACCGAATAGATATAGGCAGAAAGATGAACATAGCTAGCAGCAGGAGAAGCACAAACACAACTTTAAGAGCTATGTGTGCAAATGCTAGGTGCTTAGGAAATAAAATCCCAGAACTAATTGCAATAATGACAAGGGATGAACTGGATATTGTGGCTATTACAGAGACATGGTGCAATGAAAATCATGACTGGGACATAGCTATACCAGGATATACTTTATTTAGGAAGGACAGAATGGGAAAAATTGAAGGAGGGGTTGCAATATATGTGAAAAAATATATAAAGACTACCTGAATACAAAGTATTGAAGAAAAAACGGAGGCCCTTTGGTGAGAAACAGGGGAGAAGGCGATTCTTCGTATAGGGGTGATCTACAGACCACCAGGTCAGGAAGAGGAACTAGACAAGAGCCTATAGCAGGACATCAATAAAATGGCATTAAAAGGAGAGGTGATAATCATGGGAGACTTTAATCTACCTGATGTAAACTGGGAGCTGCCTGTTGCACGTTACACCAGAAGTAGGAACATGCTGAATTCCTTGCAAGGAGCATCCCTCCAGCAATTGGTGAGGGAGCCCACTCGTAAGGACGCAATATTAGACTTAATACTTACAAATGGTGACAGAATATCTGACATAAATGTGGGTGAAAATCTGGGATTTAGTGACCATCAAGCAGTATGGCTCAAAATAAAGACAGAGACTGACTCATCGCACACAAAAACAAAGGTGTTAGATTTTAGGAAGGCTGATTTTGTAGAGATGGGAAACTCTATAAGGGATTCTTTGGCAGAGTGGAAGAACTTGGAAGGAGTGCAGGATATGTGGGAAAAATTAAAAAGTGCAATTCTAAAAGCAACAGAACTTTGTGTCAAAAGAGTTAGGAAAACACAAGAAAAAGAAAGCCATTGTGGTTTGCAAAAGAAGTAGCAAGTATTGTGAAAGCAAAAAAGTTGGCCTTTAAGAAATTTAAGCAGACGCAGAAGAATGAGGACAAAGAGGTGTACCTTGTTAGACAGAAGGAGGCTAAGAAGGTAATCAGATGTGCAAAAGCACAGGCTGAAGAGAAAATGGCCCAGTCAGTGGGTAAAGGGGGGAAAACTTTTTTTAGGTATATAAGTGAAAGGAGAAAAACAAAAAGTGGAATAATTAGACTGAAGACAGAGGGCCTTATTCTGATCGTTGCGGCCGGATCCGATTATGCGGCCAGGACCGTGCGTGCGAAACCCCGCCTTCCATACGGATCGCCAACTCCCTCCGTACGCGGTAAGAAGCTGGCCGAATGGACCGCACGTGTATTTTTTACGGAATACGCCTCCTCCATCTAAGGGAACCTCCCCCATCATTCGATGGTCGCAGACCATCGAATGCAGGACCGAGTGCTCCACCAGCTCCCGCAACCTCAGACCACACTGACATTTTTCCGTGCAAAAGCAGGGATCTGGGCGGGCAGCTGACATCTGGCGATGTCATATGTCCGCCCCCTACACGTGCGTCACGGCCGCATTACCATACGTACGCCCAGCATTTGCATGGGAACGCCCATGAAACACGGGGCGTATGCATATGGTAATGAGCCCAAATAGCCCTTCACGCCCCTCTCCTCCCTCTGTTCGGAGTGTTCACATATCATGCGGGATTTGGCCGTAGGCCCCGCTCGCACATGCGCAGAGACGCCTCTGCACATGCGCAGATACAAAACATCGGCGGCCCGAACGCACGCGGATATATCCGCACCGACCAGAATAAGGGCCAGAGAGTGGAAGTTTTCTTGAGGGAGACAATGTAATAGCAGATAATATTAATAATTATTTCTGCTCAGTATTTACTGCTGAAAGAGAGGGAAAGGGGCCACAGTTAAGTTGCAAGTATAGTCAGAAAACTGAGGGAGAGACAAGTACATTTACAGAGGAGAAAGTCCTCACAGAACTCTCAAAACTGAAAGTGGATAAATCAATGGGGCCAGATGGGATACATCCAAGGATACTAAAAGAGCTTAAAGGGGAGCTGGTAAAATCAATAACAGAATTATTCAACCAGTCACTAGCTACTGGAGTAATCCCAGAGAACTGGAAAACAGCGAATGTAGTCCCACTGCACAAAAGTGGAAGCAAGGAAGAGGTAAGCAACTATCGACCAGTGAGCCTTACATCAGTAGTAGGGAAATTGATGGAAACACTCTTAAAACAAAGAGTTGTAGAATATCTCAAAACCAGAAATTTACAGGATCCAAAACAGCATGGGTTTACTGGGGGAAGATCATGTCAAACAAATCTTATTGACTTTTTTGACTGGGTGACTAAAGTAATAGATCAAGGTGGGGCTGTAGATGTAGCTTATCTAGACTTTAGTAAAGCTTTTGACACTGTCCCACATCGCAGACTGTTAAATAAACTTGAAAGCTTGATTTTGGATTCTAAGATAGTTGAATGGATAAGAGCGTGGTTGCAGGACAGAAAACAGAGAGTTGTAGTAAACGGAGTACAGTCAAAGGAGGGAAAGGTTACAAGTGGAGTACCCCAGGGATCTGTACTTGGACCGGTGCTTTTTAATATCTTTATTGGTGATATTGCAAATGGAATTGAGGGTAAAATGTGCCTTTTTGCAGATGACACATAGGTATGCAACAGGGTAGACACACCAGGAGGGGTAAAATAAATGATTGAGGATCTAGGTAGATTAGAGAAATGGTCAAGAGAATGTCAACTACAGTTTAATGCCAAAAAATGCAAAATCATGCATTTGGTTCTCAGAAATCCAAAGACTCAATATAGTATAAATGGCACTATAATGGAAACTACTGAGGAAGAGAGGGATCTAGAGACCCATTGTGACATCACAAGCGGTCCATTGTGACATCACAAGATGCCCATTGTGACATCACAAGAGACCCATTGTGACATCACAAGATGCCCATTGTGACATCACAAGATGCCCATTGTGACATCACAAGCTGCCCATTGTGACATCACAAGCTGCCCATTGTGACATCACAAGAGACCCATTGTGACATCACAAGCGGTCCATTGTGACATCACAATTGACCCATTCTGACATCACATGCTAACCATTGTGACATCATAAGCGGTCCAATGTGACATCACAAGCGACCCATTGTGACATCACAAGAATCCCATTGTGACATCACAAGCAACCCATTGTGACATCACAAGCGGCCCATTGTGACATCACAAGAGACCCATTGTGACATCACAAGCGGCCCATTGTGACATCACAAGCGACCCATTGTGACATCACAAGCGGCCCATTGTGACATCACAAGCGACCCATTGTGACATCACAAGCGACCCATTGTGGCATCACAAGAGACACATTGTGACATCACAAGCGACCCATTGTGACATCACAAGCGACCCATTGTGACATCACAAGCGACCTATTGTGACATCACAAGCGACCCATTGCGACATCACAAGCGACCCATTGCGACATCACAAGATACCCATTGTGACATCACAAGCGGTCCATTGTGACATCACAAGCGGTCCATTGTGACATCACAAGCGGTCCATTGCGACATCACAAGCGACCCATTGCGACATCACAAGATACCCATTGTGACATCACAAGAGACCCATTGTGACATCACAAGATGCCCATTGTGACATCACAAGATGCCCATTGTGACATCACAAGAGACCCATTGTGACATCACAAGCTGCCCATTGTGACATCACATGCGGACCATTGTGACATCACATGCGACCCATTGTGACATCACAAGCGGTCCAATGTGACATCACAAGCGACCCATTTTGACATCACAAGAATCCCATTGTGACATCACAAGCGACCCATTGTGACATCACAAGCGACCCATTGTGACAGGAAGGTCGACATGCATTAGGTCGACCACTTAACCTCGACATGCCTTAGATTGACACACTCAAAAGATCACAAGCGGTCCAATGTGACATCACAAGCGACCCATTGTGACATCACAAGAATCCCATTGTGACATCACAAGCAACCCATTGTGACATCACAAGCGGCCCATTGTGACATCACAAGAGACCCATTGTGACATCACAAGCGGCCCATTGTGACATCACAAGCGGCCCATTGTGACATCACAAGCGGCCCATTGTGACATCACAAGCGGCCCATTGTGACATCACAAGCGACCCATTGTGACATCACAAGATACCCATTGTGACATCACAAGAGACCCATTGTGACATCACAAGCGGTCCATTGTGACATCACAAGAGACCCATTGTGACATCACAAGCTGCCCATTGTGACATCACAAGCTGCCCATTGTGACATCACATGCGGCCCATTGTGACATCACATGCGACCCATTGTGACATCACAAGCGGTCAAGCGACCCATTGTGACATCACAAGAATCCCATTGTGACATCACAAGCGACCCATTGTGACATCACAAGCGACCCATTGTGACAGGAAGGTCGACATGCATTAGGTCGACCACTTAACCTCGACATGCCTTAGATTGACACACTCAAAAGATCGACAGGGCCATTAGGTCGACACATGCATTGGGAAGACATTAGGAGGGTCGATAGTCAAAAGGTCAACATGGGTTTTTCTCTTTCTTGTCCGAAATGTCAACACATTCAACATGGCACACTATTATATTTTTCTCCCACGCCCTAGTGAATCATAGGGCATGAAATACCACCTGTAGGCACATGACGGCTCAAGAAAAAAGTAAAAACCCATATCGACCTTTTGACTACTGACCTTCCCAATGTTGACATACTGCTTGTGTGGAATGACCCTGACAACATAAAGCCATGTCAATCTTTTGAGTGTGTCGACCTAAGGCCTGTTGAACTTCAGTGGTTGACCTAATGCATGTCAACATGTTCAGTGTTGGCGTGATCCCGTCGACATGCGCATGTGTCTAATTTGCTCCTGTGGGAGCAAACCAAGGCAATCAGGGATAGATGAGTGCGGCTAGAGCTGTACATGTATGTAAAGTACATTAATAGCATTACAGTAATATTATCCACATGCTCATATATACAATATAACAAACATAGAACTAAATTCATTATCTCTCAGCAGTATAGAGTGAGTCACTGTAATTATTATGACATTTCCTCATGACAAATTAAGCCTTTGTGTGATTCAATATATCATTGGCTACTTCCCACGATAGTTCTAAATGTGGAAAGAAAGAAGTGAAATCATTCAATACATTTCCTTCTCAAGATAAAAAAATTATGTTAAGTACTATTTGTCACAACCTCCTGGACCACTGGAGTCTCTTACTGGCTCCGGGGGTGTAGTGTATACGGGCGGCAGCACTGGGGGTCCGGATAGCATGTTCCCCGTCCAGAGGCAGGGTCCAGGCGGTTCCAGGGCTCTGGGCAGTGGTGGGCTTGGCGGCGTGTTTCCCGGCGTTTGTTATATTGTATATATGTTTGATGTGTTTTTACAACATACATGCAAGATACCTCAAGATACATCATTGAAATATAAAAATATTGTGAAATACTTAATAATCAGTTATCCAAAATTCTTCTGGTCCCGAGCATTTTGGATAAGGGATATTCTGTATTTACACCACATTTCCCCAGTAACCCCCTGTCTCAAGTGCCCTAGGCCCTCCAAGACTTATGAATTTGTGGATCACAAAACACATTCCCACACTGGATGAACAAGATGGCTTGTTATTAAAATATATGTATTACAGATGAAGCCAGCTTCATCTTTGCAGGGACTGGCAATACTTTCGCCAGCCCCCGACAGCTCCCGCCAGGGGGTGCGCGCACACGAGATGCTTGCGTGCCCTGCGGCAACGGAGCTTGCCCCGGGTCCCCGCCACCTCCCCTGCCGCCACCGCTGGTCTCCCTTGCCGCCCGACCTCCCCCTTAACCCTGCCGTCTCCCTGAAGCGGAGACGGGCATGATGCTGCTGCCATGCCGTCGAAGACTGGGATGCACGTGTGTGTGAGATGCACACGCGTCCCAGTTTTAATGGAGTCCCTCTCCGCTGGCGCTCACCAGAGGGGAGGTGCTGGCGAGTGCCGGCACTGAACGAGAGAGGCTCCATCTGTATGAAAGATATAGCACAACATATATATATATATATATATATATATATATACTTTTTTGAACAAATGGAAACAATTTAGTCTGTTTAAATTATCTACTATGCAAGAATAATTTTGTGATGTCTTTGATCTAAAAATGACTTGACAAAATTGATTCCCCGCTCATGGTATTGGCAATGTAAGTGTCCCCCAGCACCTGCTCTTGTATTATTCTTTATTTATCTGCGTATTTTGTTAATTACGCTAATAGATATTTCCTTATACATCGACTGAAATGGTGGTTTTGAGCAACAAATGTCCTGCGCTCCTTCTTTGGCTGCCTTTTAATTATCACTTAAGGTCTCCCTTAGACCTTGGGCATAAGTAGAAGATGGGTTGGTGTGATAATATTATCAGGCGCCAGAGATAGAGTTAAAAATATATACACAATTATTTGGCAAATAACATGGTAAAATTTATATTCTCTAAAAGGATGGGATGAGTTCTTACCCCTAAGGGCATTTGGAGCCAGCAAGGGATGGTAAGTGGCAAGGATGCAGTCCGGAAGTGCACCCTGCAGTGGTCCCAAATACCTTAGCACTTGGTAGGTTCACCCAAAGGAAGTCCAATCAGTCACTGCCGTCGACGCGTTTCGAGCATCAGGTGCTCTTCTTCCACCTTGCCCTGGAAGAAGAGCACCTGATGCTCAAAATGCTCAGCGGCAATATTACCTCAACTCTCTGTCCAACTACAGGCCCATCTCTCTCCTCCCTTTTGCCTCCAAACTCCTAGAACATCTGGCCTATAATCGTCTCCTAAGCCACCTTACTGCTAACTCCATTCTAGACCCCTCCAATCCGGGTTCCACCCTTTACAGTCCACTGAAACTGCCCTGACCAAAGTCACTATCGATCTACTATCGGCTAAATCCAAAGGCCTCTTCTCTATCCTCATCCAGCTTGATCTGTCGGCTGCTTTTGACACTGTTGACCACCCTCTTCTGCTCAACACCCTCCGCTCCTTTGGCATCACTGGCACGGTCTTCTCCTGGTTCACCTCATACCTCTCCAATCGCTCCTTCTCTGTCTCCACTCCAAGCTCCTCCTCTCCTACTACCCCGCAGCCAGTCGGTGTTCCCCAAGAGTCAGTCCTTGGCCCTCTCCTCTTCCTCTGCACCACCTCTCTGGGCACTTTCATCAGCTTCTACGGCTTCCATTACCACCTTTATGCTGATGATACCCTAATCTATCTCTCCTCCCCCGACCTATCCCCATCACTCCTGTCCAAGGTCTCCGAATGCCTCACGGCCATCTCAGCCTGGATGACCCAACGCTTCCTGAAACTAATCATAGGTAAAACTGAACTTCTAATTTTCCATCCCCCGAATATCCCCTCTTCTCCCACTATCTCCATCAGCATTGGTGAAACGAGATCACCTCCACCGACCAAACGTGCTGCCTTGGTGTCATCATTGACTCCTCCCTTTCTTTCACCCCCCCACATTTGTGCTCTCTCACAGTCCTGCCGCTTTCACCTCCGCAACATCTCGCGCATCAGACCATTCCTCTCTACTGACGCGACCAAAATTCTCATTCACTCTCTTGTCATCTCCCGCCTTGACTACTGCAACATCCTTCTCTCCGGGCTACCTCTCGCCCGCCTTGCCCCTCTCCAATCCATTCTTAACGCTGCTGCTAGGCGCATCTTCCTCTCCCACCGCTCTACCTCCACCTCCCCCTCTGTCTATCTCTTCACTTGCTCCCCATTCCTTTACAAGTTCTCTTTAAACTCCTCACCACCACCTACAAGGCTCTCCTCCACTGCTCCTTACCTCTCTTCACTGATCTCTATCCACACTCCCTCCCGTCCTCTTTGCTCCGTCGCCGACCGCCGCCTGACCTGTCACCTAATCACCTCCTCCCACTCCCGTGTCCAAGACTTCTCTCGCGCTGCCCCCCATGCACTGGAACAACCTCCCGCCACCCATCAGGCTTTCTGATTCCCTTACGTCCTTCAAGCGCTCCCTCAAAACCCACTTCTTCCGACTCGCCTATCCCTCCTCCTCCTAACCTCTTTCGCTCCTCCTATCCTGCCTACCTTACCCCTCCATCTGTTCCCATCCGTTCCTACTTATCCTATTGTTTTTCGTTCGTCCACCCACCTCCTTTTTACTCTGTTAACTCTTATGAGTAGGGCCCTCCTTCCTCACGTACTCACCCTACCTCTTTACCTCACCAGTGCTCCTGCCCTGTTCTTCCCCTCCTCTACTTCATCTTCAGTCTCCTCGACAAATTTGACGCCTATTTCAGAACTGATGCTGATTTTAGTTCTACCAGCCATACCCCTATTTATGCTGTATTTTATCCACACACCCTGTACGTTACCTTGTAATTTGTTTTTTGTTTGCTCTGTACGGCGCTGCAGACACTTTGTGGCACCTTATAAATAAACAAACTACTACTACTACACCAACCCATTTCCTTATACCTGTTTGCAATGGAGATTGCTCCCCCCCTTCCTTCCCGCTTTTTCCCCTGTTGTGATCCTCCTATCCCTAAGATTGATTCGCGCAAATTGATTATCTCTTAGCATCACGGTCTAGTATAATTTGGCTACAAAAATTAGAGTTTTATATACGAATTAAAATATCCATCTTGTTTTAATACTACACAATGATGGTCTTTTTTTGTGTACCCTTATTGTGAGTCCCAGAATTGGGGGAGAAGAGTATTCTCCTTCTTTTTTTTTTTTGTTTCAGATAAACAAATCTATCTGGTACTGGAAACTGCACAGGAAAGTTATGTATTATCAATTTACTAGCTCACTGGTGTGTTGCATTTATGGGAACATCCAAGGTAGTGCTGCATGGTTATTAATCTACCTTTCACATTCTAAAGAGGTGAAACAATTACACTTAAATAACGGGAACATTGGGGGAGACATAGAAGTTCACTCTTGCAAAATTGTCTTGTGAGCTGCCACGCTGATTGCGATTCTATGTGATTTTATGAGTGACAGGGTAGCAGTAGTTCATTCATATTAGTGGTGCTTGAATAGTATTCTTTTCTTCACAGAAGATCATGGCTGATGAATTCCACCTGAGGCTTAGCAACACCATCCTGCCAACTGTGTCTCCAAATTAGCCATAATATGAAGGTGAAGGAGAAATAATTTAATCTATGCACTAGGGCACAAGTTCTCAAACTCGACAGACTTCATATTCTCCAGGTCACCTGTAGAATTTTAAAATGTGACAGTTGAAAATACACAGTGCACCTACGGGGTGGCCTGGAAAATATGAACTGTGTTACACCAAAAAGTGTTTATTTCCAAATTATATTTGTGTTATTGAGGGTTTTTACTCCCAAACACTAGACAGGCTATTATGGTTTGTCTCAATAGCCACCACATAGTGTTCTCTTTTGGTTGTTCAACCTCTGGTGTTATTACTTGTGCCTGGGTGTGTAAACTCTTTCCTAAAATAAGTTACTTGCTATTGTTGAGAGCAAGTCCAGAAGAATCATTGTGTTAACCCATTTGTACATATTGTACACCCAAAGACCAGGTCATTACAGGTTTTACATGCCCATTCCACAATGGGAAGGCTTCAGTACCCATACAGTCATTGGAGACATTCTAAATTAGATTGATTCCTATGATCCATTTTAGCAGATGCACACAACTTTAAGGGGTGTATTTACTAAAGTGCAATTTTATAGAAATGGAAATATTGCCAATAGCAACCAATTAGCTTCCACTTCTCTAACACAATGTGGAAGATAATATCTATAATTTGATTGGGTGCCAATCAAACATCTCCACTTCCATAAATCTGCATCTTGGTAAATATACCCCCTAGTGCAATAGGAATGTTACATATTCTTGCTGAAATACTTAGAGTACAGTATGTGTATGAACTGTACAGGGAATGTTTTAGCCATGTTAGTATAGCTTAACGTCTCCATTACCTTGTATTATATGCTGTTGGATTTCGATACTGCAAGAATATTTTAGCAGAAAAAAAAGGTCATTATGCAAACTGCTGTCTATAACAATCAAGAAGGCCATACAACACTTCTTAAGCCTATGTCTATATGTAAATATGATGATAGACTCTTTCATAAAACAATTCTTAAATCTCAGCAAAGGCAGCGTATTAATGAGCAAAGGCAATGACAAGAATCAATGTTAGGGCAGGAAGATTGGCAATAAACTATAGCATTATTCAAATCTTTTAAAAAACAATAAAATCTATGAGGCATAGGAAAATTAAAGTGCAGTCTTGAAAAATACTGGATGGCCATGCATAGACTGAAGAGGGAATATTCCACATCTTTCAAAGACGCTTTGTTTCTGAGACTGGAGATATTGCGGATAATATTGGCCCAATAAGTAATGTTGAATATAAATGAGATATTTCCCCCCAAAATGACTTTCAACTAAGTTATGCGTTATTTTCAGTACAGGAGATCAAATTTGGCATAACATGGTAAAAAAATTTTTTTGGGGGGTATGGTCGACAGTCATTAAGTCGACCACTATAGATCGACACATGAAATAGGTCGACACAGGCATTAGGTCAACATGAAAAAGGTTGACATGAGTTTTTCATGTTTTTGGTGTCTATGTTGACTTAAGCCGACATGGACACCGTATCAGTGTACCGTGTCCCCTCCCATGGCTCGCCATGCTTTGGGCACTATTATATTCTCCCCCTATGCCCATTTGGATTGCAAAACATTAAAAAAACACCCTTTTTTGAAAGATAAACATGAAAAACGCCTGTTCACTTTTCCATGTCGACCTAATGCTTGTGTCAACCTAATGACCATGTTGACCAAAAGCTTGTTCACCTATTTTATGTGTCGACCTAGTGACTGTCGTCCTATAGTGGCCTAATGATTGTCTACCAAAAGCTTGTAGACCTAGTGACCTCATCCCATTTTGAGGGATCAAGAGAGAATAAAGTTTGAAGTCTCTGATTGCTTGAATGTCAAGTCACAGGTCTATCCTCGTGCTGATGTAGCATTATTTATATTGATGGTGACGTCACTCTCCTGTATTCCCCATTCTTCAGTTCAACTTCTTTTGTGGCTGCAACGAAGTTATGATTTGTGCAGCCCAGAACAACTCACGTTTAGTTCATAGATACAGTAAGTTAACTTGTGGTTTGCGGTTCACCGCATCTGAGCTCTAAGGTTTGCAAGATAGATTTAGAAAATTAAGAAGCGCTGAATAGTTATGATTTCAATTAAAAGCAAATAGCCATGAATTGAATTACTATTTTAATATAATACAATAAATGCCATTCTCCTTACTTTTGGTTTTCCTTGTTTCTCTTGTCAAGTCACATTTATTTGCTATTTCTTCAAGTAATAATTAAGCAGCAGATTTTCTATATCTCAAGGATTATTGAGGATTGTTGGCTCTCCCAGAAAATGATAGGATTTAAAAAGTTCCTCCGCAATGACTATGCACTAAGCTTACATGCAGAGAATGAGTGCTAAGTAATATAACATATTTGTTTCTAAATTTAAGTTACATTAAATAAAAAAGCAATTTCTTCTGTTCTTATCTGCAGTAAAGTTTGGTGGGACACTTATTGTGTGGTCCCTCTGTTATCACATTAACCACCCCCAAATTCATCATCCGGTACTTATGTATTATCTGGGCTCCCATGTTAAATGCACCCCATTTTTTCATACCCCTACCATCCAACTACGCATGGAGTTGGTTTTATATAGTGTGGCGAGCGCAGCGAGCCACCGTGCCCGAAGCGTGGTGAGCGCAGTGAGCCCCGCGAGGGGACGCGGTCTCATAAGAAAAACGGGAGCCCAGATATTACATAAGTACCCATCATCCCAGGGCTTAAATTTCTTGGAAAGTAGGGGCCCAAAAATTGAAATAGGGTCCCTACTGGCATTGGTGCAAGGTTCTGGTACAAAAATATTGTTCTTTAAACACAATTTACAGGTCCAAGCAAGCCAGCCAGCCCTGACCTGCAATTGGAGACCCACAAGTGCCAGCACGCCAGGACATTAAGGGTCATATGGCACCTAAAGTCCACCTGTAAAGAAAATATGAAAAGAAAAACAATATATTTAACGCTTTAATAGTTTATTATACAGCATCTTCACATGGCAGACTTTAAGCTCTTTTTCATGACCATGGGCTTCTAGTGTCTTCACCTGTTATGCAACAGCATATAAAATCTTTTGCATGGCCAGGGCCACCAGGACTTCCAGACGTCTTCTTTGGAAGCTCTTAAATGCTCTTTCACCACTGGCGAATTGGCAGTGGCTCAATCATACAGGCTCATATATGCCAGTCAGAGGGGACAGGGTGATGATGTACCCAGGGCCGGCTCTACCATTAGGCAGCTTTAGGCAACTGCCTAGGGCGCCAGGATCTGGGTGGCGCCACCAAGTCTGCCTATCGAAAAATCAAGGATGTCTATGAGGATCTTTATTGTACTTAATGCAGGTGTCTGCTGTGGAACTTCTAAGAACTCACCTCCATACTTTCCCTTGAGGCATACTGTCCTAGTTTGCTGTCCCCTCCTCCTTGTACTCTAATGTGGATGGCAAAGGGGGGCCTCCAGGGCACTTGCCCACTTTCCCAGGGGGCTGGATGGACCACCCAATTTTTGAGAGCCTACCTGCCATTCCGGAATGTTGGGCAAGTGTGCCTTAAGGGGTTGGGATTGGAGCACTGGTCGCAGTATTGGGGGGGGGGGGCAGTAGGGTAAAGTTTTGCCTAGGGTGCTGAGAAGCCTTACACCGGCCCTGGATGTACCGAGCTGTGATTGGCTCATGGTGGCTGTCTTGAAGTTCTAAACAATTTTTTTAAACTTTTTTTGTAATTAAAAATTGATTAATCATTATTCTATCATTTCAAATGTTTTGTGATCTGTGTTATGTGTGCAAACTATTATACTTACACAAAAGTAGATATTATGATGTTACTTAAAACAATGGAAAAGGACCCCAAACTTTTAAAATTACAACATTCATGGGAGACAGCTAATTATGAGCCTTGGTGCAATCACTGCATTTTGGGCCTTATTCTAGTTCACTCTTTCTGACAAAATCCTTCTTAGATTGACAAAATGATGTGCACTGCAGGTGGTGCAGATGTTACTTGTGCAGAGAGAATTAGATTTGGGTGGGGTTTTACTTCAAAGTGAGATCTATATTGCAGTGTAAAAATAAAGCAGCCAGTATTTACCCTGCACAGAAACAAAATAACTCACCCAAATCTAATGCTCTCTGCACATTTTACACCTGCCCCACCTGCAGTGCACATGGTTTTGTAATTCTAAGAAGGATTTTGTCAGAAAGAGTGAACTAGAATAAGGCCCATAGTGTACTAATTTCAAAGATATTGAGAAGTCCACACTTTGTGTTTTAAAGTTCCTCCTTAAAGCAAGACAGTCCACACTAATTTTTAATGAATAAGCTTACTGTTCGATGTTATACTGTTGGATGTTTTTAAAGATTGGATGTTATGCTGTGAATGGCATAACATCCAATCTGTAAGTGTATCTTTGTATTATACAGATTAATGTTTCTGTTTTTACCTTTTAATAATAGTCCTCCTCAACAAGGTATGTAGAGGAAATATATCAGGAAATACCCAGTGAAACAATAAGTCATATAAGATTATTTATACTGTGCACTTTATATAGTCTGCTCTGTACCCAAAAGTTCCTGAGTGCCAACCAGATATAAATGAAGTATGTACAAGTCAAGTCTCAAAGCATCCAAGGAACTTTTCTGCTTGTATGGCTTCCTCTAAATGGCTATTTTAACAGGCATTGAATGGTAAAGAAAACAGGAAGTTCTACCAATTTCAATTAGTATATTTTTCAAAGATGGCTACGGTATTGAAAGTAAGATTGTTATTGTTAGGAGTCCCAGTGGACTGCACGTCTAATAGTAATAATACCTGCTGGAGGAAGAGACAACAGAGGCAGGACGGATGTTAAATCACTGTATTATCAGGATCAGAAACGGGTACAGGTACAAGGATACAGGTATCAGGAATCAGGTACAGGAACAGGCATCGGGAATGAGGTACAAGAACAGGTACAAGTCTCAGGTACAGGTATCAGGCAAGGTACAGGACTTCAGCCAAGGCTAAGAAGGCTATAACTGGCCCTGAAGCTCAGGGCAAACACAGCTTTAAAGAAAGATAAAGCCAATTCCTGCAGCACACAATCCGCAATATGTGCTGCTGCTGGGAATGCAGGCAGAACATAACAGCAGCACCTCAGGCCACCCATAGGTACTGCAGACCAAACACAACAGCAGCACCTCTGGCCACACAGAGGTACTGCAAGCTGAACATAACAGCAGCACCTCTGACCATCTATAGGTACTGCAGTCCAAACACAACAGCAGCACCTCTGGCAAACCAGAGGTACTGCAGGCTAGATTGATATCAATGGCAGTCCTGACAGTTATACAGTCTTTTGCTATTGGGACATCATCTCAAAATACTGGATCTACTCCAATGAAAGATATGATGTACCTGTATGTGGAAATTAGGTACAAAAATTGGAAGTTATTGTTATGTATTACTATAAGTCACAACTGGGAAAATACAAGTCCACACCTACATTTGCATTTTTACATCAATTCAGAAAATTGAGGAAATACAATCTCTGTCCGAAACGCATTGGTGACAACAGACCTACCACAGGAGGATCCACTGCTTACCCATACCATAGGGTCCATGTGACTTATGGCTTCAGCTCAGTCCAGGTGAGAGGAAAGCATACTGTTGAGCATTGTTTTGGTCCTACATGTGGAGGATGTTTTTCTGCTTTAAGAATGTTTTATCTGCTTTGTTTTATGGAAATCTTTTAAGAATAAACAAAAACCCCTTTTTATGGAGAATTGGAGGTGTTGACTTCTTGGTGTGGACAAGGGACCAGGTCCAAAGAAACCTTTATAGGGATATAGTCCCAGGTCAGTACTTTTCCTTATGTGAGCCATTGCATGACGTGTGAAGACAAATGAAGTATAAAGATACCTTTATGTGTAGGAATTAACCCAAAGGTCAGTAAACCCTAAAGGATCTTTCATAGTGGATGAAGTTTATTTTGATTTAAATAAACCTTGATATGCACAAAGGGACCAACATCAAGGACAGTGTGGCTCCATAGTGTCTTCCTGGGAGAACACGTCATCAATAATTCAAAACAGTGCCTTTTGTTGCACACTATTTTAGTAGAGTTTGGAGTGTATAGGGGTTGGTAACCCTGTGAGAATTCTGGGCTGCAGTCTTTTGGGGCACCGGGCACCAAGGACTTTATTCTGGTCCACACGCAATGCTGCAAAATTTGCAGCGTTGCGTGTGGATGTAACGTTGCCCTTTGCTCGCAAAGCCATCTGCCCCCCCTCTCTCAGCAAATTCCTCACACGGCTGCAAATGTATGTTTTGCATAAACATCCATTCGCAGCCTTGGGTGCGGGAGCCAAATCTCTGGTGTCTTAGCTTTGCATGCTCCCTGTATGGGAAGCAGGTGGGCAGCTGACAACCACTGACATCAGCTGCCCACCCCCTGACCACCCCCTTGACATTACAGACTAATTTCCATGGGAAGGCTCAGCATTTTTATGGGAACACCCATGAAATGCTGGGCATTCCCATGGGAGCAGCCCAACACTGTTGCCCCACGCCTGCACTGCCTACTAAGTCAGTGTATGCACATGCACATAAAGAAAACATCACTCCCCTGTGTGAACACTCTGGGGAGGGAATCAACCAAAATAAGGCCCCAAGTGTATTTTTGTTATTTTGCGGATCTCTCGCAACAACATTGGCAGGCAAAGGATTAATAAAAAGGTTTGCTTGGCAATTTTCACACCTATTTTTTTTATAGATTCTTTATTTTCATTTTCAAAAACACAACAAAAGAAATAATATACTGATAAATGAAGACAAAACAATAAGAAGTGAGGGGAAAAAGAGGAAAGACAAGGGTCAGTGTACAGGTAATTTAGTGTAAATATCAGAGCATGTGGTCCATTGTATGTATACCCTAGAGTGCTTACATCAAATATGATTTGGTGGTATTGGGGGAAATTTACTAAAGGAAATTTGTAAAAAAAATAGGTGTATTTGTATCCAGAAATACACTTATTTTTGACATTTACTATCCCGAAAATACGGCAATTCAAATTCGTATTGATAGCACATCAATACGAATACGAATTGCCGTATTTTCGGGATAGTAAATTTCAAAAATACGTGTATTTCTGGATACAAACACACCTATTTTTTTTACAAATTTACTTTAGTAAATTTCCCCCATTATGTCCGTATATTCTTTAGTAGTCTTACATTCAAGCCACGGAAACCAAGTCGCTGTATAAGTGGAGTGTTTATCTAGTGCAGTGCAGTAGACCTCCATATGCATGTAGAAATCCATTCTTTGGCACCACTCCCACATCGCAGGTGGTACCACTGAACGCCAGTGTACAGGTATCACCACCCTAGCTGTATTACTCAAATGTTTTAATAGAGAATTTTTGTATGTAGATGCCAGGATGGTGGGGTGTGAGAGCAACCAGATGTCTGGACTGTTCAGTGCCGCACTTTCCACTATCTTGGATATCAGTTTTATGATTTCTCGCCAGAATGGTGTTATATGTGGGCAATCCCACCAGATATGTATGAGGGTGCCTTTCTGTTTTCCACATCTCCAGCACAGAGTGGATACAGTGTGATAGCATTTGTGAAGCAGTGTTGGGCATCTATACCATCTCGTAAATAGGTTATACTGAGTTTCACAAACCTCTGAGCTGGTAGAGCAGTGTGTGATCACGGCAGTGTTTCTTCCAGTCACTTTATATACGTGGACCAGGTCATTATGCCACGCCTAACAGAATGATGGGGTATCAGGGAATGTGATCTATGATATTTTATAAACTTTTGATATCATGTTCAAACCCAGTTTGACAAATTCCCTTGGCGATCAAAGGGCTAACTGAGGCTCTAATTTAAATTTTGACAAGATGGAGTACCAAAATTAGATGTATAGTGGAAAATACTTGAGTTATTATATATTGTATTTAGAAAGAAATTTTTACATGTTTGCAGAAGAGGGAAATAAAACAAACTTTTTTGAATCTGAGTGAGAGACATTAATTCATTATTTGAATGTAGATCTTTCAATGTACATATTCCTTTAGAGATCAACATATTCAAGTTTGAATTTAGAATATAATTTGTCAATGCCTGAATTGAAAAGTAAATTAAGAGTGCTAGTAATGTATTTTTTTTTTAAGTATTCTATTTGTAGTAGATGGAACCAAATTAAATCATTAATTTGAAAACTACCTATCATGCCATATTCTAAATTTACACAATGTTTATGGATTATTCTTTTTTGTCCAATCACTAATTTCATTTATCAAACAAGAAATATGTTGTATTTCTAAATTAGGAAATTAAAGACCTGCATATGATCTAGGAAGCATTAATATTTATTTGCAAGTCTAACCAGGGTTACATATCTGTAGGTCTACGTTTCGGCCACTAGAGGGCCTTTCTCAAGACACTGCAACAATGACATCCACACAGCACAGAGGTCAGGGTGGCCGAAACGTAGACCTACAGATATGTAACCCTGGTTGGATAACCAATAAAGAAGCTGTCAAATACGTGAAACCCTGGTGAGTGCCCTTATTGGGATTCGTCCCATTCTGCATATTAGTGGGACACACTGTGTTACTATAAAGGAGCACCCCCTCATTCTATACAGTTGGCCATGAGTGCATAATCTACAAGATTTATTTGCAAGTCTAGGTATTTTACTTCTCCAAATATATCTATTCAAGACAGAATTAAATCTCTATTACCAATACTTAGAAAGTATTCTTTGAATAGCGTGATATATCTATAGTATCTTCTGTAAGAAAAACATTTTGACAGCTGCTTTTCTTTCAAGTCAAGTTATTTCATAGTCTATCCAATCTTCCAAATTTTAATTCAGTTGTAAATATAGACCATAGTTGTAATCCAAGAAAATGTTTTCCTTAACAACTAAATATATACCTAAATATTTTAGTGATTTAGGTTTTCCACTTGAATTTATAGTTCTATAGAGTTAATAATTATTGGAAGAACTTCATTTTTTGTTTTATTTAATTTATAATAGGAAACTTTTGCATACTGATTTAAAATATCCAAACAAGAGGTAGATATTCTTTAGGTTTAGTTTGAAATATAAGAACATTGTCAGCAAATAAAATAATTTTATGTTGTACTATATTTTTATAGGTCCCTTTATCATATATGATTTATGAATACTTTCTGCTAAGGGTTCTATAGATAAAACAAACATACTGTACTTGGTGACAGAGGGCACACTTGACAGGTTCCGTTACAAACTGAAAATTTAGTGGAAATAAATCAATTACTATAAACATGGGATTTAGCAGCTGAGTAAATAGCTAACATCACTTCTAAAAATCTACCTACTAAGTCATATTTTTCTAGTACTGTTTTTGTGGCAAATAAAGCATGTTTCCACATGAGGATAATTCTCCAAAAAAATTCAGAAAAACACAGGAAATATTCAAGACATACAAATCAACACAATTAAGGAATTATAAGAGCCATAAATAAAGGGGCAGATGTATTAAGCCTTAACAAGAGATAAATGCAAGGGTGATAAAGAGAGATAAATGCCCAACCAATCAACTCCTTATTGACTTTTTTCGAACACAGCCTGTAACATGGCAGCTAGGATGTGATTAGCTGGATGTTTATCTCTCTTTATCACCCTTGCATTTATCTCTTGTTAAGGCTTAATACATCTGCCACATAGAAAGAAATATTAGGAGCTATCATCTTAGACTTTAAGAAAGTTAAAAAGAAATCTGAATGGGACCACGAAACACAAATTCTGATAATATAATTAAGAAATAAGTATTTTATATATAAAAAATAAAGAATAGAAACTTTAAAAATAACTATAATCATACATATATTGTAGAAATACTGTACAATCTCCATAAGCAATACATTTGACAGTTAAATCAGTTTTTCTCAAACTCAATATTCAAAATTTTCCAATAGCTCATGTTTTGAGAATCTCACTCTGTGGAAACAGGTGGTAGATTTACTGTCCCCATAAAATAGACTAATTTAACTGCATGATTAAAGAAATACACAAAACATGACCTGTTGAGGACTGGAGTTAAGAACACTTTCCTTAGAGCAAAAATGATGCCCTTTCTGATTTTTAAAATAAGATCAGACCTCATTCATCATTTTTACAACAATTAGTGGTTAAACATTCATCATATCTTAGATACAGGAGATATTTTCTCAAAATTATTAAAAGACGTAAAATGGGACAATTCTTGTTTTCTATTGTAGATGTAAGTACCCACTATATGAATGAAAAAAGAGGTTTTGAAGAAGTTTAATATTTTCTAATATGTATAAAGATTTAAAATATAAGTACTGTATTCTATTTTAGGAAGCATATTTTCGATCTTAAAAATAATTCAAATATGTATATATTTATTTATTTTTTAATTGAAAAATATATATAATTCAACTAAAAAGCAATAGAAACAATGGCTGAGGATCACCCTTAACCACTTTAAGATGTTCAAAAAAATATATCTAATGTAAATATACTTAAAAAATGGATAACATGGGAGATATATTTATGAAAAAAAGGTTATTCCAATGACTTAATTTCTATGGTGATATATTAAGTTCTTTGTAGTGATAAAAAAATGCCCTTTTAAATCCTAAAAAGAATGAGACAAATGAGAGCACAAACTTTGAATGGTCTTATATCACCTGATAGTCCTTATATAAAGAAAGAAAAAAATGTGAAGTATCAGATTTAGATATTGCATGTTATGAAGAACAGTAAGGTTTTGTGCTACTATCAAAAATAATCCACGTGCAACTCCAACAATTTACTTTATGTGTAACAATGTAAATTACATTGGAAAAAAAAAACGAGCATTTATAACACGCTTCTCAGAGCACCTTTATAATAAAAGAAAAGGCTGAGATACTCATACTGTTCATTTTAAAACATTATACAATTATTCAGAATTTATTTTCGACCAAGTCTCATCGTCTAATTCCAGACCCAGGTCTCTATTCCAAGCCCGGGCATAGGTTGGCAATGCATTATATTTATTTTCTATTAGAAGAGTGTAGCCTCTCGAGAGCAGGTGCAAAGGGCGCGTTGTTTCCCTGCACATACCCTCAAAAGGTGTCAATGCTCGGCCAGCTGCCTCACGTACATCCCTCCCTTGCACAAAATGTTTAAGTTGGAGATATCTCCAAATCTCTGATGGAGGTAGCCCCCATTTCTCCTGTAAGTCTGAAAGGGGTAATATCTTGTTCCCGTCCAATAACTGGCCCACCCGATGGACGCCATGTTGTTTCCACTTTTCAAATCCTAAGCTAGCAACTCCGGGGGGGAACATAGGGTTATCAAACAGTGGAGTAAGGGGGGATATTAGCGACGTAACACATGAGAGTTTCCTCAGTCTGTTCCAACAGGTTATTGTGGGGCCTACTGTGGGATGTATTATGTTGCCAACCTTGGGAAGCCAGGGGTAAAGCTCAATCGGCAGAGGGAAAACCTCGCTTTCTATATGTACCCATTGTTTGGCATCTATTGAACGCGTCCATTCCAGAACCCGACTCAAAATCACAGCTTCGTGATAAACCGTGAAATTAGGGAGTTGCAATCCACCCATCTGCTTCCTTCTAAAGAGTATATCATGTCTGAACCGCGGTCTCTTACCCCCCCATATGAATGACCGGACTTCATTCTGTAGGTCTCGGAACCAGGTCTTCGGGATATGGATAGGTAGAGTTTGTAAAAGGTATAGGACCCTTGGGAGAACATTCATTTTGATCACACTGATTCTTCCTAACCAAGAAAGGCGTTTATTGCCCCAACTCCTAAGTTCGGTGCGAAGTGTGAGCAATAACTGCCTAAAATTATCAAAAAGGCGAGACATATCAGGGGACAACACAACACCAAGGTATTTAAGGCTAGAAGGGTGCCAGGCAAAGGGGAAGGATTGCCTAAGGTGTTCTATATCACGGGGGGCCGAGGATACATTAACTGCAGCAGATTTGCTCATGTTTATTTTAAAATTTGAGAGATTCCCAAATGTCCGGAATTCTGCCATAAGATTGGGGATAGAGATAACGGGGTTGGTCAGTGTTGCCAACAAATCGTCCGCAAACAGCGCCAGCTTATGGTCCACTCCCTTCACCTTTAAGCCCGTGATATTTGGATTGCGTCTGATGGTGCATGCCAGAGCCTCCATACACAGTATAAAGATCAAGGGGGAGAGAGGGCACCCCTGTCTGGTCCCATTGCCAATATGTACCGGCTCTGAGAGGGTCCCATTGATCCTTATCCGTGCCGTGGGAGATCTGTAAAGCGCCATGATGCGCTGCAAGCACTCCGGGCCTAGCCCAATGTGTCTCAGCACCCCTTCCATAAACACCCAGCTTATCCTGTCAAACGCCTTTTCGGCGTCGGTCGACAGCACTACCATGGGTATGTTGTGTGTAGAGGCCTTATATATCAAGTCAATAGCCTTGATCGTGTTGTCCCGTGCCTCTCTCCCAGGGACAAAGCCCACCTGATCAGAATGTATTAGGTCCGGTATTAAACACTTAAGCCTATTTGCTATAACTTTTGCGTACAATTTGATGTCTGCGTTCAATAGGGAAATGGGGCGGTAACTAGCGCATTGACTCAGGTCTTTATTTTCCTTCGGGATCACTGTAATGTGAGCTGTCACTGAGTGAGGCGAGAAACCACGGCTCGTCGATACCTCATTAAAGGCAGTCAACAGTTTTGGCAAAAGTAAGTCTTTAAAAGATTTATAATATGAAACAGAGAAACCGTCAGGTCCAGGGCTCTTTCCAGACGGGGTCTCCTTTAGTGCTGTTTCCAATTCCATCAGGGAAAAGGGGGACTCTAAACTGGCGCTGTCCTCTCTCGACAACCGGGGAAGACCCGCCTCACGGAGGTACGTCTCCACCAGGTCATGGGAGGGAGTTTGCGCCTCCCCAGCGTTAAGGTTATACAATTTGGTGTAATATGAGTGGAACGTTGCAGCTATATCGCGTGTAAGGTGGCGCTTGGCCCCCCCCGGGTCCTTTATCATGTCAATATATAACGTGGCTCTCTGGGAGCGTAGTGCCCTTGCCAGAAGCCTGCCAGGTTTGTTGCCCCACTGGTAGTAACGATTTCTACACAATTTATAATCACGTTTGACGTCTTCAAACAACAAGGTATTAAGCTGAGATCTCACCGCAGTGAGTTCCTTAAGCGTTTGGTGGGAGGGGGTGGACTTGTGGGATGTCTCCAATGAACGCAATTGTTGTAGCAAGTCTAATTTCCTACTCAATTTTTCTTTTTTTAACATTGCTCCCAGTTGTATGAGTTTCCCCCGTACCACACACTTATGTGCTTCCCACACTGTGAGACCCGTGACATCAGGTGTTTCATTTTCGGAAAAATATTCCGTGAGTGTTGTAGTCAATTGCGGTTTACATCTAGCGTCAGTTAGAAGGTTTTCATTTAAGCGCCACGTACACTGTTTAACATTAGCTATGGTCGTCGTGATAGACAAAAATATAGGGGCATGGTCTGACCAAGTCGTCAGGCCTATATCTGTATCTTTGATCAAATGTAGATACCTATGGGACATTAAAAAATGGTCCAATCTGGAGTACATATCATGTGGTCTAGAATAAAATGTGTAGTTTCGGTCTACTGGGTGTTGTAGCCTCCATGTATCTACCAATTGGTGTTCATGTAGGGCCCTCCTAATCTTACGATGTAAGGCCGTAGAGGGCCTGCCTGCGGGACCTGAGGTGTCCATCTCCGGCTGGAGTGCCCAATTCAAATCTCCCCCCACCACCAAAACGCCTTCCACCAGCGGGGCAATCTTATCCAAGACTATAGGTAGGTAGGAGTGTTGCATTTGGTTCGGCACATAAAGATTAACAAACGTGTAGGTCTGTTCATAGAGTTTACACTTTACCACTAGTGTCCTGCCCTCCTCCAGAGCTATTGAGGTCACATCTTTAAAGGGGAGTTTCCTTGACAGGAGAATGGCCACTCCCAGTGACTTGCCTTTTGTGTTGTTATTATAAAAGGCCGTCGGGAAGTTACGGTTCGTCAACGTGGGAGCAGCATCAGCCCGGAAATGCGTCTCCTGTAGGAATGCTACATCAGCCTTAAAGGCATAGAGGTCTCGTAGAACCCTTGAGCGTTTCTCGGGAAGATTTAGGCCTTTAACGTTATAAGAGACCAGCTTAATAGCAGTTAGTCTCGTGTTAGCCGCCATCATGGGTCGGGTGGTGGGGGGCGGGGCCTGCGCAGGCTCTGGAGGAGGGGTACCAACCACATCGAGAAAAGAAACAGAGGTGAGGAAAGGAAGGGAGAGAAAGACGAGTAGTTATAAGAAGAAACAATCCAGAAAGTAATATTACAGTGTTCATCATATGAAAATACTTCATCTAAAAACACATACAAAATCACAATGCCGCCCCTTGAAAATCCGAACATACAAAACGTATCCGGTTCCAAGGAAAAAAAAAAAAGGGATGGCGGCATGGGGGCACTGGGGGGTCAGCGCCGACAACAAACCCCAACTTTTCAAAAACAATGTTAAACCCATCGTAACCTTTAAGAGGTTGCGGCCAAACCTTTATCCATCTCTTACTGTACTTAAAGTCCCATCACGGTTACAGTTGAGTCCCTATTTGTAATCCTTACGGTCTGGGTCGAAGATCATGAGACTGCTCCTGTGACTCAGGTTCACAAGAAAAAGTGTGTGGTCAGGTCGCTTGCCTGGAAAAACCAAACCCTCGAACAGTCCAATCACAATGATGCAACAGGGTTAGAGAGTAGACCCTCAATTAGAGGTAGATCTTCTTGGTGACCTCTGGTCCAGCGGAGGCCTAGGGTTTCGTTGAACCACTTGCCAATCGTTGTTGGGATGAGCTAATTCTGGCGGAATAGAGCGCACTAATGGTTCTTGCCAATCTGGAAGAGCAACTATAGGAACGTCCATGGCTCGGCAGAAGGCCGTCAGATCGTCTGGGCCCCTAAGAGTATAGAGCTTGCCGTTATGTGTAGCTTGCAGGTTGAAGGGGTATCCCCATCTGTATTTTAGGCCCAATTTGCGGAGTTCGGTTGTCAGGGGGCGGAGGGCTCTACGTTTTTGAAGGGTTGACCAAGATAAATCCTGGAAGATCTGGATCTGATGATCTCCCTGTATGGCATAGTCGCTCTGCCGTATTTTGCGTAAGACATCTTCCTTCTGAGTGTAATAATGTAAGCGGCAAATAACATCTCTCGGTCCATCAGTTGGTGCGCCCCTAGGTTTTAAGGCACGGTGGGCTCTATCAAACTCAATTTGGGTCCCCGGGTCTTGTCCCAACAAGCCATTAAACACTTTTATAAGATACTCAATGAGACTCTGTGGTGGAACGTCTTCAGGGATGCCTCTTATCCGCAGATTATTACGACGCCCCCTATTGTCCAAATCATCTAAACGGTCGTGCAGCTGTTGCAGCTCCACCGCCTGACGAATGACTGCGGTCCTCAGATCGTTATGTGAGGCTGCAGAGTCCGCGGTGAATTCCTCCACAGTGGTCAAGCGAGAGTTTAATTGCGTCATCTCTAACTGTATGGAGGCAACTTCTGAACGGACGGTCTCTCGCAATCTCTGTTCTAGCTGATCCAAGTCACGTTTCGTCGGCATAGTGCTCAGCATCTGCAAGACTTGGGATATACCTCCTGTATCTTGTGCGGGCACCTGCTCCACAGATCGGGTACTTTGGGGGTCAGGGTCAGCAAATTGTGTTAAGTTAGGCGTAGGCGGGATTACGGAGTCACCTGACGATGGAAACTGACGCATTGAGGGAGGCTGTGAGGATTCCGAGTGATGCGCACTGGAACCCTTCTGAGATTTACGGCCTTCCATTTGGGTGGTCTTCTTGCCCTTCACCATGGAACTTATGACGTTATGCACTTTCAGTAAACTCTAGGCTCTCAGACGAAGTGGGTCTAGTGCTGCTAATCAGGTTGTCAGAGTCGTCGCCGGCACCTTCCCCCAGAAAGTGACTACAGCAGCATCAGCAGGACATGGGTGCCAGGCATACACACTTCATCTCCGCACGCCCAGGGGCCCGGGTGCTCAGTAGGGGGAGGCAGCTCTCCTATGTCCACTTTGGGGCAGGTCTCAACAACCCTGGTGCATATGCATTCAGTTTCCAATACTGGGACACCTGTATTGCTGTGTCACCTGTCCTGGGGTGGCTGCTTATGTTCTTAATATGTGGTACAGTTCAGTTCATGCAGCCCCTATGGGCCTCTGTCCCCCAGTCAGGGGTGTTAGGTCTGCCTTCTGTGAATGGAGGCCGTTAAGTGGTGCTGCAGCTCCCTGTCACCTGCACCTGTCCTCTAAAGCGAGTGTTGCAGGCCTCTGCCACACTCAATATGGCCGCCGCCTCAGTAACAGGGTGTTGGATCTGGCTTCAATGTTATGCAGGGACAGAGCTGGGGCAGGGCAGTGGACCAACCTTTTGTGTGGAGGTAAGCTGGGGGGCTGCCAGGTACGTGCCAGAGCAAGAGCCCGTTCGCTGGGACGTCTCCCCGCTGTTTTGCCGCACACGCGCGTCCTGGAGCCCGCGATGCGGCTGGCTGCCGAAATTTAGGTCGCGGCTCCCGGTTTTCGGGTAGGCCGCAATCCGCGAGTGGCCGGAAAGCGGTCACCCCGACTCCGCCGCCTCCCGCCGGGTCCGCCGCTTGTGCTGGTGCTCTGGAGGGGTCTCCTGAGCTAGGTTTCGTCCCCGGATGCCTGCTGTTTAATGGTTTTAGGCCCGGTGTAGCAGGAGCTCCTGGCGTCCACGTCTGCCTGTAATGGCCGCCAAGCCACGCCCCTTGAGTTATTTTTTAATTGAAACATGTTTCATGTAAGATTTTGCATGCCAATATATTATTTGCATTCCCCAAGCTCAATATATAGTATATAATTCTTTATAGTTCATGAATACTAATTGTTTTTCCTTTAATGTCTAATTTTGAAAATGGACAAGAGAGGTATATATGCATAGCAGCACCTGTGATCTCCTGATATAAGGGTTTCCAGGGCAGAGGGTCATGTCTCGTGATGGTAGAATAGCTGCCCAAGTGATAGGCCGGGGTGTGGGCTATGGTAGAGAACACTGGAGCATTCTGAAGAGTTTATGCCTGTATGCTGCATTGCTGTAACCTTCCTTGCTTATGCTGGTCAGCGGTTTACCTGCTACAAAACATATATATATATATATATATATATATATATATATATATATACACATACACACACATCAGTTTTCAAGCCAGCACTCCACAACATATAATAGTTTTACTTTCCCAGGAGCCGTCCAGGGTGAAGAATCCCATACTACAATAACGTGAGGATGAAGGCACTCTCATGACTTCATATACCCTAAAAAATGACTAGTGACTCAGTTCGTCATTCAATGCTTCGATCTTTATCAAGAACATATTTAAGATGCCACACTGAACGGGCAGCCACTGGCAGCGTGGCTCACACAGCTGAGCCTGCCAAAGTTAAGAGCACGGATTGCAGAGAACACCTCACAGCAGCAAACACAAATGATATAATAAAAATATAAAATAAATTTCTGACCAATAGTATTTTTGCAAAGCTGTATTCAATATATAGGCAGAGTTCTATTATATTATTTGTATTTTACGGTCTTCTGACGGCCGGTTTATAATTATAATTTTGTAACTATTAATTTTATTGATTAATAAATATGACTTCTATAATCTCAATATAGAGCGCAGTCCATATTTCTTCTTTTTTCTTTAGGTGTACACAGAAGACAAGAGAGTTATACCACCATCCGTGACTGCAACTTGATCACCAGGGTAATTACTTATATTTTCATAGTTATTTAAAAAATAAACCTCCTCCCTTACTGCTATTGTATGTCCTCCCTTTCCACAAATGTTATGGTCTGTCCTCTTCACACCCCCGTGCTGCCTCAGGGATAAGGCATTCATTTTCTCAGCCCCACTAGTGCCTCACCCCGCTTTTGCCAAGCAACTGCCACTCCTCCCAGTAACAGAAAGCTGGTCTCACATCCGATACTTTTTCTTTCCCATTGCCCTTGGTCCTTTCCGTTACCTCTTCTTACTCCCTTAGGTGTGTCAGGCCATCTTCTTTTCCCATTTCCACCCTCCCAGGATGGTCCTTGGCCTTTCTGGTGTAACATGAATAAGGTGTGGTGTAATGTGAATAAGTGACAATATGGTGTGGTATTACATGAATAAGGGGCACTACTGTGTGTTATGTAATGTGAATAAGGGACACTACTATGTGATGTTAAGTTAATAAGGGACACTGTCATGTTATCTAATGATAATAAGGGTGTACTATTTGCATAATTTGGATTGGGGTTACTGTTGTATGGCCGTGCCCCTTGCCAGCAAAAACATCCCCCTTTCTTTGGTGCACACCGTAGGCACGCATTTTTGCTGCTTCTAAAATGGGGATGTGGGGGTCAGTGCTCTTGCTGGCACAGGGTTGCTATGGATGATGGATGTTGCTGGCTGCTGTGATCTGTGCTTCTGAATGCTGTGCTGAGAGATTAATGCTGGGTTAGAGGTGAAGCTAGCAAAGTTCTAGGGAGCATCAGCCAACATCTTGCCTAGGGCATCAAATAGGTTAGGCCAGCTCTGGTGATCCCGGTGCTTTATAAACAAGTTGCCTGATGGTCAGGAGCCTAACACTGCCACCACCTCAAATTATAACCATAACCCTCCCTCTAGTACATAACCCCCCCCCCCCCACACACACACGCACACACCTGCAGCATAACGCTAACCTTTCCTGGCATACTTTTGATCATGATGCCAACAATCGGGATTGTGGGGACAGCAATGTCAGGATAACGGCTTAGGTCTTCTAACCAGTGTCAGGATTCGGACTGCCGTATGCTAACTGGATCTCTTTTCTAATTCGCAGGCAAGAGAACAGTCTATATAGTTTATATTTTTTGTGTAAAATAAAATTGTATTTTATTTATTAAATCATGTTCCACTACATTTGTCCCAATTTTGTAATCTACATTTCCTGTAGATGATACAAAAATGCACTTCAGTACTGCATTATATGCTGTTCACAGCTTATTTCTTTACTCCAAAATCACTGTCCACTGTCTAGTAGGCTCTTTCGCAAACGGTCAAAATTGTGAATACATTACTTTCAGATTTTTAAATATTGTCATCTACTTACAGAGTACAGTACTGTCCTATTAACTCTTGCAAAAATAAAAATACACAAGGAATTCTTACTACACACGCTTCAGTACTGCCATCATCCAATTCCCAGTAAAATACAAACAGTAGTGGTTGTTATGGCTTCTGGTTTAAATGATGTATCTCAATTTTATAGTCTTAGTCTTAAAATTAAGAAAATTCTTGGAGTACTAATACTCAGCTATACATAATATTTTGTAGGATATTGTTATTAATTATAACAAAGGTTTGTTGTGAATATCTGATATCATAGTGAAGTTGTTACATCTCTCATAGGACATCTGTTGAATAATAGATATGAAATATTTCCAGAAGGCTGTCCCTCCATATTACTGCATTTCTTTTTATTCTCTTCTACTCAGAAAGTTGGAATTTGTCTGATTAACTGCTATTGACAGTATAATAAGAATGAAGCATGAGACAGTAAAGGATTGACTTCCAAGAGACTGAAAACCATCCCCAATGCCCTGAAATAATAAAGCCCATAATAAAAAGAAAAGTGGTGCACAATCGAATTGTCCTTGGGCCCTTCCTCCCAGCCACACCTTCTGTATGCTGAGTAACAGCATCCAGGGACATCTGTAACAGCATCAAGGGACACCTGAGGTCATTTTATCATGCTGTCTGTGTCTACAATCTTTGTGGACATACAAATTTGGTGAGCGTCCATTGTTCACACCCATCCATTTTTATTGTGAATTCTATTGTATTTTAAATGCTTGATTAAAATGTTATTTCACCATTGGAGATATGTTCTTGATTTTCCTACATGTTGAAAAACTTCTAAGGGAAGGAGGACCAGTATTGAAGGTCTTTGTCTCCCTTCATTTTGAGCTATTGATGTCTACTGAATTGAGGTGGACAACAATATAGGGTACGGTTCCCCCACTTAAGCATTTCATGTACTTGATCAAAGACTAGATGGTATTACACCATATATGGTCTCTTTGTTTTATATGTACATTGAGAGAAAAAAACTATTAACAGGAGAAGACACAGTTGTGAGACTGGAATCTGGATACCTTATTTATCAAATGCCTTAAAAGTCTACCTACAGTATCAGTGGCCTTTCAAATACGGTACAGTTACACGCATACTCTGTATATTAGAATCACTGTGGACTTTAATAGGTTACACTATTGTACATATATTTTTTATCTCTTTTATGTGACAAGTGAAATTGGACATACAGATGGGGCAGGTCCCATCTTGGCAGGGGATGGCGATGGCAACGCCAGCCAAAATCCCCCGCCAGCACCATCTGCATAACGAGAAGGGGACGTGCGCGCACGAGAGGCGAGTGCGTCCCCTTCCGACGGTGCTTCCAGCTGCTCCCCCGGGTCCCCGCCGCCTGCCTGCACCCCCCCAACCCTCTGTCCGTCTACCTGAGGCGGAGATGGACAGGGTTCCCGTCGCCCCGCCGATGGAGATTGAGACACGCGTGCGCATAAGACGCGCGCGCGTCTCAGTCAGATGGTGAGGCAGGCCCCTGGTGGATCACCAGCGCTGACGTTCTGGCGATTCGCCAGCAAGGGAGAGGCCTGCCCCATCTGTAGAAACAACTTCACATCGAGGAGCGCATGAACACTGTCAATATTTTCCATTTGTCCTCTCACCCAAATCTAGCTCTCTTTGCACGTGTTACATTTGCCCCATATGCAGTGCACATGGTTTTGCCTACTAGAGAAAAAAATTTGCTTTTGGGATTCTGAATAACCCCCAATATTAGCGCATCCCCACTGGAATCCTCTATTCTAGAAGAAGTTTCTGTTTGTTGTAAATTGGTGAGACTTCCTCATAGAATTTTTTATTCATTTTAATGAAGATCAGATTCTGCACATTTTGTGGATGTAGCCTCCTACACTGATTGCTCACAAGGCTCCAAACTACTGGTAGTGGATGCTGGACTGCATGTCATAATGTTACAGGATTTTTCTGATTTTGCTTAATAATCAGGACGAGGTGTCTAAGGGGGGTAAGCAATGTGCCTCCGCTATTTCCTACGTGGGAAATAGCGGCGGCTCTCTATACAATGCTGTCATTTATAACAGCATTGATGCGGGATCACGGCAGAACGGGCCCAACTTCAGAAGCTGTCAGGCCGGTTCTGCCGATAATGGCCGTGGATTGTCGTGATCCAGGCCGCAGATCAGCAATCCACGGCCGTTTTCGTGGCCACGTCCCCCTTTGCGCCCATTGGCAGGTGTGACATTGAATCCCGTCTGTCATTATGCAGTCGATCTGACCGCAAACGGGCCAGGATCACGGCTATCGGCGGGGATCGACAGCCGCTATTCTAGATTGCATACCCCCCTAAATGGTTAATGTTCCTATATTTACTAACACATGGACCAGACCCCTTGACAAATGTCAAGATTTGGGTAACATCCAAAAAATCTTTGTAGTACAGATAGGTGGTACATATCAGGCAAGCACCCATTATCTAATCTAACCCAGCTAATATGGTATATTGTACACTGCATCACTTGTGTTCTTTTTGAAAAAGGCAGGAAGAATTGGTCAACTTTAGTAATACTAATAAGAAGGCGGCAAGTATCAGCCAGCTAGTATGTATTACACTTTATGTCACACAGCTAATATGAAAAAGTGCAGTCTCACTTTAACAAGAGCATTTTATTTTAATGTAACTTGTTTTTGCAGCACCACTCATTTTACGGATTCAGTATGAAATCCCGGCGGTCGGGATCCCGGCGTTTAAAATCCCGACGCTGGAATCCCGACCGCCGAAATCCCGACAAGGGGGGGACGTGGATCGCCCCCCCTTGCGGGCTCGCTGCGCTCGCCACGCAGCGGGCCTGGTGCCTCGCTACGCTCGGCATGCTAATTTATTCTCCCTCCAGGGGTGTCGTGGACACCCACGGAGGAAGAAAGTGTTGGGATTTCGGCGGTCGGTATTCCAGCGTCGGGATTCTGAACGCCGGGATCCCGACCGCCGTGAATTAAACTGCATCCCCATTTTACGTGTTACATTTGCACTGCACATGGTTTTTCCCATTAGAGAAAGATTTTGCATTTGTGATCAACTCTGAATCAGGAACATAGTTTTTATGTGTTTACCGTATGTATGTGTGTGAGTGTTTGTGTGTGTGTGAGACAAACAGTGCACTGACAGTGATGTCTGCAGACACTGGAGGTTATTCTGGATTAATTGCATTTGCAAGGGGGAGCAATGTTTAGTACTGCACATGCGCATAAGCAGGCTCTGTTTGCGAATGGATGCGGTGACTTGTATAGTCGCTTGCCTGTTCGCACAGAGCAGTGCGGGCTGGGGGCAGCAGGCATGGTTCACGCCCATGGGAAGGCCCAGCACTCCCATGAAAATGCTGGGGCGTTCCCATGGTCATTTATTTGTCACGTGGGTGCCGGGAGAGGGCAGCTGATGTCACCGGATTTCAGATGCCCGCCCTCTTCCCGTAAAAGGGCTCCGCAAATCTGAGCCACCAGAGAGTGATTTAGATTTGCAAGCACTTTAGAAATCACCGCACGCAAGCTGTGAATGGATGTTTATGCAAAACATCCTCCATTTGCATGCGTGCGGTGAAAATTGGTGTGCATATGGTGGGCGTTTGTGCAGGTGGCAGGCAGCGTTTAGTTAACGCGCAAAGCTTTGCGAGTCAACCAGAATGAGTAGTACTCATTCTGTAGTACAACCATACTGTGTAGTGTATGTTTATAACAGTTCTCCTACATCTTTATGGTGCACTAATATATGTTTACTAATGGCATTTTAAGAACTAAATATACTGATAGCCCCTACTCACACCCCTCTTCCTCCTTCCTCCGAACTCCAGTGTGAAAGGACACCCACAATAATGAGGGAGAAATTTATATAGAACACAAAACACGCAATCTGCTACTTTTGGGAAATCCAAAACATGCAAGATCTGACACTGGGAACACCTTGTTCTGGGATACGAGTGTGGCTGAACGTCCCAGAAACACTCATATGCCGTAAATTCTCTTCCAAATTCCCTCTATAATATATAATTAATATGTTCATTTAGTAATTAAAGAAAACAAGTAAATACCTTTATGATGAAACTGCTGATCAAAAAGTACCTTGTTGACTGTACTGAAATTAAACAAATATTCCCACAACTCCCTCTTTACAGTCCATCTATTATGTGTGCATGCCCATGGTGTGGGCAGATGGTGCTGTTATGCTGCAAAGAGTCACACAGTTGGGGGCAGGGGGGAACCAGACAGCATCTAAGCCATCTGTTGCAGGTGCTCAGCACTGCCCAGCATTAAAAAATGTGGAAGCGCTGATTGATCTCAAAATACCAAAATTGGAAGTTCTAGTCATGGGATTCAAATCCTGGCAATTTTAGGACAAAATTCCTGGATCCAGCTGATTTTGATCCCAGGATTGGTCTACCTAGTTACACTCACCACAGACTTAGTAAGAAAAATAAAAATAGATATTGGTGCACTGACAATAGACCAGAGGTTTTCAAACTCCGTTCTCAGGACTCCACAAATTTCATATTTTCCAGGTCACCTAGCTGGTGCTCGGTGTACTCATTACTCATTGACACATTTTAAAAGATCCACAGTTGGAGCTATTTATTTTAATTGCAATTCTATGAGGAGATCTGCAAAACATGCTCTGTGTGGGGTCCTGAGGACCGAGTTTGAGAACCTGTGCAATAGACAATAGAATCTTTTTTTTTCGTTCAAGTGCGAAAGATGGATATTTTTCTACCGTTACTATCTCTACAGATCCATTTACTGTGATGACTAAGTATATTGGTAATAATGTAATTTATTATTTATATCAGTCATATCACAGTTACATTTTCTGCCAACCTCCACAGTGCCACTGCCAACTGTGTCATCAGTAGCCTCATTAAAACCTTTTCTACAGCATCATTTCAAATTACAAGTTGAAAATACATATCTTCAGTTACATTGTTCTACCTGCAGTAATATTTTTTAGTTTTGATAGCAAAAATATTATAATGTTCTTTATTAATATAATCAGATAGCATAGTTAATGCTTACATATCATCACTGCAAATAAGATTGACATTGACAGATATTTTTCTTTTGTATTAAAACAAATGGTTTCTGTAGAATCATGTAGACCAATAAGGAAGTAGCCATATTACTTCATTTACACTTGGATGTAAAGAAAATCCAATTGTTTTGAGTAAAAATGTGCAAACTTCAGCAAACCTCCAGATATGCCTCTTTGGAGTCATATACATGTCTAGTCTAGGACAGTTATCTCCAGCAACATGTGGAATGACCTCCAGCTGATCATACCTCATTAACTAGCATCTCTGCTAAGTGCTATATAATATTTGCATTAGTGTCCATTTCCCTACAGACCGCTGTGGGAAAGACAATTTCCATTTAATTTTCAATGTTTTAGAGTTGACCAACCCCTACCAAACTGGACAGAACTTACATAGCATGCTAGTTAGCCATAAAGTATGTGGTCCCTGGGTCGACAATGTCTAGGTCGACAGTCACTAAGTTGACCACTAATGGTCTACAGTGATTAGGTCATCACCTGGAAATGGTCGACATACCATAGGCATTGACATAAGGTAGACACAAGCTTAAGGTCGACATAGACATGGTCAACACTCAAAAGGTCAACACGTTTTTTGGTGTAAACTGACTTGGTTCATACTTTACTATACAAGTGGGCATAGAGCGAGAATATAATAGTGTGCAGAGTGCAGCGGGGGTGCTGTACACTTATACGGTGTCCATGTTGACAGACAGTATGTCGACCATAAGCCTGTGTAGACATTCAGGCAATGTCAACCTATGGTATGTTGACCATTTTCAGGTGTCAACCTAGTCACTGTCCTGCAAAATAGGAAGCAGGATGGCAGCAGACTGGTAGTGATTTACACTTGCTGCCTTCATGTAGGGTGGGGAGGGTGCAGTAACTGCTTCAATTTCTCAAAGGTGAAAGGCCATTGTTGGGCGGGTGGGGTGGAGTGTGGCCTGGTTATCCTTAACCAGCAAAGAATTTCCCTGGATTCTTGGTAGCTCCTGCAGAGGCTGGCTTGTGCAACCCCATGGATCATGCAGTTGGCGGATGCTGCTTGTGGATTCCAATCATAAAATATGTGGACAACCAGAGGTGAAAACAGTTTCTAACCATATACCTGAGTTTAAGGATGACATAAGCCAATTTTCTTAATTTAATAATGGTGGGCCCTGATAAAATTTCTGATTCTCTACTGTGCCATGGCTTAAAAAAGTTTGGACAAAAGATTTCATGCAGAGAATACATTTTGACAAAGATTTATCTTAAGATTTCAGAAAAATATGAACCCATCGGAGGTATGCCCAGAAATTTTCCAGGCTGAGCTGCACTGCCGCCACATGCCACTGACCTGTAGGTGTGCGCCATCGTCACCCACCCACATACCTCGCTCACACCGTTGACCGCAAATACCCAACCACATGAACACGCCCATGTGTGAATATCTGAACACGCCTTAAAAACCTGAGTGCTCCAAGGCAACCAGATGCGTCTGAACACCCGAGCAACTGAGAGCCCAAACTCCCAAATACTTCAATGCATGAAGACCGGAATCCTGGATTCCCACAGATCTTTAGCTGCATCTTCTGGTCTTCCTTGGAGCAGGTAAAGGTGCCCACACACACTAGAAAGATCAGTGATCTTGATTTCCTTTGAACTCCCCATCCATCCTGGACAAAAGATTTTGTAGAGTACATTTTTACAAAATAATTTATCTTAAGATTTCAGTAAAATTATAATAATGGCCTGGACTATCTAGGGCAGGCATGTCCAAACTATGGCCTTCCAGCTGTTGTGAAACTACAAGTCTCATCTTGCCTTGCCACATTTTTGCTGTTAGGGAATACTTAAGCTATGGCAAAGCATGCTGGGATGTGTAGTTTCACAACAGCTGGAGGGTCACAGTTTGGACATGCCTGATCTAGGGTTTATAAAGGTGCCCACACACTAGAAAGATTTATTTTCTGATTGATTATGACCAATTTATAGAACAATTTTAATGCACATAGTACAGTATTTTGAACAAATGCAATCTGATGTGCACCATCTTCTCATCTTCCCTACAGCAGGGAAGATATGCTAATTTTCTAAACAATTTCTGGTCATGTGTTGTATGGCTTGGACACCACATGTGTAAGGTAGCCAGAAGCTGTAATCCCCTGCGGTAGCTACCTCCAAACTCGGAAGCCAGCTGGACACCTGCCACTCTACAAGGGAGCCAGTGGGGGAGTCGGCGGGGGACCTGGCAAGAGACTGAGCACAGGGAATGCCAGGCCATGAGTCATTTTCCCCATCAGTGAGGAGATGGAGGCTGTGACACTAGCTGGGAGATGCAGCACTGAGCCACAGCAGTTGTTCCCAGACACCTCCCCATTCTGCCCCTATCCGCACATAGAGAGAAGTTGGAAGAGAGGGAGGGCGAGACAAAGAGACACAGACAATTGGAGTGGTGTAGAGAGACAGAGAGGGGTAGAGAGAGAGAGAGAAAGAGTAGGAGAAGGAGGGGAGAGATGGAGGAATGGAGGACAGAGAGAGGGAGGGAGAGAGGGGGAGAGATGGCAGGAGAGGCTAGAGAAACGGAGGACTGAGTGGGAGACAAATAGAGAGATACAGAGTGGAAGAGAGAGATGGGGAAGTGGGAAGAGCAGAAGAGAGGTAGAGGCAGATGCTGAGAGAGAGGGAGGGAGGAAGGAAGGGGGAGAAGGGTAGGTATGAAGAGAGGATATGGGAGACACAGACAAATAAATGGATTGGGGATAGAGAGATGGAGAGTGGGGAAGAGGGAGAGAGGGGAGAAAGAGAAGGTAGAGGTAGCATTGGTGCATGTGTGCAGGCGAGCAGCTCATGAGGGAGAAGGGGGGAGCTATTGTTAAGGGCCAAATGTCCCATAGAGGCACTGCAGCTTCTGATGTGTGTGTGATACACAACCGCACCAGCTCACCTGAGTCACCTCTGGCTCTCAGCTCCCACAATCGGCAGACCTCTAGATCCCAGCTCATGTGAGCAGCAGACCTCTGGGTTCTGGCTTCCATGAGCAGCAGACCTCCAATCCCATGGATTCTGACTCCTGCGATATGCAAACCCCCGGTTCTTGCTAGAGGCACACCGCTGTGTATCCATAGCTGTTTAAAATGTAAAAATAGATCACCTAAACAACAGCCTTGGTGCCCCCCTGAATGCCTTGGTGCCCCCCCCTGAAAACACCCCACTGTACATGGGCTACATAAAAAAACAGTATCCTGTTGTGAATCTTTGGACTTGATTAAGAGCGAATTAAAAAGGTTTGAATTTGACCAATAATGGCCCTATTTGCCATGCTGTGTGATGGCCAAGTGTGATAACATCATTATTTATGTGCTGACTTAAGGCATAACACACATTGTAGATGTGCATATGCTGTTGGCTTTATTCCCTAAGGCAATTGAGGCCACAAAATAATCCTCCCACTGGAATAACCAGCCCATACCTGAATAATAGTGGATGAAAGGTTATATCACGTCTGGACTGGCCATCTCCAATGGCTTGATCCTACCATTTGGATGCCTGGTTGTGCAACTCCCCCTCCCAGCACTCTGCCGAACATACCCCATTAATATTTATTCCCCTGCATTCGCAGTATCCAGCCCAAGCTTTGATGACACTTGGTTCATTTTAATGTGGGCTGGGAGAAGGTCACATTGTAAATAGGCACATCTGGAGAGGTTTGGAATTTGGTTGTAGTACACCTGTGCTTGGTGCTTTTTGATCTGCTGCTGCATCTTGATGATAGTCATACTTGCAATTGGGTTGTTGTATCGTTGCACCGTGGTATATGGAGATGTTGCCTACACAGCACTTGACTTTCTTTTCCATGTACCTGATCAACCATAAAACTGCATTCCAGTGCATGCAGAGTAAGCTAAAGTGGAACTGTACTTGAACGTTCTATGCAACTCAGCTCCCCATAATCTCCTACAGTATATGTACCGCACCACACAAAAACGGGATGTTGTCATTAGGTCTTCAAGCATTACATCATCCTCTATAGGTCGACAGTCTCTAGGTTAACATGAATTAGGTCGACATGAGTTTTTCATGGTTTTTTCTTCATAAAAGGTGGATTTTCATACTTTACTATCAAAGTAGGCATATAGGGGGTTATTTTGGTTCACTCTTTCTGACAAATTCCTTCTTAGATAGACAAAACCATGTGCACTGCAGGTGGGGCAGATGTTACTTGTGCAGAGAGAATTAGATTTGGGTGGGGTTTTACTTCAAAGTGAGATCTATATTGCAGTGCAAAAATAAAGCAGTCAGTATTTTCCCTGCACAGAAACAAATAACTCACCCAAATCTAATTCTCTCTGCACAAGTAACATCTGCCCCCCCACCTGCAGTGCACATGGTTTTGTCCATCTAAGAAGGAATTTTTCAGAAAGAGTGAACCAAAATAACCCCCAGAGTGAGAATGTAATAGTGTGCTGAGCATATTTAGGCACCTTTAGCATGGGGAGCAAAGCGGTACACTTATACTGTGTCTATGTCAACTTAAGTCCTAGCGAAGTGCAACGGAATCTGCTGCGCTATATAATAAACTGTAAATAAATAAATAATAAACAAAGAGTGACCTTAAGTAATGGCAACCCTGTGACCCATACCACACAAAAAAAAAATACAAAACAAATGAAAGCGAGTCCAAATACTGTTCTTGACAGGGTCCTTCTCGAGCCTGTGTTGCCAGTGTCAATAGCATCTCCAGACACTTTATCTCATACTTAAGACTGCACATCAAAGTCGTAACTATTTACTTATAGCGCTTCACTTTTTCCTTTTGTAAGTAAACATAAAGTAAATCTAAAATGAAAAATAAAATAAATATGCTTATGAAAACAAAAAGTCGTAAAAAAAACATACTGTATTTTTCACAGGCATCTGTTTCAGGGGTGATTGACAGATTAATCTCCTCTTTATAAAGAGACTCTTTCTGCTGGTCTCACCTTCTGCTGAAGCCTTTGCCTCCTTTGATAAATGCGTACAGAATATTTTGTGGAGGGCTTTATTTCTAGTCAGACAAGAAAAGGCTGTTGAGATTCATTCAATGAACCATGGTAAAGACATTGAAGGGAAGGAGTTACTATACTATAAAATGATACCACAGTTTAGCAGGCAGGAAAATTAGCGTCCTTGAGAGTTTATATGTGGTAACGCTGTTGTCTAATCCAATAAAATATATCAAAGTATTTAAATAATCTGTTTCTTCCCCCTGGGCAACACCACTTTAAGCCATCACTTTATCTTCCTTTTGTTAATCTCATGTCTGTGGGAATAAATATATAAACAGAATCTTTAGACCTCCTTAATTTTTTATGTGTTGAGATGATATAATTTAACTTTTAATGTGTTTCCTTAATGCACAGTCTTTATTTTGTCCAGTTAGAGCGACAAGCTATTTATCATTTAATAGAGCTGATGCATTATATAATATGGATCTATTGGCTGTGCTTTGTGTGTGTTATTAGACAACAATCTTATCTCTATATGCCTGCTTACAGCACAATACAACCTCATGTCAGTGAGTTTAATTCTAGATTACTACTTCATAGCAGCTACTGGATCATCTCCTACTGGAGAAATACAATCGATAGGAGGAGTGATAGCATTAAACTTCAACTTATTTGATGTATAACCTTCTGTGAGTTATTGGTTGTGGTGTGACACTGGAGTGCGGCTCCTAAAATGGAACCTGAATTTTGGACAGCGTAGAATAGTCCTACTTTTAGCACAAATAAGATAACACAGTTTAAAAAACAAATTATTGTGTAAACTGTCAGTGTAGGCATATCATAAGTCTTAATTCTAGGAAAGTAGATAATACTGGCACACAAAAAAGTTCAATATGCATTAGGTTGACATGGTGAAAAGGTTGACACAAGCAAAAAGTCGACATAAGAAAGGTCAGACACTATCGACCTAATAACCCATACCTGAAACAAATGCAGGCCTCTGCTTATATTGAGGTTATGATACATGTACCATCAGGGATGGATTAAGGCTCTACAACAGCCCTGGCAGCCCTCCCATGCATGAAAAGGGTCATGGTCACTCTTGGGGGCATACCATGAGTCGCAGGGGCTGGCCTTATGGCATGGCCCATCTGTCTGTATGTTGGTTGGTTGAAAAGAGCACCAGGAGGCGGAGCTGCTTAGTCTTCTGCATGCCATGTGGCTTATCAGAGGTTCTCGGCCATGCTTTTATGCTGGACCCACCCTTCAGCCCATTGCCCTTCTGCTCTGTTCCCTATGCTGCCCTTCAGAATATAGCTTCATGCACAGATTTAGTTATGGCATCTGTGGCAAACAGGGTAGTTTATCTCAGTTTCTTTTGAGGGACTTTAATGCCTACTCTGGGAGATTGCAGTCTTATCATTAAGGCAGGATTCATTTCTCCACCTTGCTTACACACGGCACACACAGGTGCATCACAGGGGTGTGACTTGTTAATAAGTAGTGTTTGTGGAGGATGCTTTAAAAGATTGTTTGGAATTGGGGTCAGTGCAATGTTTACTGGATAAGTTGGCCAATCACTAGGAAGGTGATAGCTAGTGACAGGTCAAGGGAACACATTGCTGAGGTGTCTTTTGGAATCAAAATTGATGTGGCTTGTGCCACCTTGACAAGGTAAGCCACCTTACAGTGCAGTGGTTTAGCAAAAGCCTGTGCGAGAATTTAGTCATTAACAGGGGCGGATCCAGGAGAAAATGACAGGGGGGGGGCACCATGAGAGGGAGGGGATGGGGGGGGGGGGTGCCAGTGTGCTTGCTCAGAGAGAGAGAGAGAGAGAGAGAGAGAGAGAGAGAGAGAGAGGAGGAGAGCCGAGAGAGGGGGAATGGTATTATACATAGATCCTGGCCTTTAAAGTACACAGGCCCACCTTGGCGTCAAAAGTGAAGGATGTAGTAGTGCGTGTGCGCTCCAGAAAAAGGTGTGTGGCCACGCAAAAAGGGGCATGTCCTTGAGTGTAGTGTACCACACCATATACCACTTCTACACATTATGCAACAAAATAGTAGACCCATTATACTTGCCCCTTGCACATGATGAAAAACAGAATGCAGCCCAAATTCACATAATGCCACATGGATTGAGTCAAAATTCACATAATGCCACATGGATTGAGTCAAAATTCACATAATGCCACATGGATTGGGACAAAATTCACATAATGCCACACAGATTGAGCCAAAATTCACATAATGCCACACGGATTGAGAAAAAATGCCCAATTAATTCCACAAACAGGGACATTGCGCTCCGAAGGCACGCAGAAAAAATTTACACTGTAATGCCCATAACACGTTAAGACATACACACCATAATGTCCATTACGTATTATGCCGAACACCATAATGCCTATTACAAATTATGCAACATAAATGCTGCTTACCTACATGCTCATTGCCAGGGGTTCCATGTTCATTGTCATGTGGGATTATGTGTTCCATGCCATCTGGGATTACATGCTCACTGCAAGGGGTTCCATGCTCGTTGCCAGGTGGGATTACATGTTCGTTGCCATGTGGGATTACATGCTTGTTGCCAGGGGTTCCATGCTTGTTGCAAAGGGGGAATACGTGGTCATTGCTATGTGGGATTACATGACCGTTGACATGGGGGTTACATGGTCGTTGCCATGGGGGTTACATGGTCATTGCCATGTGGGAATAAATAAATGCTTGTTGCCAAGGGGGAATACTGTATATGCTCATGGGCTCATTGCCAAAGGGGAATATATGCCCCCCCTCCTAACAGGGACAGCCACTACCGCCGGGAAGGACTGTAACTATGTACTGACAGCCGGGCAGACAGAGAGCCGGGAGCTGCCGGGCTGTTTTCACAGTGCTGCATGTCCCGGACTCCCAGCCATTTCAAATCTCGGTTTGCTACATGCTATGGTCCCGATTCAGACCTGATCACTGATCTACAAAGTTGTAGATGACTGTAGATGAGGTGAGTTCACAGGGAAGTCTAAATTTTAGTTGAAAAATAAAGCAGCCAGGTTTTACCCTGCACAGAAACAATAACTTACCCCCATACACGAGTCCAGCTTGTCCTAAGTACCCGGGAGGCTCGCTTACGATTTGGACTAAAATTGCACTTGATGTGCAATTTTACATGCAATAAATCGCATGCAATGTATTGCAAGTAAAATCCCCCGGTGAGCTGCAGCAATGGCAGGGGGCGGGCAGTGTGGGGCAGGCAGAGTGGTCCAGGCGGCGGCTGGGAGCTTGTAGTGGTATTTGCCGGATAGCATGGCGGGAAGCGCTGCTGAATGGGGTGCATGAGCTTTCTCATGCACCCCAGCTAATATTAATTCAGGTGCTGTGTTGGGGATTGTCTCACCTTTAAAAGCGATGTGCCCCCATTCTTTCTTTAAACTTTCTTTCTGTTTTGCCTATATAATACAGGCTACACTGACATACAATTTGGTAGACAACGAACATCGAGTCACATGTGAAGCATGTGGCATGTCACACATGTACATCTAAAAGCAACCATTTTTTAGCTGTTCCCAAGAATGTACGTTGGATTTTGGCTATTGACACTTCAGTTTTGACAAGAAGGTCATGTAAATTCTTGCCACGTGAATAGCACGGCATAGGGGTTTTGTCTGTAAATGGTAGGGATCGGTCACTTTGAACAATTGGCCAATGATTTTTTATGGTTTTATTAATGGATGGGGATGCTGAATTGTACCTATTGACCCACGGTACTCGTGTCTCAGAAGTCGACTCTGTACCTGATTTCCCAGGTTTCACTTCCAGTAATTTATCACGGTCCAGTTGTAACACTTTCATTTTGCAGTCAGCTAGCATTTTAGGATAATATCCTCTTACTTTAAATTTAGAAATTAATGTATCTATTTGGGTATGGCTCATTACCAGGTCGCTATTGATGCGGAAGATACGGAGCATTTGTGACTATGGCAGGCCATTAATTAAACTTCTAGGGTGACAACTTTGTGACTGAAGCAGAGTATTACGATCTGTGCTCTTTGTGAACAAAGATGTAATGAAAATGCTAACAATTTGAAAGATTTGAATATTGGGTACTTGTTTCCTAGCACGGCCACAATCGTATGGATCGTGTACCTTTAAGTTAAGGTACACGATCCATACGATGGACCCGATTTCCTTTGAAATCAGGTCCATTTGGCCGGCTAGGACAAAATATCGGGGGCATCGCGTCGGTCGGGACCGTTAACAATGGTCCCGACGCGACCGACGCGATGCCCGCGATTTCCCCATAGACTTCAATGTTAAAAAATATTTTAACATTGAAATCGTGTCGGGAAAGGTAAAATATCGGGGGCATCGCGTCGGTCGGGACCATTAACAATGGTCCCGACGCGATGCCCCCGATTTTTACATAGGCTTCAATGTTAAAATATTTTTTAACATTGAAATAGTGAAAAAATTTGAAAAATGTGTAATGGGCCAATATGACCCATTTCACATTATAGATGTCCCCGTCGTCACCCCACGATAGACGCCAACCCAAAGCGTGGCGAGCGCAGCGAGCCCGCGAGGGGCGGCGGTGCGCGTCCTCCGACCTTTTCATTCCCCTACTATCCACTAGGGCGTGGAGTGAGAATAGAATAGTGTGGCGAGCGCAGCGAGCCACCGAGCCCGAAGCGTGGCGAGCGCAGCGAGCCCCGCGAGGGGACGCGTATAACTTCACAGGTATACGCGTCCCCTCGCGGGGCTCGCTGCGCTCGCCTCGCTGCGCTCGCCACACTATTCTATTCTCAACTCCACGCCGACGTGGATAGTAGGGGAATGAAAAGGTCGGAGGACGCGCACCGCCGCCCCTCGCGGGCTCGCTGCGCTCACCACGCTTCGGGTTGGCGTCTATCGTGGGGTGGGTTGTACGCCGTTACATTTGGGGGGGTTGGGAAATATTTTACATTGAATCCAATGTAAAATCGGGTCCCAGGGACCCGATTTACATTTCATTCAAAAAAAAAATCGGGTCCAAAATCGGTCGGTCGCGTCGATCGCATCGCATGCGACCAAATCGCATGCGATGCGATCGACCCGATTTTTCCGACACGACCACCCCGATGTAAATCGGGGTGGTCGTGCTAGGAAACAAGTACCGAATATTGTTATGTTTTCCATTGAGCACGATTTGTTTTATGCCAATCCTGAGTTTTCTGCCAAAATGTATTTCTTTAAGCGCTTTATTGATGACTTGCTGTTATTCTGGTTAGGAGAGGAAAGCATACTTATTGAAGCCATTAATGCATACAATATCAATGCAGGGCCCATTTACATTTGAACTTAGCAAGACTCAAGAGCATTTTTTGGATGTGGACATCCAAATTGTTAACAACAAAATCATTACATCTGTGTTCACAAAGAGCACAGATCGTAATACTCTGCTTCAGTCACAAAGTTGTTACCCCAGAAGTTTAATTAATGGCCTGCTATATTCACAAATGCTCCGTATCTTCCGCATCAACAGCGACCCGGTAATGATCTATATATATTATATATCGCACATACACACACACACACACATACACACAAATAAACACCTACTAATTTATATTTTACTTACACCAAGCATTCTCAAACTTTGTCCTCAGGACCCCACACAGGTCACATTTTCCAGGTCACCAAACAGGTGTATTCATTACTCATTGACACATTTCAAAAGATCCACAGGTGGAGCTAATTATTTCACTTGTGATTCTGTGAGAACTGCAAAATGCACTGTGAGGGTTCCCGAGGACCATGTTAGAGAACCTGTGACTTACACAATTACCTACTGTATATGATAACAGTCAACCCCTTGTGTCAATAATAATTAATGAAGATGGGCAAATAAATTAAGATAACAATTGTTTATATCTAGGATCTGTCAGTTTTTCTAACTAAATTCTTGACTTGGTTAACTACTTAAAAAAATGCTTATTAAAAAATTTCAAAGCAGGTGTTGGTCATAGGGATTTAAAAATCTCTATCAAGCAATAATTTACTTAGTGTAGCATCTACCTTCATAACCATTTCAATAATTAGAACTATGTTTGTGTGTTTTACTATCCAAGAGTTTCTGTAAATCTAGGGATAAAGGATCAATGTGCATGTCTAACACAGGTGTATATACCACAAGGCTTCTTGTTCACGATCTTTATTTATGTCCTCTTCATAAACAAGAATTAAGGTGATAACAGTCTGACCAATGGTAGTATAGTCCTGTGTGTGGAAGCAAAAGTTTGGGATTGACACTGGACATGCTCTCCTGCATTTAAGAACTCCCAATAAATTTTGAACATGCATTAAAGTCCATTCATGCTTTGCATAACCTTAGATGCTGGAATTCTCCATTTTGTTAGTTGTACAGGACATGCAATGTCTCTGGCTTCTTAGTTGGATGATGTATATGGCTTTGAACTGCATCTGGTACCTCCCACAGTTTTGCTCTAAATAATGCCTATTTAATTTAGGTCGGTAAGCAAGGTGCTTGGTTTACTTGATTACAAGCTGCAGATTCCTTTACACAATTTAGACAGAACTTACTGTGACTCAGCAGCAAGTGGTTTGTGGCACTTTCCAGGTGTCAATGACTCAGACCATTATTTCTGGTATGTCCAAATGTTCTTGCAAATGTACTTTTCCAAGTATTCAATATAGTGGACTGTAGACAGTTTGTCAAAGAAAGCTTTGCTTGGGTTGAACACACATAAAGAAAGGCTAATGGAGACATTCAAGATATCATTGACTACACAGGGTTGCTACTTGTGGCAATGTAATGAATCATTATTTGGGCGTGGGGGTCATAGCACTTAAATTCATAGTAGTCAAAATAGGTCTGCAATTATCTCTTGAGGTTTTCCCCCCAATGCTGGATTGTGAGCAATAACAATTGGTCAAAATTATTCCCGTAAAAAGTATTATAGGAGATTGTAGGTCTCTAAATTACATGTGTTTGTGTTGAAAACATAATTACCTTAAGAAATGCATATTATCTCTATACCTACATCATTTTGTTTTGCTTCTTTATGGTGGATGTAAATGATTTAATTTATCCTGGTGTGGGTCTCTGAGAACAATCTTGCTATATTATGCGTATTATAAACTGTTCCTTTTTCGGTTCTTGTGTAGTTTCACGGCACCAACATGGCGCCGTGCTACTTCCGGGTTGGGTACGCTCGCCAAACTATCTAAAATAAAGTAACTTAACTCCATGCCAACGTGGAGAGTTCATAACCCCACTATCCACGTTGGCATGGAGTTGATTTTAGATAGCATGGTGAGCGTACCAGGAATACAGGAATACAGGTGGCAGTGAGACCATTAGTGGAGTTTTCACTTATTTCTGGTCATTGAGCTGTTGCAGATGGCAGTATTTTTCCTTCTCTTGTTGTGGTACTCGGCTAAATTGTCCCAGGAAATAGACCCTACTCCATGTGATGCTTCCAGGAACAGAACTTTTCAGGGTACTTGTTTCCTAGCACGGCGCCCCCGATTTTGTTCGAAGTGCATCACATTGCATGCAATATAGCAGCATGCGATGCATGCAATGCGATGCAATTTTTTATTGTACAAGCACCCTGATGGGTGCTTACAATGTTAAATGCACCCCCATTGTCAACGTCACCCTCACTATCAACGCCAACCCGAAGCGTGGCGAGCGCATCGAGCCCGCGAGGGGTGGCGGTACGCGTCCTCCGACCTTTTCATACCCCCACTATCCACGTCGGAGTGGAGTTGATTTTAGATAGTGTGGCGAGCGCAGCGATCCGATGCGGATTACTTTACATGTATTCTTCATCTCCTCACCACTCTTCGGGCTCGGTGGCTCGCTGCGCTCGCCACACTATCTAAAGTCAACTCGACACTGACGTGGAGAGTGGGGGTATGAAAAAGTCGGAGGACGCGTACCGCCGCCTCTCGCGGGCTCGCTGCGCACGCCATGCTTCGGGTTGGCGTTGATAGTGGGGGTGGCATTGACAATGGGGGTGCATTTTAACATTGTAAGTACCCATCAGGGTGCTTGTACAATTAAAAATAGCATCACATCGCATGCCATTTGCTGGCATGCAATGCTATGCAATATTTAATTGTACATTCATGTTAATTTACGCGAATATCGCATCGCATACCATCGTATACCACTATATAGGGTATGCGATGGTATGCGATGGGCGCCGTGCTAGCAAGTTGTGCTTACATGAACACTGGAAGGAGAATTTATTCTACATCTTTAGAGTGGAAGAGATTTATTCACCTACCTCTTGAAATAGTCAAATCAATTTTTACTGAATCTGGAGTCTCACCAGTAAAGGTAGGGACAATATTAGAATTTATATTTTCCTGTGAAAGAAGAAGAAAAGAACAGTTACTCAGTTGATCCCTCTCCCTTGTACAGTTTATTTTTATTAGTATGTGCCCATCTATCCTTCACTTTCTTGGCATCTTTAAACCGTATTTTGTATATACACTATTGTAAATTTTCCTTTTTTTTGTCCAGACCATGGACTATAGGGCAGGCCCTAAAAGCATGTCTTTTTCCGTGCGATCCGATGCAATGGGATAAGATGTGCCTTTAGTTAATATTAAGTGCACAAGAGTGCTTATAGAATGAAATATCGAATGGGATCGCACGGCACCATACACACTGTGCGATCCGATGCAATGCGATATTTCATTGTATGGCTACCCATGATATGAGATATGATGGGTGCTTCATTTTGAAAGCACCTATGCCATTTCTTAGTGTTTTTTTCTGCAGACCCCCACTATCCATTCCACCCCGAAGCGTGGCGAGCGCAGCGAGCCCCAAAAGGGGACGCAGAACGCGTCCTCCCGACCTTTTCATACCCCCCACTATCCACGTCGGCGTGGAGATGATTTTATAAAATGTGGCAAATGCAGCGAGCCACCGAGCCCATAGTGGCGAGCGGACACAGTATACTTTACATATATTCAGCGTCCCCTCGCAGGGCACGCTGCGCTCGCCATGCTTCGGGCTCGGTGGCTCGCTGCACTCACCACACTATATAAAATCAACTCCATGCCGACGTGGATAGTGGGGGTATGAAAAGGATGGGAGGACGCTTTCCGCGTCCGCTCGCCACGCTTAGGGGTAGCGTGGATAGTGGGGGTGTTTTAGGAACACATTCACACCTCTCATATCATACATCTGACAGTAATGACGACATGTGTTAACGATTAACTTGAATTTACTTAATCATTTATAATAAAATGGCACATGAATTATTTAGAAATATAGCAATAAATCAAGGAAAATGACAAGAAGAATGACAATTAATAACGACAAAAAAAACATTAAGTACAAAGTAACTTTTCAGACACTGCATTGGCTTAAGGAAGCAGCACAAGTGCCTGCAGAATTCGGAGAAATGCGTTCTCATGACCCAGAGTCTTACGCCACATAAATTCCTGCAGATAGGACTTTAAATACTTGCGTGACGTGCCTCTTTGGCGCTTGTTGGGCTATTTACATGCCCCCCCACAGGCGCTCAATATTCTGGGTGTGCACACCTGTCTCCGGGTCCACAAAGTTGAATTTATGATTAACATGTGCATGATTATATCCGGCCTCCTCAAGCTGCTCCGTATTGTAGGCTTGCCAGCAGTCAGAATAAATCATTGTTCCTGGTTCCACACATTCATTGATGGTGGCCATCAACGTAGTGGCATCACATGTCTGTACTGGAGTAACAAAACAGTCTCCTGTTTCCCTGCATATACCTCCAAAGATTCACTGGTGCGGCAGCATCCGTTCCCATACGTTTGACGAACAGGCCCTCGTCCACTTCAATGATCTTTCTGGGACCGCCAATACACTGTTGGGGCTGTAAAATAAGGTCCACAGTGCAGGCCTCACGCATTACATTACTATACTGTACTGTTGTTTTCTTGGCGAACTGCAGATGACACTCACAATAAGATACTGTTGTCAGCTCCTCAGCCCAGGAATATATGAAGCGGACCAGCATCAGGAACGATAAACCGCACCCCAGGAACCAGTGGCTCACCTTCTTGCGACAGGCTTCTTGTGACAGGCTTTAATGTGGCAGCGCCATATGCATTCTTTCATCGATAGTCGGATAGGGTGCCCTTCACAAAATTTTGCGTGACAGGAAGCAAATTGTGGTGCTGGAAAAATAGAACAGCCTCCTCCTCTGTGTTTGGCAAGGTGAACATTTGTTTGGTTTCCGCACTGGATACTCCAGTGACTTAGATATCATCAATTTATTATTAAAAATGGAGTAAATAATTCAAAGAGAAATCCAAATCCTGTTTTATTACGTTATTTGAGAAGTTTCTAAGAAAAAAGAGAAACTCCTTTATTTAACTTATTTATAGGTTCTAGTGCATAGAAGCAGATAGGAAGACACGTTTCGCCCCTCCCACGGGGCTTGCTCACATCCTGTCTGGGTTACTATGGTATCAGGTATTTAACTAGAAAGAGCAAATTGAATGCTCAATTGGGCAATTGTACCGCTTGACAATGAAAGGTAAAGATTATACATACCAATATCACTAAAAAATCTACAGTAAATTTTATCATCAGAGAATAAATACAAAAAGGTATTATCATCATAATTTTAGAGTATAGGACATATATATTAAAGCATGAAAAATTGAAAAAAAAATTGAAAGGTAATAATTAGCAATAATCAATTAGTTGACCCTTAATTGTATGTAGGAAGTGTTTCTTTGTATTATGTATCTAAATTTTGACAGTCTGAGTCATTACTTTAAATAGAGGGAAAAAGGGGAGAAAGAGGTTTATAGAGCGAGAAAGTTTTGTTAATCACTATTTATGTTAATAGACACTCCATATTTAATAACTAATATATAATTTTAAATTTTTTTAATTAATATATAAATTATAATTAATAAAGACTATTAAAGGTTACGTTTTAAGTAATATCACTATTCCTACAGCCCCTTTTTCCACGAATCCCTATTAACAATATATTACGCATGTAAATATCCTACGAATGCCCCCACAACGAGTCTTCTTTTTCTCCATGTGACTCAACAAGGTGAACATTGTCACAGGTTCACTAGCCATCACTGTCACTTCGTTGACGTTTTCTGCTCTCCTTGATGCAGCCATTACTGTCAGTCATTCAGCTCTGACTGAATCTGAAAGGAACCGGGAACACTTACGCAAGTTCTAAATGACTACGCTATTTGTGCAGCCTACACTAATTCTGAAAGCACAGCTCCGCTAACTGCCAAACGTCCATACCATATTAACTACTGAGATCGCATCGCACGGCACTAAAACGGGACATGCGATGCGATTTCCCTACGATAGCGTACGTATGCTAATTAGGCTCCGTGCTAGGACACAAGTACCGCTTTCTCTAGTTTTATAATAAGGTTCTGGTCCATTGACAGTCTATCAATAGTAAATCCATCTATTCATACATGCTCTGTCAATGTAATTTGTCTGTCTATCATTAATTCAAAATGAGTCAATCGAATGTCTAATGAAGGTGTAGACCTCATTGCCATTGGCACTATGTTTAATAAATTATCTCGATTTTTTCCATTTATGTAAAAAAAACCTCTTGGCTTAATCTGGCATGCCATACCAGTCCTGAGGATTCAAGGTAATAAGGAATATGGAAACGTATTATTCCCAGCATTTTCAAGAACATTTGCATCACATTACCTGTGAATTGTGAACCTTGATCACAGGTAATGTGATGCAAATGTTCCTGAAAATGTGAATCTATTTTGCTGTGTTCATAGCAGTGTTACTTTTAGGGTGGAGGATGGGGGGGGGGGGGGGGGGGGGGAGAATTCTTCCAATTTTGAAAAAAGTTTTTATTGGCTCTGCCATAGAGAAATCATGCAGTCGATTTGTATAGCATTCCAGGGTCCTTATCTCCTTTGAACTATAAGGGGAATATTTATCTTTCTAGGTTCCTCTCATGTATGATTGCCATCACCTGTTTTGAACAGGTTAATTGATGAGAAAGGTGTTTTAATACATGTGATGACAATCATACATTAAGAGGGAAGTCCAGGAGCAGAGCAATGTGTCCCTCCTGGAGAGGGTCATGTTGGGAGGTATGTGTTTATACCTTAGCTCCTCTTAATTGAGGAAAGGGTGTGGTTCTTTTTTTAAGCCAGCAAACTATTTAGAAAGGCATGCATGTGTACTGTATTCATCTTTTCCCAACACATTTACAGCAACAGAGCATCTCATAGAATTCAAATTATTCTTCAAGTTCACATCTGGCACTTTTTTCCCTTGGGGAATGATTCCATTAATCATTGATTTGCTCCCCTAACATTTTATATAACAAAGGGGATGATTCTGGTTGGTTTGCCAAAAGCAAACTCCTTTTTTAACGGACAAAACCATGTGCAGTGCAGGTGGGGCAGAAGTAACATGTGCAGATAGAGCCCCAACCAAATCTAACTCTTTCTGCACGTATTACATCTACCCCACCTGCAGTGCACATTTTTTTGTTCATTAAAGAAGGATTTTGCCAACCTGAATTAGGCCCTATATTGGTTTGGACCAAAACTTGCTTTCACCATTCTATGGACAGATTCATGCTGCTTTCACATTGCCTAAAAGACCCGGTATTTCGAAATGGTATTTAAAACAGGTCTGAGCCATTAAATCCCTTTCAAACCCCTTTCACATTGCAGGTGAAAACCGTTTTAAATAGCATGTAATACCATTCACACATCCAACCCGTTTCAAGCCATAGATATAGAGCCATTCACACTGCCAAAAAAAGGCTCTGAAAAAGGCTCTGAAACGACTGCTTTTTAACCGTTTAACAAATACCGGTATTTGTTAAACGGTTATAGCACCCTGGAACTTTCACACTGCAGCTCTACCTGTTTAAATGCTAAAAAAGGGCAATTTACCATTTAAGAGCTGCAGTGTGAAAGGAGTATCAGTGTCAAATACCCAGTTTGCTTTCCTTTACCTTATGACCTAATAACTGTCTACAACCTGTCATGTGATGGGAAACCATTTGCCAGTGGTCTCAGTGTTTAGAGAGATAAAAAATATTTTCAAGACCTTAATGAATCTGAGTTATAATTATTTTCAATAAATTGGGTATCATGACTGAAATTAAGTTGAAAATCAGAATTAGGATCAATTTCATTTTAAGTTGAACTCAATAAAGGATCATTCAAAGTATTTCTCAGCCATACAATATTTTTTACTATTTTACTAAATGAAAAATTCCAGTTGATTACTGAACTTTTTACAATATACCTTGTATAAAAAAATAAAAATGTACTAAAATAATAGTAAAACATCTGAAAAACAATAGACATGAAATAGTTAATATATGTCACAACACAGGCAATACAATAAAATATACCTTTTTAATATTTCTTGTTAAAGAAATATACACTTGTTATAAATGAGATTTGTCCAGGTCCACTTTTTGGGGCATTGTTATAAAAATATCAGTACATTCTCTATAAAATAGTAAAGCAAAAAAAAAAATCCCATGAATAAGTAACATGTAATTCAAAATTAACATAACTCTAGTCTCATTAAGACATGAATAAAGATAACAAGCCCAAAAAATACATGCCATCCATTTGTCTTTTGCCTTAGCTTCCGCCATTTGCTTTTTTACCATTCTCCATTACTGAGAAATATTAACATACATTCCAATCCTAATCTTATTGTGAATTCTAGTGCGGATGAATGCTTTTTTTAAAACTGCAGTGTTGGTGCATTGCACAGTTTCACACATTAAACCCAGTGGCGTAACTATGGAGGGTGCAGGGGGTGCAACAGCTATGGGACCCCGTGGCTTGGGGGTCCGGGGGGCCAGCAGACAATCCCCTGCACCATCTTAAGTTATATCAATTGTTTTTAATATTGGTAATGTGGCGCTGCACGTGAAGATAGTGGCTAGCAGTTTTGAGGCGATATACAGAGCGGGTCAGCTGCAGCATAGAGCACCACACTAGAGGGCGCTGTTGCTGCCTTGCTCTATTGTCATGTGTTACTGTGCAGGGCGGCACTTGCTGGATCCCTGCACACACCCGGAGCCTCCTCCCCAGTGCCTGGAGCTGCGGAGCCTGAGATGTGAACCCCGGTAGCGGCGGTAGAAGTCTCGCATGTGAGGGCCTTTCCACCAGTACCAGCTCCCACCGACACCTGGACACACACTTCTGGTCTACAGCTCACCTCAGGTAGCGGCAGGAGAGAGAAAGGTAGAGGGGGGACAGATGCTCATGGGTCTGAGCATCACAGGCTCAACGGGTAATCAGCTCTCTCTGCTTCCCAATATAGTGGTGTGGGAGCCAGTGCCAGAGTCAGCTGAGTCCATAGAATATCTACTAAATCTGCAGTAGCTTGGAGGGATGGAGGTCGTAGGCAGAGATGCTACTTCTTCTACTTCACCACCTCCTGCACATCACATGTCTTGCCCTCACCCTCCTCACCTGCCTCATGTGCCTGCCCCCCTCCCCCGCAAGTGACAGCCCAACCCTTGCTATCCTTCCTGCATATACTTGCACCCCCCTGCAAGTGACAGTCTGCCCCCCTTGCTATCCCTTCTGCATATACCTGCCAAACCCTCCCCCCCTGCAAGTGACAGCCCCCCATGTCTCCTGTGTGTGCTTGCCAACAATTCCCCCCTGAAAGTGACTGCCTCTCACACTCTCCTGTGTTTACTGGACTACCCCCTGCAAGTGACAACACCCCTCCATACTCTACCTAACACTTTCTTTCTCTCTCCATCACTATGTTTCTCTCTCCCTTACATTCTCTCTCTGGGGGGGGGGGGGGGGGCACTAAGTTCTGGTTACGCCCCTGATTAAACCCACCTCAATTACAAAAGTGAAATGATCAACAACCCCTCTCCTTCCCATCAAAGTTTTTTCTCCATTAAACCATGACTTGCCTTCTGCTAAAATGGAATTCTGGCTACCACTAGAATTTGAGTCACTTAAATCCAGTAACCTTGAATAGAAGTCAAATGAATCTACTTACAAACAGCACACTTCGCCTATAAATCCTGATTTTTAATCAGCCATTTCCACTTTAAGGTGACTATTGCCTTCACCCTGCTAAAAACCATGCAGCAAATCTAAAAACAAAACGTCTCACTAACAGAATGTGGAACGGTCAAATGTGCAGATCCTATAGATTTTGACTTGGTGAATAACTAAGGCTGTGTACACACGGGGGTGATTTTGTCTAATATCGCGGGCAATATGGTCGCTGAGCAACCATATTGCCCGCGATGGGAGTGTGCGCGCTCCCCTTTTCTCTCCCGTAGTGATTGCTGGTCGCAGGAACATACTCCTGCGACCAGCTGATTTCCACTGCCGGGCTCCCCGGCAGTTTCTTTTTCATCAGCGACCATTTCTGGTCGCTGATGCAAACGGGACACTGAGCGATATATCGCTCATCGTGAGCGATATATCGCTCAGCGATATATCCCCCCGTGTGTACGGGGCTTTAATGTGATTGTTGTGGTAGAGCTATCTGTTGGAAAATTGAAAGGTAAAGTACTCATTCAGGACACATTCATTGCATTGGAGGTGGCAAGACGGTTCACACCAAAAATAGTAGGTGGAGATAAAAAGGGCCCAGGTGAAGTTGAGGACACTGAAAAGCATTGATGAATGGAATTCCAATGCCATCTGATTATAAAATGTCATCAATTTTTGAAGAGGGGCAATGTTCAAAGTCAGTGCAGGGTAATTGAGCTACTGTAGCTGTACTCCAAAACAGAATTATTTGGGGGAAAAATCTGATTAAATAAATAATGGAGTCATAAGGGGAAATTGCAAGCATGTATTTGATCTTAATAAGGCTGTGTTTTATTAAAATTATATATGATTTATGGCATGTAGCTCATGTATCAACCAGGGAGTTATTACTTTAATACTTTACTATGCCCTTCAAAATCTATACACCCAACTGAAGTATTCTTCTTTGACAGGTCGACAGTCATTAGAGCAAGCAATGCTGGACAACAGTCATTAGGTCAACATATGAAAAAGCTTGCATTCGGCCAACAGGGCCATTAGCATTCCAGTGGTCATAGAGAGAGAATAAATAGTGTGCCAAGTGCAGCGAGGCACCGTGCCCAAAACATGGCAAGTGCAGCAAGCCCTGTGAGGGGAAGCAGTACACTTATACAGTGTCCATGTAGACCAATGTCGACATAGACACCAAAAAAACCTGAAACACTCATGAACACTGTTTCCCATGTCTACCTTTTTCATGCAGACCTTTTGCTTGTGTCGACTTTTGACAATGTTGTCCTAATGCATGTTGACCTTTTTCATGTGTCGACATAATGACTGTCGACGAGTAGTGGTCGGCCTAATGGATGTCGACCGAATGACCCATACCCCTCAATGACATCCACATGGTCCAGATTTTCCGGTATTTGACCATTTCCTGTAAAAATGGAGATTACTGCCCTCACCTTGCTTGAAATTCCTGCAGTTGGGGACTTAATGAATTGCTACTCCTCAAGCATTGAAACATTACAGAAAAATGATTGATGTATATTTGACTAATGCTACTCGAAATATAACTGCCTCTTACAGTATGTGTGGTCACACAGTCACACACCAGCTACCAGACTCTGTTATCACAACTGGCACTGACTATTTATAAACTGGCATGTTACTGCTGGCCAGTCATCCCAGGATGCTCCTGTTGTTGCAGTCCAGTGCATCATGGGTACCTGAATAATCCTGTGTATTCTAGCACTCATGTTCTAGGCTCCCGTAGTATAGCTACCACTGGCAGTTAGCATACAGCACCTTGTCTTGGCCTAGTTTTGCTCTGTTCTGCATGCTCAATGTTTAGGGGGTTTCATATACTCCAGTATAAATTACAATGCCATCTTATGGTGTGTTTTAATTAGCTTGCTTATACATTAAACACAGGTTGTATTCAGAAGCTTGAGGCAAGTATTTCTTCCCTTATCCAGCTTTATCATTGCAATAAAAATATACTTATCTAAAATTGCATGCTCTAATGCATGTTAAATGCATGTATAATGTTGTAGCATAAATTGCAGGATTTTATTTTTCCACTGCAGCCCCCTTCTGTTTCCATTCTTACCTCTGTCTCTCCATTTATTATTTTATCTCCCTCTTTCTCCAGTTATCTTTCTCCCCCCTTTTTTATTTTCTCACTCTCCGACTCTTCCCTCATCTTTTTCCTATCTCTCTTTATGCCTTCTTTACCCTGCCTCTCTCTTTCCCGGTCTTCCTCTTGCTGTCCCCCTTTTTCATCTTTTCTCTTTCCCTCTCTTTTTTTCTTTCTATGACATTTTCTTCTCTCCCTCTCTTTTGTCTCTCTATACTCCCCTGTTCTCTATCTCTTCTGCTGTTTTCTCTCTCCCACTGGAAGTAGTACTGGTCAGCCTTTTCTAATAGGTCCAGGTAGCATGGGAGTGTAGAAAGGCCATGTTGCCCTTGTGCTCACCCTGTGGCATGATATCTATTTTCTGCTCTTAGAACAGCTTATATCTGTGTATTTGCCAATTTTTCCAATATCAGCACAAGGTGTAGCTAAGGTATTTATCCTGCTAAATATAAATTCCATTTCAGAAAAAAAATATATATATTTGGCTTTAAATTAGAAAAAATGTAGGATTTTTTTTGTCAGTACTGTTCTAGATAACACTATGGATATGTTAACTGTATGTTGAGTGATCTGTTCTAGTCTCCAGCTGTGAAGGTAGAAGGATCAGGTCACTTATGCAGAGAAGGTAGGATCAGCATCAACTGTGAAGGGAGGTGGAATTGGGGTAAACTGTGTGAGTATTTAGTTGTGAGGGAAGAAGTGAATGGAGTTGCTGTGAGCAGGAGGCATGAGTGGCGCATTTGTGTGCAACCATCCATGTTTTACTGTGCATCTCATAAATTGACAGTGTAGTGGTACTATATAATAGAGAACTCCTCATTCATACAGTACTGTAAATTATGCTGCATTATTTCTAGGTGTACCTGGGAAGTGAAATAAATAAGAACTGACTTGATGGCCAGACTAAATTTGTGAAGAACTAAAATGCACTGAATCCTAGTTATAGAGTAACCTATACATAACTAATATTAGGAACATAATATAACAAAAATGCCATTTATTCATGCCTGAAAATGCACTTAAATTGCCAGTGGAAGGCTGGTATTACCCTTAAAGCCCATCAGACCCTAAACAGCAGCCTGCATCGCCTACTGAATAATATTGTGAGAGGAACTGCATGTAATAGAATGATCATTACTGTATCAATTTACACTCTAAAATACTTAACTAGTTAAATATATGTGATACAACATAAAGCTTATTCTGAAACATACAAAAAATAAATCTTGACAAAGTGGGAACAGCTAAGGTGATTGAGAAGTTGTTTGAGAGTAGTCTTTGCTAATAAGTCCAAAATCATAAATGGAAAAAGGTTTCCTATCTGTTTCCTTCAAGTTATCAGCATATATTGCACTACTGATAGATAAGGAAACTGACCAGAATAGGGCTAAAACCTAAATCTAAACTCCGAAGGCCCCCATATACTTGTCCAATTTGTCTTAAGGACAAGTCAACCCAATTTCCCCTGAGCTCCCACGGCAGCTCCCCGGAAGGGCTCACATACGATCTGGCACTTTATGTGACATTTGTGCATGCAATATATTACATGCAATTTATTGCATATAATACTCCCAGGAAACTGAAGGCAGGAGGTAGGAGAATAAAAAAAAACACATTCAAAAGAATGGATGGCCACTGATAGGCTTAGAGACCCATTCTTTTGAAAAAAAAAAAAATTATTTCACTGATGCGGCCACACAGGGATGCAGAGCAGGGAGAGCACCTCTTCTGCACGGCCGGATACTATACATTGCGGGTGTTAAAAAGCACACACGATCTGATGCCTGCACATACGATTTGTGTTATGTGCAGCCTGTCTGACCTCTGAATCTGATCCTATGCGCACGTGACTGCACATCTGATTTGGGCCTGGTCTTGGCCTGATCCATTGGAATGAGGAGAAATTGGGCTCGAATCAGAGAAGTGTATGGGAGCCTTAACCTTAAACTATGTGCTACATTTTGACTGTGTGTCAATCTTTCTTTTATATTTGTTTTTAAGAACTTTTACTTTTCTACAGCTCAGTTATTTTATAGTACAGGTTGAGTATCCCTCACCTATATATCCAAAAAAAAAAATATTTTGAAAATTGTGGGTTTGTAGCATAATAATGCAACGACACATGAATTAATGATAATATGCAGTCCAGCAAACTTTTTTATTGATGACATACAGCACAGTACAGTTCAATATAAGTTTATTACAAAGTTAGCTGTTGAGCTAATGTGGTAACCACTGTATTTACATGGGCCGAATACTATTATTGTACAAACATTCATATACATTTTCATATATATTTTCAATTTTTTTTTTTAAATCTTAATTAAATATGAAATTTGCAACTTTATATTGGTTTCTTATTTATCCTATTTATAATATCACTACTTTGTTTGCTCTCTTTAGGTAGTTAATGTAATGTAATTTTGATGTGTTTCAAGAAACTGCAAAAACTGACAATTTTCTTTTTTTGTCCAGATCTTTTTTCCCCCCTAAGCTTTTATCTGCGTTGCTTTTACCCGCTACTGAGATTTTTCTGCTTATAGAGCCATTCCTATTGTAATCACTCAGCTGGGGGTCAGTGTCACGTGACTCCCTTCTTCTATAATACAAATGAAAACACAGTGTGAGATAGTGAACTGAGTCCTACAATGTTCAAAATGCATGTAATTCCTGCATTTAAAACATGTTGTATATGGCACAAATATGACATTTTCAGCTGTGTCCTGGTACACAGTGTGTGAGAAGGAAGCTGTGACTGGCTGGTGAAGGTACATTACTCACTTTTTCTCCTGTTCACCTTCACATGAGGTATTAGAGATGTCAGTGGGAAATTATTGGTTACCTGTATGTTAGAGAATAATTGTTGTCTTTTCTTTCTCAACTTCCTTGAGAATGATCAGACCTGCGATACTGTTTCCCCCTATTTCAGGGTGTATCTGTGTCACTGTTGATATCTATAGATGTGGCCTGATGCTGTCATGTTGTCAAACCTAGTTTCTAATAGCGTGTAATACCTGTAAGATTGTAAGATGTAGAAATACACACACACACACACACACACACACACATATATATATATATATATATATACACACAGAAAGTGTCCTACAGTATATACACATAAGTTATGAGGTGTCAGTATCCTATATTTACACATTGTTTTTCCCAGTATCCAACTTTGCCTAAGATGTGAACTGTATTGATTTAACCCTACCATATTTCACATTGCATTCTTTTAGGAGCGCTTCCAAATTATAGCTAGTTTCATATGAATCTTTTATGCCATCTGATATCATTTTGAATATAGTAATTAACCTATTACTGCATTTTACTACTATATTGCCAGTCAACATAGCAAATATTTAATCTCAACATGAATTTCATTTGTGCCACATTCCTACTATTTAATGCCTGTATTATTCTTGTGTTATTATTATTACATACTTTGACTCCTAGGTACTTTATGTTAGACATGCTGACAAATATTCCTTTTTTATGTCATTTATTAAAGATTTAGAACTTTTTCATTCCATTTTTCTATAATATTTGTACTTCCATTAGTCTGATAGAATTTTAATATATTCTATCATTAGTCTATATTTGTAATAATTATTAGATGAAATATTACCAATTTCATTTACATTTCTTATGAGCTTTTTTTTTAACTGTTTATGTATTGGAGGACTGTAGTGTATTTGTTTTATACATTTTTTGTAGATCAGTGTATTTATAATTAAAATAATAGTTATCCGTTAACATTTCAGTATTGTGTAATTATGCTCTTTCCTGTTCTTATAAATACTAGCAATGAATAATGATAATGAGATTAAAATAAATAACAGTCTTGTAGTACACTGTTGCTTTTTTAAGCAGGTATTTTACATATTAAAATGAATAAACTGAAGATATTACAATTAAATTCGGCAATATCCAAGTATTTTGTCATGTGTTAGCATTGAATTAAGTGCATATTAATTTATTAAAGGGTCAGACTATAGGAAGCATCTGGCTGGTATCAAAGTCTGCTAGAGCAAAGGAAACCAGTTGCAGTATATTTTTACTCTGATCATTGGTGTTGAGTAAAGCAGAAAAGTAGATTTAAAATGGCCAATTCGTTAAAAATAACTTTTAGGATGATAAACGATGCCCTTAGCTGGATTATATAAAGGCTATTGATTCCTTATAGCACTGTCATCTTATACCAGTGACCCATTGATAAACCACATTTTTTTGCTTTAGGCAACACTGATGACATTAGTAATTTAACTGTATGCTGCGATTTTGTAACTTCTAATCTACTAGATGACTGGTAGTATAATTATTATACAGGTATGATGTTTTTTTTTTAAATGTGTCTTACTGTCTTGTTTTTTTTACATGATATTATAATATATTATTCTTTTGAGTTGATGTGTTCAATGTGAGATGTAAGCACATCTTGATTGAGAACAGATTGAGAATAGATTGCTTTATGTAGAACAACAAATGTAGTAAAGCATCATTGTGAAGTCAATGTATAAAAACCTGTAGCATGAGTAAATCCAAATGTCGGGAATAGGCAACCAAAGGTCTCTTAGCAGATGTGCCCAAATGTAATATAATAATATCACAGAAAATAACCAGAAATATGAAAATTACTAAATACTAATTAGAAATTTTTGGGGGGCAAAATACTTCAGAAACATTAAAATGTTATCTTAAATATGTAATCAGTAGAAAAGATTAGGTTTTTCTATAAATAATGGTTGATATTTCAAAGTACTTAGTGCAAGAATGAAACAAAATCAATAAGATTTGTTATTTATTACTAGTGAGTAAAAATACATACAGTAACAACTATTTACTTAAAAATCTTCCTGTTTTGCCAATTGTGGGTTACTTTCCTCAGAACAAAATGTAGTCGCCATACTGTTAATAAGTTACAACACCTACTAGTCTTCCCATGTCATGTGATTTTTCTCCTACAGATGTATACCACAAATAAACAATATAATATGCCAAGGAAGGAATAAACATTCCTTTGAAATTGTTGGTTTTTCAAAACCATTTGCAATGTTTTTGTACCCAGTTTGTCACTGGTTCTGTAGTTAGGACTTTGATAAATGACCTGCATTTCACCTCCAGCAACTAAAGATTTGCAGGATTCTCTATACATCACTCAACAGCGGAACTCCATACAGTTATTTTATAGTGATGTGGGAGTAACAGACAGTAAAACTACTCAATAATGCTATTGTTTGGGGTCTTTCCGAGTATTTGTGATCCATTTGTCCTTTATGTTAATGCAAATCATTTATATGTTCTGAAAACAGAAAAGACATTTAATCAAATGATTATGCAGCGTGATTTAGACATCATTAACACACTCATTAGCGTTTTATGAATGTTCTATAGTATCTGTTCTACTTTTAGACATCAAACTGAAGAAAGACATGGCCTCAGCACGTTCTTAGGATCTCCCAACAATACGCTTTTCCAGTGTCCAGAGAGTCTTAAGATTCAGGTCGCCCTCTGAATGCTATTTACTCCAGATGCACTCAATCACTCTACGAACATATTTACATCAATATATTATACTTCTTACTTCCTACTTTTTCATGGAAGTGAGAACTTCCACTATTTCAAGATCATTTAGTTTTGGAAAGCCTTTTTATTTTTCAAATAACCTTTTTACTACACACACACACACACACACACACACACACACACACACACACACACACACACACACACACACACACACACACCACCCACACACAAACAACCACATAACAAAATATAATAAAAGTGCTTCCTCTTATAGTACAATGTTAAATTATAGAATAAGGAGGGGAACATGAGGGACAATGTAAAAGTGTAAG